>NC_069503.1:514620214-514952714 GCF_027579735.1 Bombina bombina | reverse complement strand
CACAGTGGATATAAAAAGTCTACACACCCCTGTTAAAATGTCAGGTTTCTGTGATGTAAAAAAATGAGACAAAGATAAATCATTTCAGAACTTTTTCCACCTTTAATGTGACCTATAAACTGTACAACTCAATTGAAAAAATGAATCTTTTAGGTAAAGGGAAATAAAAATAAAAAACTGAGGCCTAGATTTAGAGTTTGGCGGTAGCCGTGAAAACCAGCGTTAGAGGCTCCTAACGCTGGTTTTAGGCTACCTCCGGTATTTGGAGTCACTCAAAAAAGGGTCTAACACTCACTTTTCAGCCGCGACTTTTCCATACCACAGATCCCCTTACGTCAATTGCGTATCTTATCTTTTCTATGGGATTTTTATAACTCCGGTATTTAGAGTCGTGTCTGAAGTGAGCGTTAGAAATCTAACGACAAAACTCCAGCCGCAGGAAAAAAGTCAGTAGTTAAGAGCTTTCTGGGCTAATGCCGGTTCATAAAGCTCTTAACTACTGTACTCTAAAGTACACTAACACCCATAAACTACCTATGTACCCCTAAACCAAGGTCCCCCCACATCGCCGCAACTCGATTACATTTTTTTAACCCCTAATCTGCCGACCGCCACCTACGTTATCCTTATGTACCGTTAATCTGCTGCCCCTAACACCACCGACCCCTATATTATATTTATTAACCCCTAACCTGCCCCCCACAACGTCGCCGCCAGCTACCTACAATAATTAACCCCTAATCTGCCGACCGCAAAGCGCCGCTACTTACGTTATCCTTATGTACCCCTAATCTGCTGCCCCTAACACCGCCGACCCCTATATTATATTTATTAACCCCTAATCTGCCCCCCACAACGTCGCCGCCAGCTACCTACACTTATTAACCCCTAATCTGCCATCCGCACGCCGCCGCCAGCTACATTATCCCTATGTACCCCTAATCTGCTGCCCCTAACACCGCCGACCCCTATATTATATTTATTAACCCCTAACCTGCCCTCCCTAACATCGCCGACACCTAACTTCAATTATTAACCCCTAATCTGCCGACCGAATCTCGCCGCTATTCTAATAAATGTATTAACCCCTAAAGCTAAGTCTAACCCTAACACTAACACCCCCCTAAGTTAAATATAATTTACATCTAACGAAATTAATTAACTCTTATTAAATAAATTATTCCTATTTAAAGCTAAATACTTACCTGTAAAATAAATCCTAATATAGCTACACTATAAATTATAATTATATTATAGCTATTTTAGGATTAATATTTATTTTACAGGTAACTTTGTAATTATTTTAACCAGGTACAATAGCTATTAAATAGTTAAGAACTATTTAATAGCTAAAATAGTTAAAATAATTACAAATTTACCTGTAAAATAAATCCTAACCTAAGTTACAATTAAACCTAACACTACACTATCAATAAATTAATTAAATAAAATACATACAATTACCTACAATTAAACCTAACACTACACTATCAATAAATTAATTAAATACAATACCTACAAATAACTGCAATGAAATAAACTAACTAAAGTACAAAAAATAAAAAAGAACTAAGTTACAAAAAATAAAAAAATATTTACAAACATAAGAAAAATATTACAACAATTTTAAACTAATTACACCTACTCTAAGCCCCCTAATAAAATAACAAAGCCCCCCAAAATAAAAAAATGCCCTACCCTATTCTAAATTACTAAAGTTCAAAGCTCTTTTACCTTATCAGCCCTGAACAGGGCCCTTTGCGGGGCATGCCCCAAGAAGTTCAGCTCTTTTGCCTGTAAAAAAACCCATACAATACCCCCCCCCCAACATTACAACCCACCACCCACATACCCCTAATCTAACCCAAACCCCCCTTAAATAAACCTAACACTAAGCCCCTGAAGATCTCCCTACCTTGTCTTCACCTCACCGGGTTCAGCGATCGGTCCAGAAGAGGGTCCGAAGTCTTGATCCAAGCGGAGCAAGAAGAGGTCCTCCATCCGGTAGAAGTCTTCATCCAAGCGGGGCAGAAGAGGTCTTCCATCCGATTGAAGTCTTCATCCAAGCGGGATCTTCTATGGTCATCCATCCGGAGCGTAGCGGCAGGATCCTGAAGACCTCCGACGCGGAACATCCATCCTGGCCGACGACTGAACGACGAATGACGTGATTGGATCAGCCAATCGGATTGAACTTGATTCTGATTGGCTGATTCCATCAGCCAATCAGAATATTCCTACCTTAATTCCGATTGGCTGATAGAATCCTATCAGCCAATCAGAATTCGAGGGACGCCATCTTGGATGACGTCATTTAAAGGAACCGTCATTCGTCGTTCAGTCGTCGGCCAGGATGGATGTTCCGCGTCGGAGGTCTTCAGGATCCTGCCGCTCCGCTCTGGATGGATGACCATAGAAGATCCCGCTTGGATGAAGACTTCAATCGGATGGAAGACCTCTTCTGCCCCGCTTGGATGAAGACTTCTACCGGATGGAGGACCTCTTCTTGCTCCGCTTGGATCAAGACTTCGGACCCTCTTCTGGACCGATCGCTGAACCCGGTGAGGT
The DNA here is from genome assembly GCF_027579735.1 of Bombina bombina. Lineage (NCBI taxonomy): Eukaryota > Metazoa > Chordata > Amphibia > Anura > Bombinatoridae > Bombina > Bombina bombina. The sequence continues at coordinate 514,950,146 of NC_069503.1, read as the reverse complement.
GAAGACAAGGTAGGGAGATCTTCAGGGGCTTAGTGTTAGGTTTATTTAAGGGGGGTTTGGGTTAGATTAGGGGTATGTGGGTGGTGGGTTGTAATGTTGGGGGGGGTATTGTATGTTTTTTTTTACAGGCAAAAGAGCTGAACTTCTTGGGGCATGCCCCGCAAAGGGCCCTGTTCAGGGCTGGTAAGGTAAAAGAGCTTTGAACTTTAGTAATTTAGAATAGGGTAGGGCATTTTTTTATTTTGGGGGGCTTTGTTATTTTATTAGGGGGCTTAGAGTAGGTGTAATTAGTTTAAAATTGTTGTAATATTTTTCTTATGTTTGTAAATATTTTTTTATTTTTTGTAACTTAGTTCTTTTTTATTTTTTGTACTTTAGTTAGTTTATTTCATTGTAATTATTTGTCGGTATTGTATTTAATTAATTTATTGATAGTGTAGTGTTAGGTTTAATTGTAGGTAATTGTATGTATTTTATTTAATTAATTTATTGATAGTGTAGTGTTAGGTTTAATTGTAACTTAGGTTAGGATTTATTTTACAGGTAAATTTGTAATTATTTTAACTATTTTAGCTATTAAATAGTTCTTAACTATTTAATAGCTATTGTACCTGGTTAAAATAATTACAAAGTTACCTGTAAAATAAATATTAATCCTAAAATAGCTATAATATAATTATAATTTATAGTGTAGCTATATTAGGATTTATTTTACAGGTAAGTATTTAGCTTTAAATAGGAATAATTTATTTAATAAGAGATAATTAATTTTGTTAGATGTAAATTATATTTAACTTAGGGGGGTGTTAGTGTTAGGGTTAGACTTAGTTTTAGGGGTTAATACATTTATTAGAATAGCGGTGAGCTCCAGTCGGCAGATTAGGGGTTAATACTTGAAGTTAGGTGTCGGCGATGTTAGAGAGGGCAGATTAGGGGTTAATACTATTTATTATAGGGTTAGTGAGGCGGATTAGGGGTTAATAACTTTATTATAGTAGCGCTCAGATCCGGTCGGCAGATTAGGGGTTAATAAGTGTAGGCAGGTGGAGGCGACGTTGTGGGGGGCAGATTAGGGGTTAATAAATATAATATAGGGGTCGGCGATGTTAGGGCAGCAGATTAGGGGTACATAGGGATAATGTAAGTAGCGGCGGTTTACGGAGCGGCAGATTAGGGGTTAATAATAATGTGCAGGGGTCAGCGATAGCGGGGGCGGCAGATTAGGGGTTAATAAGTGTAAGGTTAGGGGTGTTTAGACTCGGGGTACATGTTAAAGTGTTAGGTGCAGACGTAGGAAGTGTTTCCCCATAGACAACAATGGGGCTGCGTTAGGAGCTGAACGCGGCTTTTTTGCAGGTGTTAGGTTTTTTTTCAGCTCAAACAGCCCCATTGTTTCCTATGGGGGAATCGTGCATGAGCACGTTTTTGAGGCTGGCCGCTTGCGTAAGCAACTCTGGTATCGAGAGTTGAAGCTGCGTTAAATATGCTCTACGCTCCTTTTTTGGAGCCTAACGCAGCCATTCTGTGGACTCTCAATACCAGAGTTATTTTTATGGTGCGGCCAGAAAAAAGCCAGCGTTAGATTTTCGGGTCGTTACCGACAAAACTCTAAATCTAGCCGTAAAATAATATGGTTGCATAAGTGTGAACACCCTTAAACTAATACTTTATTGAAGCACCTTTTGATTTTATCACACCACTTAGTCTTTTTGGGTATGAGTTTTTCAGCATGGCACATCTTGACTTGGCAAGATTTTCCCACTCTTCTTTGCAAAAACACTCTAAATCTGTCAGAATGCGAGGGCATCTCCTGTGCACAGCCCTCTTCAGATCACCCCACAGATTTTGAATTGGATTCAGGTCTGGGCTCTGGCTGGGCCATCCCAAAACTTTTATCTTCTTCTGGTGAAGTCATTCCTTTGTTGATTTGGATGTATGCTTTGGGTCGTTGTCATGCTAAAAGATGAAGTTCCTCTTCATGTTCAGCTTTCTAGCAGAAGCCTGAAGGTTTTGTGCCAATATTGTCTGGTATTTGGAACTGTTCATTATTTCCTGTACCTTGACTAAGGCCCCAGTTCCAGCTGAAGAAAAACAGCTCCAAAGAATGATGCTGCCACCACTATCCTTCACTGTAGGTATGGTGTTCTTTTGGTGATATGCAGTGTTGTTTTTGCGCCAAACATATCTTTTGGAATTATGTCCAAAAAGTTCAACTTTGGTTTCATCAGATCAGAACACCTTTTGCAACATGCTTTTGGGAAACTTCAGATGTGTTTTTGCAAAATTTAGCCGGGCTTGGATGTTTTTTTTTTTTGTAAGAAAATGCTTCTGTCTTGCCACCCTACCCCATAGCCCAGACATATGAAGAATACATGAGATTGTTGTCACATATACCGCACAGCCAGTACTTGCCAGATATTCCTGCAGCTCCTTTAATGTTGCTGTAGGCCTCTTGGTAGCCTCCCAGACTAGCTTTCTTCTCGTTTTTTCATCAATTTTGGAGGGACATCCAGTTCTTGGTAATGTCACTGTTGCACCATATTTTCTTCACTTGATGATGACTGTCTTCACTGTGTTCCATGGAAATTCTTTTGTACCCTTCTCCTGACTGATACCTTTTAACAATGAGATCCCTCTGATGCTTTAGAAGCTCTCTGCGGACCATGGCTTTTGCTGTAGGATGCGACTAACAAAATGTCAGGAAAGACCTGCTAGATCAGCTGAACTTTATTTGGGGTTAATCAGAGGCACTTTAAATGATGGCAGGTGTTTACTGACTCCTATTTAACATGATTTTGAATGTGATTGCTTTATTCTGAACACAGCTACATCCCCAGTTATAAAAGGGTGTTCACACTTATGCAACCATATTATTTTAGTTTTTTAGTTTTATTTCCCTTTACCTAAAAGATTTCAGTTTGTTTTTCAATTGAGTTGTACAGTTTATAGGTCACATTAAAGGTGGAAAAAGTTCTGAAATTATTTGTCTTTGTCTTATTTTTTTACATCACAGAAACCTGACATTTTAACAGGGGTGTGTAGACTTTTTATATCCACTGTATATATATATATATATATATATATATATATATATATATATATATATATATATATATATATATATATATATATATATATATATATATATATATATATATATATATATATATATATATATATATATATATATATATATATATATATATAAATACAAAATTTGGTTTTTTAGCACACCTTACAAAAAGTTTAAATCAACATCTGGGAGTGCTGCCAATATGACCCAGTAATTACACAAACAAAGAGGTATCAGCGCACATCCATTTTCAAAAGCACAACATATTTTTTACTGCTGCAAAAAAATTGCCTGCATATACATCAAGAGACAACTATCTTTTTTTAAATAATATTGGGAACTTAGTCACACAATATGGCCATATTTTGCTTAGCCAGTCACCGCTTACAAGGTGCCCCAATTCGACTGGTCCTACTCTAAATCCTTTTGCCACAGAGGGCTGAAACATTCCTGCTTTTACTCTTCATAATAGAATGAGACTCCCTGGCTTTTTATTCACAACTCTTTAACACTGTAATGAGCACACCTGAACTTGGGTGGGGTGCTTAAACCAATGGGAGATGGTCAGTCTCCCTGGTAATTTTAAATACAAATACAAAATTTGGTTTTTTAGCACACCTTACAAAAAGTTTAAATCAACATCTGGGAGTGCTGCCAATATGACCCAGTAATTACACAAACAAAGAGGTATCAGCGCACATCCATTTTCAAAAGCACAACATATTTTTTACTGCTGCAAAAAAATTGCCTGCATATACATCAAGAGACAACTATCTTTTTTTAAATAATATTGGGAACTTAGTCACACAATATGGCCATATTTTGCTTAGCCAGTCACCGCTTACAAGGTGCCCCAATTCGACTGGTCCTACTCTAAATCCTTTTGCCACAGAGGGCTGAAACATTCCTGCTTTTACTCTTCATAATAGAATGAGACTCCCTGGCTTTTTATTCACAACTCTTTAACACTGTAATGAGCACACCTGAACTTGGGTGGGGTGCTTAAACCAATGGGAGATGGTCAGTCTCCCTGGTAATTTTAAATACAAATACAAAATTTGGTTTTTTAGCACACCTTACAAAAAGTTTAAATCAACATCTGGGAGTGCTGCCAATATGACCCAGTAATTACACAAACAAAGAGGTATCAGCGCACATCCATTTTCAAAAGCACAACATATTTTTTACTGCTGCAAAAAAATTGCCTGCATATACATCAAGAGACAACTATCTTTTTCTAAATAATATTGGGAACTTAGTCACACAATATGGCCATATTTTGCTTAGCCAGTCACCGCTTACAAGGTGCCCCAATTCGACTGGTCCTACTCTAAATCCTTTTGCCACAGAGGGCTGAAACATTCCTGCTTTTACTCTTCATAATAGAATGAGACTCCCTGGCTTTTTATTCACAACTCTTTAACACTGTAATGAGCACACCTGAACTTGGGTGGGGTGCTTAAACCAATGGGAGATGGTCAGTCTCCCTGGTAATTTTAAATACAAATACAAAATTTGTTTTTTTAGCACACCTTACAAAAAGTTTAAATCAACATCTGGGAGTGCTGCCAATATGACCCAGTAATTACACAAACAAAGAGGTATCAGCGCACATCCATTTTCAAAAGCACAACATATTTTTTACTGCTGCAAAAAAATTGCCTGCATATACATCAAGAGACAACTATCTTTTTCTAAATAATATTGGGAACTTAGTCACACAATATGGCCATATTTTGCTTAGCCAGTCACCGCTTACAAGGTGCCCCAATTCGACTGGTCCTACTCTAAATCCTTTTGCCACAGAGGGCTGAAACATTCCTGCTTTTACTCTTCATAATAGAATGAGACTCCCTGGCTTTTTATTCACAACTCTTTAACACTGTAATGAGCACACCTGAACTTGGGTGGGGTGCTTAAACCAATGGGAGATGGTCAGTCTCCCTGGTAATTTTAAATACAAATACAAAATTTGTTTTTTTAGCACACCTTACAAAAAGTTTAAATCAACATCTGGTTCAGGTGTGCTCATTACAGTGTTAAAGAGTTGTGAATAAAAAGCCAGGGAGTCTCATTCTATTATGAAGAGTAAAAGCAGGAATGTTTCAGCCCTCTGTGGCAAAAGGATTTAGAGTAGGACCAGTCGAATTGGGGCACCTTGTAAGCGGTGACTGGCTAAGCAAAATATGGCCATATTGTGTGACTAAGTTCCCAATATTATTTAAAAAAAGATAGTTGTCTCTTGATGTATATGCAGGCAATTTTTTTGCAGCAGTAAAAAATATGTTGTGCTTTTGAAAATGGATGTGCGCTGATACCTCTTTGTTTGTGTAATTACTGGGTCATATTGGCAGCACTCCCAGATGTTGATTTAAACTTTTTGTAAGGTGTGCTAAAAAACCAAATTTTGTATTTGTATTTAAAATTACCAGGGAGACTGACCATCTCCCATTGGTTTAAGCACCCCACCCAAGTTCAGGTGTGCTCATTACAGTGTTAAAGAGTTGTGAATAAAAAGCCAGGGAGTCTCATTCTATTATGAAGAGTAAAAGCAGGAATGTTTCAGCCCTCTGTGGCAAAAGGATTTAGAGTAGGACCAGTCGAATTGGGGCACCTTGTAAGCGGTGACTGGCTAAGCAAAATATGGCCATATTGTGTGACTAAGTTCCCAATATTATTTAAAAAAAGATAGTTGTCTCTTGATGTATATGCAGGCATTTTTTTTGCAGCAGTAAAAAATATGTTGTGCTTTTGAAAATGGATGTGCGCTGATACCTCTTTGTTTGTGTAATTACTGGGTCATATTGGCAGCACTCCCAGATGTTGATTTAAACTTTTTGTAAGGTGTGCTAAAAAACCAAATTTTGTATTTGTATTTAAAATTACCAGGGAGACTGACCATCTCCCATTGGTTTAAGCACCCCACCCAAGTTCAGGTGTGCTCATTACAGTGTTAAAGAGTTGTGAATAAAAAGCCAGGGAGTCTCATTCTATTATGAAGAGTAAAAGCAGGAATGTTTCAGCCCTCTGTGGCAAAAGGATTTAGAGTAGGACCAGTCGAATTGGGGCACCTTGTAAGCGGTGACTGGCTAAGCAAAATATGGCCATATTGTGTGACTAAGTTCCCAATATTATTTAAAAAAAGATAGTTGTCTCTTGATGTATATGCAGGCAATTTTTTTGCAGCAGTAAAAAATATGTTGTGCTTTTGAAAATGGATGTGCGCTGATACCTCTTTGTTTGTGTAATTACTGGGTCATATTGGCAGCACTCCCAGATGTTGATTTAAACTTTTTGTAAGGTGTGCTAAAAAAACAAATTTTGTATTTGTATTTAAAATTACCAGGGAGACTGACCATCTCCCATTGGTTTAAGCACCCCACCCAAGTTCAGGTGTGCTCATTACAGTGTTAAAGAGTTGTGAATAAAAAGCCAGGGAGTCTCATTCTATTATGAAGAGTAAAAGCAGGAATGTTTCAGCCCTCTGTGGCAAAAGGATTTAGAGTAGGACCAGTCGAATTGGGGCACCTTGTAAGCGGTGACTGGCTAAGCAAAATATGGCCATATTGTGTGACTAAGTTCCCAATATTATTTAAAAAAAGATAGTTGTCTCTTGATGTATATGCAGGCAATTTTTTTGCAGCAGTAAAAAATATGTTGTGCTTTTGAAAATGGATGTGCGCTGATACCTCTTTGTTTGTGTATATATATATATATATATATATATACAGTCGTATGCAAAAGTTTAGGCACCCCTGACAACTTCAATGATTTTCATTTATAAAAAATTGGGTGTTTGGATCAGCAATTTCATTTTGATCTATCAAATAACTGAAGGACACAGTAATATTTCAGTAGTGAAATGAGGTTTATTGGATTAACAGAAAATGTGCAATATGCATCAAAACGAAATTAGACAGGTGCAAAAATGTGGGCACCCTTGTCATTTTTTTTTATTTGAATACCTGTAACTACCTAGCACTGATTAATTGGAACACACAATTGGTTTGGTGAGCCCATTAAGCCTTGAACTTCATAGACAGGTGCATCCAATCATGAGAAAAGGTATTTAACGTGGCCAATTGCAAGTTTTTGTTCTCTTTGACTCTCCTCTGAAGAGTGGCAACATGGGCGCCTCAAAACAACTCTCAAATGACCTGAATACAAAGATTGTTCAACATTATGGTTTAGGGGAAGGCTACAAAAACTATTGCAGAGATTTAAGCTGTCAGTGTCCACTGTGAGGAACATAGTGAGGAAATGAAAGACCACAGGCACAGTTCTTGCTAAGACCAGAAGTAAAATATTGGAGAGGCAAAGGCAAAAAGGTGAGACCTGTCAAAAACAGCCCACAGACCACCTCCAAAGACCTACAACATCATCTTGCTGCAGATGTTGTCACTGTGCAACTTACAACAATTCAGCGCATGGGAGAATGATGTGGAAGAAACCTTTTCTGCACACACGCCACAAACAGAGTCGCTTGAGGTATGCAAACGCACATTTGGACAAGCCAGCTTCATTTTGAAAGAAGGTGCTGTGGACTGATGAAACAAAGATTGAGTTATTTGGTCATAACAAGGGGCGTTATGCATGGTGGCAAAAGAACACAGCGTTTCAAGACAAACACTTGCTAGCCACAGTAACATTTGGTGGATGTTCCATCATGCTGTGGGGCTTTGTGGCCAGTGCCGGTACTGGGAATCTTGTTAAAGTTGAGGGTCGCATGGATTCCACTCAATATCAGCAGATACTTGAGAATAATGTTGAGGAATCAGTCACAAAGTTGAAGTTACGCCGGAGCTGGATATTTAAACAAGACAACGACCCAAAACACTGCTCAAAATCTACTATGGCATTTATGCAGAGGAACAAGTACAATAGCCATCCCAGTCCCCAGACCTGAATATCATTGAAAATCTGTGGGGTGATTTGAAGCGGGCTGTCCATGCTCGGCAACCATCAAACCTAACTGAACTGGAGATGTTTTGCAAGGAGGAATGGTCCAAAATACCTTCATCCAGATCCAGACACTCATTACAGGCTATAGGAAGTGTCTAGATGCTGTTATTTCTGCTAAAGGAAGCTCTATTAAATATTGATGCAATATTTCTGTTGGGGTTTCCCAAATTTATGCACCTGTCTAATTTCGTTTTGATGCATATTGCAAATTTTCTGTTAATCCAATAAACCTCATTTCACTACTGAAATATTACTGTGTCCTTTAGTTATTTTATAGATCAAAATGAAATTGCTGATCCAAACACCCAATTATTTATAAATAAAAATCATGGAAATTGTCAGGAGTGCCTATACTTTTGCATACGACTGTATATGTGTGTGTGTGTGTGTACATACAGTTGTGCTCATAAGTTTACATACCCTGGCAGAATTTATGATTTCTTGGCCATTTTTTAGAGAATAGCAATTGTTTGTCTTGAAACGCTGTGTTCTTTTGCCACCATGCATAACGCCCCTTGTTATGACCAAATAACTCAATCTTTGTTTCATCAGTCCACAGCACTTTCTTCCAAAATAAGGCTGGCTTGTCCAAATGTGCGTTTGCATACCTCATGATGGTTATATGAAAATCGTTTAGGTCACCTTACAAATACTTAAATGCTAATATTAGTAGACGAAAGTTGAGTGCTGAGAATATTGGCAGATTAATACTGCCTACCTTGATTACATAGGTAACCGAGGGGGGTTCGATGTGCATGTAGTGAAGTTGCAGCCTTCCTCTATAGCTAACTCATTTAGAGTTTGACATATGCAATCTTAATAATGAAGGTATCTTACAGCTCCGTGACTTCTCCTCGGTTTGTTTCCTATGTTATATGACAGGATGACTGGTTATTGAGAAGATTTACCATTAAGTGTTATAATAACTTGAGGAGCTACTCCATTATGCTGCCTATCATGGCCCTGTTCAGGACACGCCCCCCGTGTGTACTCTTTTTAAATCATAATGACCACAGAAACTACCCAAATGACCCTGATCAAAAGTTTACATACCCCAGTTCTTAATACCGTGTATTGCCCCCTTTAACATCAATGACAGCTTGAAGTCATTTGTGCATGAGGCTCTTTATCTTCTCAGATGGTAAAGCTGCCCATTTTGCCTAGCAAAATGCCTCCAGTTCCTGTAAATTCTTGAGCTGTCTTGCATGAACTGCACGTTTGAGATCTCCCCAGAGTGGCTCAATGATATTGAGGTCAGGAGACTGAGATGACTACTCCAGAACCTTCACTTTATTCTGCTGTAGCCAAAGACAGATCGACTTGGCCTTGTGTTTAGGATCATTGTCATGTTGAAATGTCCAAGTATGTCCTATGAGCAGCTTCCGGGCTGATGAATGCAAATTTTCCTCCAGTATTTCTTGATCAAAAATCAAGAAGTGGAAAATGAGCGGTTCTGTTTGATAACATACTGCATTCATCTTGCCATCAATTCTGACCAAATTTCCTGTACCTTTGTAGCTCACACATCTCCAAAAAATCAGCGATCTACCTCCATGTTTAACAGTAGGAATGGTGTACCTTTTTTTTTACCTTTTGTTGACTCCTTTCCAAATGTAGCGTTTATGGTTGTGGCCAAAAAACTCAATTTTGGTTTCATCACTCCAAATGACTTTGTGTCAGAAGGTTTGAGGCTTGTCTCTGTGCTGTTTGGCGTATTGTAAGCGGGATACTTTGTGGCATTGCATAGTAATGGCTTTCTTCTGGCAACTCGACCATGCAGCCCATCTTTCTTCAAGTGCCTTCTTATTGTGCATCTTGAAACAGCCACAACGCATGTTTTCAGAGAGTCCTGTATTTCACCTGAAGTTATTTGTGGGTTTTTCTTTGCATCCCGAACAATTTTACTGGCAGTTGTGGCTTAAATTGTAGTTGGTCTACTTGACCGTGGTTTGGTTTCATCAGGACCCCTCATTTTCCACTTCTAAATTAGAGTTTGAACACTGCTGATTGGCATTCTCAATTCCTTGGATATCTTTTTATATCCCTTTCCTGTTTTATACAGTTCAACTACCTTTTCCTGCAGATCCTCTGACAATTCTTTTGCTTTCCCCATGACTCAGAATCCAGAAACGTCAATGCAGCACTGAATGAAAGAGGCAAGGGTCTGTCAGGAGTCCAGAAACTCATTGACCTTTTATACACACACACTAATTACAAGCAAACATATCGCAGTTGAGGATGGTTACCTTTAATAGCCATTCAAACCCCTTTGTGTCAACTTGTGTGAATGTAGTCAGGCCAAAATCACCAGGGTATGTAAACTTTTGATCAGGGTCATTTGGGTAGTTTCTGTTGTCATTATGATTTAAAAAGAGTAAACACAGTTGATTGATAATAAATGGCTTCAGCCAAACACTAACCATAAATGAAAGAAAAGTTTTTGTGTTATCATTCTTATTCTCTGAAAAATGGCCAGGAAATCATAAATTCTGCCAGGGTATGAAAACTTATGATCACAACTGTATATACAGTATATATATATTTATTTATTTATATATATATTTATATGTGTGTGTATGTATGTATGTGTGTGTATGTGAATGTATATATTTTGTTCCACATTACATTTTTTCACTCACTGGCTAACTGCACACAAAGTAAGCTTTAAACGAGGATGGGTTAGCGAGCATATATTTTTTTTTTTTAATTAAATTTTTATTAGAATTTTCATAGTTATATCCAATACAGAATATAGAATATAAAAGTGCAATAACAGCGCCGTGATTACATATTGTTTAACATATCAATGAGAGAACATCCAAACTCAAAGTCATGTGTCCATTCTGGTAATTCAACTGCTGTGGACTGAGTCCACCTTCATAGTCCGCTAGGTTCATTACTTCCATAAAACTTGTTAGATTTACTACTTCAATGTGACTCTGAGTCTTGGATTAATCGCAATCACAACGTTAGTATGAGTATTGACAATTGAGGAGCATATTTAAATTAACATAAATATAAACCAGAATATGAACAAGAAACAATTACCTACTGCAGGACATGTCTAACCCTATTTCTATATCTATCTAGTATTGGGGTTCAGCTATTCAGGTGATTGTTGAAATTTATTAACTTCACTATATGTATTAATGTTGTTTTGTGGCTCCTAGATAAGACTCCCAATAAAACCACATATCGTTGTATAATGCCATCTGGTTTGTTTTAAAATAATAGTATCTTTCTAGTAACAGAGCTCCCTTCACCCTCTCTCTCCACTCAGCTATTGTAGGGATCCTGTCGGTTCGCCACGAAGTTGCTATGAGCTTTTTGGCTGAATTAAGCATAATATGTCCGATATTCCTTCTTATTTTACATTTGATATTACCTAACATATTGAATAGGCAACCCTGAGGGGAAAAGGCAACATCGCTCGCCAAAGCCAGTTTTATCTCGTCTAGTATCTTCCCCCAGTATGTGTTTATTTTAGGACAAGACCACCAAATGTGGCCCATAGTACCCTCTTCTTTCTTACATCTCCAACATTTTTCATTGGCTGAAGGGAATAGATGTTTCATTCTATTTGGTGTTAGATACCAACGAAACACCACTATGTAGTTTGTTTCTAATGCTGCAGTTGTGTGTGCTGAGTGAGCTATGGTCCTAAATATATTTTCCCACGTCTTTGGGTCTTGGGGTCCCAGTAAATCTCTCTCCCAACCTTTTACATAATTATGGGGATGGGGTAGTGTGGCTGAGAGCAATAGTCTATAAATAGAAGAGATAATCCCTTTCTGTGGAGAGCTAGATAGACACATTTGTTCAAATGTCGTCAAGGGCCTTGTCATCATTGTTCTGTTCCTATGTGTCATGATATAGTGACATGTTTGGTGATATCTCATCCATTGACCAAAAAACTGGCCACCTACATCTTTTAAGTCAGTAACAGGTAATAGCTTTCCTGCTCTGAATAATATTGTGACTGGAATATGTCCTTGCAGACTAGTGTCACCCCCTATATTATGGTTCTGGCCTTCTAAAAACTCCGGATTAGCTAGGATTGGTGTCAAAGGCGAGTGAGCGCTGGAGATTCCCTTATACCTGTCCCGGACAAACTTCCAATCCGACATAGTCGATACTACCGTGGCGGTGAAGGTGTTTTGGGATTTAGATAAAACTGTGGGCAACCAACACAAACCCCCTAGTTGTGAAACCCCTGAGATGTCGTGTTTTAAACGTATCCAGTGTTTAGGGTCACTACCATTATTTCTACTCCATTCCAAGATTCTTTGTAAGGAAATAGCTTGTTTGTACAATAATAAATTAGGGACTCAGAGTCCTCCCAAATCTTTTTGAGCATATAGTGAGGCCTTGGATACTCTTGGCGGTTTCCCTTTCCATATAAAGCTGTGTATTATTTTTTGTATTTTTTGTATGTATATGAGAGTGTGTGGTAGGGGTAAGGTTTGTAATATATACAATACTTTTGGCAAAAGTACCATCTTGACCGTATTCACTCTCCCTATCCAAGATATAGTTTTAGACATCCAAGACGAAGCCTGGTCAGAGATTGTTTTTAATAGCCTATTGTAGTTGATTGTGCGAATTGAGTCTAAACTGCTTGTTAGATGTATACCCAAGTATTTTATGGCCTTCGTCTGAATCGCGAAGGCGCACTTATTTTGTATAGTGTTGATAATATTGGGGAGTATATGTAGTGGCAAAAGCTCCGATTTATTAGTGTTTACTGAAAAATTTGATACTTTCCCATAATCCGTCAGTTCCTTCTGCACCGCGGAGAGAGACTTCACGGGACTTGACAGAGACATCAGAACGTCATCTGCAAACATGGATAACTTATATTCTCTGTTTTCAACGTTTATACCTTTAATGTTTTCATTTAGTCTAATTTTGCATGCAAAGATTTCTAGTGATAATATAAACAGGAGAGGAGACAAAGGGCAACCCTGTCTGGTACCATTTCGGATTTCAAATTGTTCAGAGAGAGTACCATTTATTCTAATTTGGGTTGTGGGGAAGGAATATAAGGCCATAATTTTGTTTATAAATGCTGTTGGTACATTAAATTTAGTGAGTACTGATTCCAGAAAGGTCCAATCTAGTCTATCGAACGCTTTCTCAGCGTCCGTAGACAATAACACTGAAGGTATTTTGTTCTTATTGATGAATTCTATGATATTTAAAAGTTTCACGGTATTGTCCCGAGCCTCCCTCCGCGGCACAAAACCCACCTGGTCTGGGGAAACTAACGATGGGAGAAGAATATTCAACCTAGTGGCCAGAACTTTGGCAAAAATTTTTAGATCAAGGTTCAGTAAAGAAATAGGTCGAAAATTAGCTGGGGTGTTGGGCTTTTTCCCAGGTTTGGGAAGGACTGTGATAACTGCTTGTAACATGGTTTCTGGCAGAACGCCCCCGCAGCCAATTTGATGAAAAGTGTTTAGTAGGTGGGGTGTTAATAGGTGTGAGTATATTTTGTAGTAGGAACCCGAGAACCCGTCTGGGCCAGGGGCCTTCTCAGGTTTTAGTGATTTTATTGCCTCGCTAATTTCCTTATAGCTTATTGGGGCCTGCAGCATCTCGCTATCTTTTTCTGAAATTGTCGGGACCTTAACTTTCTCTAGATATTCTTCACATTTATTTTTGTGGTCCACTTGGGACCTGTTAGGGAAGAGATTATATAGAGTGTGGTAATAATTTTTAAATGCGTCTGCTATCTGTTTGGTATCTTCTACTCTCGTCCCTCTAGAGTTATTAATTGCATGAATATAAGTTTTTGCTTGTTTGGTTTTAAGCAATCTAGCCAACTGTCGGCCGGGCTTCCCGGCCTCATTATAAAATTTCTGTTTTAGTTTGAAAGCTATTCCTTGGGCTTTGATATGTAAGTGAGAGGTTAATTTAGATCTATAAAATTTTAATTGTTGGAAAATAGAGTCATCTTGTGGATGAATTTTGTGCATGTAATCCAGTTGTGAGATTTCCCTAGCAATATGCTGGTATTCCTCTCTCTGTTTTTTAATTTTTTTGGCTCTAATTTTGATCAGTATGCCTCTTATATAACTTTTATGTGTTTCCCACACTGTTGATGGTGGCATGCCTACTTGGACATTTCTATGAAAAAACTCTTGTAGTTCAGCCTCCATAGTTTCATGTGTCTCCGGGTCCAGAAGTAGGGATTCATCTAATCTCCAGCTAAATTCTCTGATTGGGGCTGAGGGCCAATTGACAGAGCATCCAACCATAGAGTGATCTGACCATGCAGTGTGTGTGATATTCGTTGTGGTTGCATGAGATAGAGTAATGTGGTCTAAAAAAATATAATCAATCCTAGAATAAGATTTATTCGGATTAGAGAAAAAGGTATAATCTCTCCGTTCCGGGTTAGCAACTCTCCACGGGCCGTGTAATCCAAGTGTCTTAACAAGGTTCCACATGGCTTTAAGCGTATTATTTGCAATGTGTATATTTGGGTTGGAACTATCTATTTTAGGGTTGAAAGGTAGATTAAAATCCCCCATGACTATCAACTGGCCTTTTTGTATGTCTTGTATTAGGGGTATTATTGATTTATAGAAGGCTGCTTGTTTTTGATTGGGAGCGTATATATTAACGAGAGTGACTACTTTGTTATAAAGGATACCGCACACTGCCAGGAACCTACCATCTGTGTCTTTTTTCTGCTCAATTAATTTGAAGGGTATAGAGCTACGTATTAGGATGCTAACTCCATTTATCTTTTTCTTAGAATGAGAGCTGTGAAAGTGTTGAGGGAAGTTGTTATGTAGATATTTGGGGATAGAGCCTCTTTTGAAGTGTGTTTCCTGCAAACCTAAAATTTCCCCTCCCTTTTGTGCTATGTCTCTCAAAGCTAACGATCTTTTATTAGGAACATTAAAACCCTTTACATTTTGTGTTACAAATTGAATATTTTTGTCTGTCATGGTATTACCTTGCCAACTCCTACTCCATTCTCATAGAACATGCTGATCCCGTATGTGATGAGATGTCTCTGCAGTACCAAACCTATAAACAATCTAACAATAAAAACTATAGCAACACAATATAACACAAAAACATAAATAACATAAACATTTTTAATTCTATATAAACAATAGAGGGAAATGGCAATGAATTCCTGTGAGGAAAACATTCAACCCTCAAAGTACTGTTGTACATATAGCTTTCTATCTAACCTGTCAATTATTTATCTGAGGTGAGTTCCTAAGGTACAGATAACTAGTGTCCATGATAAGACCCCTGCAGCCATCGCGAGGTCTCCTATTTTAATATACGTGAGGTTTTACTCACTTTGGCTACACAGATCACAAAGAGGACATTTCTTATAAAAGGATACTTTCGACCAGCTTAGGCCTTAGAGTCCGATGAAGAAGAGTTCTTTGCTCGTCCACTACGAACCATCTGCCATTCTTTGCGTTGCGGAAGAGGGTAAGACTGTGGGATAGAAGTGGTAGTAGAGTTCTGTCCATTGACAGTTCCCATATCCGGTGGAGGAATTTCCAGCTTCCTGCAGCAATCTTCGATGTCTGCGATAGACAAACAAGTTGCTCTCCTATTTTTCCAGATGACTGTAAGCTGAAAAGGATGGCCCCATCTGTATGGTATGTTCCTGGTTTGAAGATGCTTTGTGAGAATTGAGAGTTCTTTTCTCCTTGCCAGAGTTCTGGCTGATAAGTCAGCGAAGAATTGTAAAGTGGCTCCATCTTTTTGCATAGGTCTCTTATCTCTGGCTGCTGTCATGAGGCGTTCCTTCATTTGATAGTTGGTTATTTTTACGATCACGTCTCTGGGAGGAGCCGCTTCAGGGGGTCTTGATCTTAAGGCACGGTGTGCTCTATCTATCCCTACTTCAGAATTATCTGTAGGGTCCCCGAGTTGAGAGAACAAGGATTGTAGATATTCTTGTAGAGTTGAGGGGTCGACTGATTCTGGGATACCACGTATCCTGATGTTTTGCCTTCTGGACCTATTCTCCAAGTCCTCTAGTTTTTTCTTCTAGCTGTCGAACAGTTTGGTCTTGGAGGGCCATATGATCATTCACTTTTGAAATGCATAAATCATGTTCTTGAACATGTTCTTCCAATATGTTAACTCGATTCCCTATTTCTGTGATATCTCTTTTCAACTCAGAAATCTCATCTTTGATACACTGCTTTACTTGGGTAATGAGTGAAGTAAAATCTTGCTTTGAGGGTATAGAGGAGATCACCGATTGTGGAACAGAAACCATATTTTCTTCCCCATCTGAAGCAGATTCAGAAGAGCTAGATGAGTGTTGGCTTTGAGATTTTTGTGGAGTGATAGGGTTATCTAGTGGTGTGAGCAACGCTGCTGCTTTAAGGTATTTATCCATTGATGGATTGCTTCTGCTCCCATTTTTGTTTTGCTTGTTTTTTTGTGGATTTTTTTTGGCGACATCTTAACTGCAGATATTTCTGTGGCACTTGGTGTTTACTCCAGGTATATACTAGATTCTATAGAGAGCTCTTCAATACAAATTCTAAATGGCAGCAGTATTATATATATATATTTAGACAGTCATAAAAACAGGAACAGATGATTATTATTTTTTTGTTGTTGAAATGTAGATTTTGAAGTAATTCCCTGTTTGCAGCTTTGAATATTGCTGCTAGAGATTGCTTGTATTACCAACTTTGCTATGGACTAAGGTTCCCCTTACAGCAAGACACAGTAGATTCGTACCTCAGTGGAATGTTGTTGTAGGGCAAACACTACTATTTAAGGGCTAAGTCTGCATACCTATGTAGGCTCTTGCTGTTATTTTTGATAATAATGCAGTCTCATCCTTATACAATCCCAGCAGGAAGGACATATGTTAACCTATCACTCGGTCTGGGTTTTTATATGATTGGTCTATTGATAGGTATAGATGTCGGAGTAGATAACTTTACATTTCTATATATGTTAAGTATGTTAAGTATGAGGGCGAGCCATCTGAAGCCTCTGATTTCACCAGATATGTGCTGAGTATTTTGTGTGTCTTTTAAGACATTGCCAGAGACTGTCCCTTTATCTGTATTAGCCCCTTATGCCCTTTGCTTTAAAGTCCCCTTTGTATTGCACGTTATAAGAAGCACTGCTCTATCTGCCGTTATACTGCTGTAGTTATGTTCAGTGCGGGCTCAGCAGACAGCAGTGGGTTTCTAAGTGCGTGTGACTCACCAAGATGGCGCCCGCCAGCGGCTCTCAGGATTCTCCTATGTGCATTGAGGGGCCGATTACTTGTCACGGCATTATCTCACACCCGGTGTAAGTCTTCTTTCCTGCTTGCGGCTCAAACAATTCTGTCTCATGCTTTGTAGCGCGCCTCTAAGCAGATTACTTCTGCAGTTAGTAAAGCGGGGCCTGATGTTGTTAGGAAGTGCCCGCTAAGTCACTTAAGTACCAAGAGAGATCCTCTAATGACGATCCCCTGCTCAGGCTTAGGTATGGGGCATTAGTGCTGCATTTATCCGACAGGAGAAACAGGTTTTAAGAGCTTGTGGAGTACTTTTTTGGGCTGAGGCTCCGAAGCACACCTAATGTGCGGCCATCACTATCCAGTGCCGGCTCCGCCCCCCGGGTTAGCGAGCATATTACTATTTGAAAGTAAAAAGTTAGCGCAATAGAAAAACCTGATGTACGCTTCAGGACTTCAGATATTGCGACTGCATTCATTTCTTCTCCACATAGACTTCAATGGAGCTCATGTTTAAAAAAAAACAAAAAAACATTTGGTCGCTCGCTAACCTGGCACGCCTTAAACAAACTGAAGGTAGTTATGAATATTTTACATTCCAATGTTATTCACAAAGAAGAAAATTGTTTTTTTTAGTTTTTTTCCATATATATATATATATATATATATATATATATATATATATATATATATATATATATATATATATTGGGTTTTTTTAATATATATCTATACCTATATATATGAATATATACAGGTATATAAATAAATACATATATATAAATATATCTGTAAATAATCTTATAGCAGCAATATAAATATGACTAAAGTTCCTGTGTAGGTATGGTGCAGACCCTTATACAAGCTATGAACACAATCAAAAAAGAGAGAAAGCAGGGACAAGTGTGACCCTGCACAAAGTAAGGGAAAACAGCACTCTTGAAATAATAAGAAAAATGTTTATTAATCCAAAAATGATTAAAATTAAGTATAGTCACAAAATTGAAGTGGCATTACCCACAAGTCAAACAATAGCCTCACCACCTACACATAAACAAGCTTCAAATAACATAAACCACACATTCAGGTCATGCCAAGGAAAAATAACTTGCAATAGCAGATATACAATCTACAGGTACAACAGTTTGCTGCATCAGGCCTGGGCAGGATATAAGTGGGATCTATGTGCACAGAGGTTGCTGCTGTGGTAAGTAAGGAGCCTAGAGCCATGCAAGCAGGATAGTAGGCAAAGTTAGTATTCAGCATAAAGGGGTACGTGCACTCAAGCAGATAATAAAGACACAGGCCCCTACTTATCAAGCCGTCAACCGCAAATACGCTGGAATTCCGCAGCATATTTGTGGCAAGCCTGATTCGCTTTAGTTATCAAAGGCTACAGACCGTCAAAAGTAGAATATAGTGACGTAACATACGATCCGTCGGACCATCCGACAAGGAGCGGCTCCATCTTGAAGACATCCGACGCGGAGCATCCATCCAGACTGACGACTACTCGACGAATGACGGTTCCTTTAAATGACATCATCCAAGATGGCGTCCCATGAATTCTGATTGGCTGATAGAATTCTATCAGCCAATCGGAATTAAGATAGTAAAAATCCTATTGGCTGATGCAATCAGCCAATAGGATTGAGCTTGCATTCTATTGGCTGATTGGAACAGCCAATAGGATTGAACTTCAATCCTATTGGCTGATTGCATCAGCCAATAGGATTTTTCCTACCTTAATTCCGATTGGCTGATAGAATTCTATCAGCCAATCGGAATTCAAGGGACGCCATCTTGGATGACGTCATTTAAAGGAACCGTCATTCGTCGGGTAGTCGTCGGTCTGGATGGATGCTCCGCATCAGATATCTTCAAGATGGAGTCGCTCCTCATCGGATGGATGAAGATAGAAGATGCCGTCTGGATGAAGACTTCTGCCCGTCTGGAGGACCTCTTCTGCCCGATTGGATGAAGACTTCACCCGGCTTCATTGAGGACTTAGGCCCGGTTGGGTGAAGACATCTCAAGGTAGGGTGATCTTCAAGGGGTTAGTGTTACTTTTTTTTAAGGGGGGTGTGGGTGGTGGGTTTTAATGTTGGGGGGGTATTGTACTTTTTTTTACAGGTAAAAGAGCTGATTACTTTGGGGCAATGCCCCGCAAAAAGCCCTTTTAAGGGCTATTTGTAATTTAGTATAGGGTAGGGCTTTTTTTTTATTTTGGGGGGCTTTTTTATTTTATTAGGGGGATTAGATTAGGTGTAATTAGTTTAAAATTCTTGTAATTATTTTTTTATTTTCTGTAATTTAGTGTTGTTGTTTTTTGTACTTTAGTTAATTTTATTTAATTTTATTTAATTGTAGTTAATTTATTTAATTAATTTAATTACAGTGTAGTGTTAGGTGTAATTGTAACTTAGGTTAGGATTTATTTTACAGGTAAATTTGTATTTATTTTATCTAAGTAGTTATTAAATAGTTAATAACTATTTAATAACTATTGTACCTAGTTAAACTAAATACAAACTTCCCTGTAAAATAAAAATAAACTCTAAGATAGCTACAATGTAACTATTAGTTATATTGTAGCTAGCTTAGGGTTTATTTTATAGGTAAGTATTTAGTTTTAAATAGGAATAATTTAGTTAATTATAGGAATTTTATTTATATTTATTTAAATTATATTTAAGTTAGGGGGTGTTAGGGTTAGTGTTAGACTTAGATTTAGGGGTTAATAAATTTAATATAGTGGCGGCAGTGTAGGGGGGGCAGATGAGGGGTTAATAAATATAATGTAGGTGGCGGTGGTCTCCAGGAGTGGTGGTTTAGGGGTTAAACACTTTATTTAGTTGTGGGGGGCTCTGGGAGCGGCGGTTTAGGGGTTAATAACTTTATTTAGTTGCCGGGGGCTCCGGGAGCAGCGGTTTAGGGGTTAAACACTTTAGTTGCGGGGGGCTCCGGGAGCGGCAGTTTAGGGGTTAATACATTTATTAGAGTTGCGGTGGGGTCCGGGAGCGGCGGTATAGGGGGTAAACAGTTTAGTATAGTGTGGGTGCTTAGTGACAGGGTAGCAATAAAGCTGTAAAAAAGCCAAAGAGCTTGGTGCGCGGCTTTTTGACAGCATTTTTTATAATTTTGGAGAGCGTATTCAGGTCCGCGGCAGCGATGTTAGGCGAACTTAGGCGAGCGTATTGATGCCGGCAAATGCAGGTAAGTTGATGGCTTGATACATAGGGTGCCACAGTATGCAGTGCTGTGCAGGTATTGAAGCGATATATATAGGCTGACCATATTGCCGCTTTAAGAAGGAACACATGAAAAATACATATGTTAGGGTTCTTATACAAAGCGTTTCTTTAAACAGCCCTGAAAACAGCCCTGACGTGTGTATTTTTTATATGTGTCCCTTTTTAAAGCGGCAATATGGTCAGCCTAGATATATAGCATTAGCTTGATGTAAGCAGCAATGTAGCATCAATGCAGATAAGGAGCAAGACTTATTATGTTTCATAAATAAACACCCATGTTTTCCAGACGTGACATTATCCACATCGATCCTTTTAAATCTTCTCCTTCGCATTCATCAAACCAGCTGCCCCTTTAGTGAAACAAAAAGACATAATTTTAGAAAAAAGCACCCAAAAAAACAAAATAAAAAACCTGGCATTTAAGCCCAAGATGGTACTTACCAAAGATAATGATGGCGCCGCTCCATTTTCATCCCGGTGGTGGTCCGTCTTCATTTCGGCAGCGGTCCATCTTCTTTACTTTATCCAGGCTGCAGCGGTGTTGGTGTCAGTGTCGGCATTGGTTTTCTTCAGAGATTTAACATAGACTTACTCTTCATGCAGTCACCAGCCACACACTCAATTTGGAATGCGAGGTACCCCTTTTATATAGGAGTACCCTTGTATTCCTATTGGCTGATTTGCATGTTCAAATTTAAATCAATCAATAGAATGAAAGCTATGAAAATAAAGAGTAAATCCATGTTGCTGATGTGCAAATATTTATTTGCATGTTACAAATTCATGCAATTTAAAGAATTTCTTTGCCATACAAAAGTCCATGTACAAAATTAAAAATGTGCTCTAAAATCCATGACAGAAATCTTCCATCCATCTAATGCCATATAATATCAGTTTTGCTCTAATAATACATTTAGAATGTCTTGTGATGCAGAAAATAAAAATAGCTTTAGGGTAGTTTGCAAATATGAAAACACACAAGATACTATTGAATTCAATACTATTGTGTATAATTAAATGGACATAAAAGTGCAGAAAACTGCTGTAATATAAAGTGCGTGTTATTGCACTGCTGTTTCTTATCCTGCATATGTGTGTTTAACCTAGGCAAAAGGGATAACATAGTTAAAATAGAATAAAATCCAAAATTAAACTTAAATGATTCTGGAACACAATCAATTATCAAATTTAGGGCCAGATTATAAGTGGAGCGCAAAATATTGCTTTCTCTAAAGCGAAATTTGCTCTCCACTTTGTAATACCATTGCATGCAAATGTACACAGGTATTACTTTTCACCCCTTAAAACTGCTTTGTGCAAAATTTGCCTGTTTGCGGGTGCACTATAACTCCCCTAAATCTGGCCCTTAATTTGTTTTCTTGGTATCCTTTGTTATAAGGCACATTTACATATGTTCTGCAGCAATGACCTGCTGAGAGCTATCTGGTGATTGGTGGATACGCACATTTGATTGATACATTGTATAAAGTTTTTTAATATCATAATGTATTTGGTAACATTATTTAATAAAGTGAAATATATATTTTTTATAACAACTAGACGTTTACTATCCTAAAATACACCCTATTGTGTTGAGAGTTTTAATTTAAACACACAGGGCCAATTTAAAGGGACACTGAACCCAAATTTTTTCTTTCGTGATTCAGATAGAGCATGACATTTTAAGCAACTTTCTAATGTACTCCTATTATCAAATTTTCTTCATTTTCTTGGTATCTTTATTTGAAATGCAAGAATGTAGGTTTAGATGCCGGCCCATTTTTGGTGAACTACCTGGGTTGTTCTTGCTGATTGGTTGATAAATTCTTCCACCAATAAAAAAGTGCTGTGTAGAGTTCTGAAACAAAAACAAAGCTTAGATGCCTTCTTTTTCAAATAAAGATAGCAAGAGAACAAAGAAAAAGTTATACTAGGAGTAAATTAGAAAGTTGCTTAAAATTTCATGCTCTATATGAATCATGAAAGAAAACATTTGGGTTCAGTGTCCCTTTAAAATGCTGCAAATGCAGCTGTTTCCACGCGAACCTTCAGAAACAAAAGTTAAGAAGCGGACCGCTGCTCCTTAACTCATCCGCACCCTCTGAGGTGGCGGACAGCAATCATCCCGATCAGAAACGATTGGAATGATTGACACCCCCTGCTAGCGGCCAATTGGCCGTAAATGTGCAAGGGGCAGCATTTCACAAGCATTTCACCAGAAATGCTTGTACTACAAAAACAAGTAAGGGGAGCTCTAGAAAATAGTGTTCAATGTGTGAGTATATAATTATACAAGTTAGAAAAGTGTGAGGAAATACAAAAGTCTTAATAGAAAAACCGTCAACCGATAAACAGTTTCTGGAAATCCGGATATAGTGTTTGAAGATCACGTAACTGTTAAAGAAAAATGCTATAACCCCCATCTTCTAAAAAAAGCTAAGGAAGAAGTTCAAAAGATGAACAGAGATCTAATATTGAACCCTAAACCAAAATCACGTTCTAGTCATAAAACAGAAGATCCCTTCTTTATACCTTTCATAACACAATATAGTTCACAACATCACGAAATCAAAAAAATCCTCAATAAACACTGGCATTATATCAAACAAGACCAAATTCTGGGACAAAGAATAAAAAAACGTCCAGATATTATTTTCAAAAGAGCTAAAAATCTAAAAAATATACTATCACCTAGCGAATTCAAAGATAAAAAAGACCAAAATCCCCTAGACATCAACCTCAAAAAAATAGAAGGGTTCTTTCCTTGTATTTTATGTAAGTCGTGCAAACATAGCTCAAAAATCAAAACCATTAAATCCAAAAATAATGACCACTACATTAATATTAAAGAAATTATACGATGCATTGATAAAAATGTAGTCTACTGTATTCAATGTTTGTGTGGCCACCAGTATTTTGGACAAACAAGCAGAATGCTCAAGGACAAGATTAGAGAACACCTTCACCATATAGAACACAAAGCTACAAATACAAATTTATATAAACATTTTACTGAAGTACACCAAGGTAATACAAGTCATATGAAATTCTGGGGAGTTAAAAAGGCCCTTACAAACCCTAGAAGTGGTAATATGGAACAGTATTTATTAAGAAAGGAAGCAGAATACATTTATGCATTTAAAACTATACACCCATATGGGTTAAATATGGAGTTTGATCTTAATTTTCTGATTTAGACCAAAATATCCAATTAACAAATCCTTGTTAGTTCCTTTTTGAAATATCAGGCCTCATTTTATAATCATTCTATAACCCCACAAAAATTTCTATATATAACCTTATATATATATATATATATATATATATATATATATATATATATATATATATATATATATATATATATATATATATCCTTTTTATACATATATATGCTCTATTATATATTTTTTAATATATATATAAATATTTATTTCATTAATATTTTGGAGATTTTTTAAAAAATCAGCTAAAGAGAGAAAAAATCTGTTGATCCCATGGTCTAGCTATTATAGATTCCAAAAATTCCTTACTAAATTTAATTTCTAGTGTCAATTATAATTATATTAATCCCTTTTTTTATAAATAACACACTTAATTTTCTATTATTCTAAAATAAAAGCAAACATAAATTATCTCTTATTAATTAATACACTAAAAGTTTTATTGTTTTGTTTTCTTAAAAACTCACATTTATTTTTTTAAAAAACTCTTTTCAAAAACTATTATTTATTTTTCCCCCTTTTTTTCCACTCATATTTCACTAATATATTTTTTTAGTTCATTTTATAAAGTCCATTCTACAAAGTTTTTGTGCTCAATAAATTAGTAATTGCATTGTTCCTGATTATATATTTATAGTTCAATGTCTTTAACAATAAAGATAAAAGACAAAACATAACGCTTGCTAATAAATATAGAATCAATTGTAATAATCATTATATTGGTCCTTTTTATTCACATATGTATCTATATTTATGTTGATTCTTTGAATACCAGACAACTGTTACTTATATACAATATTTATATACAATGTTTCTTTATATTTATATACAATGTTTCTTTTTGTCATTATTTTTTGGGTTAAGATTAACACACAAACGATTTATGTGTATGTATCTTATAAACACTATAGTACAATATCATGTCAAACACAATTTATTAAATGCATCAATTATGCTGAAATATAACATCATCTGAGAGATGTTATCATAGGCTCATTCAAAAATTTGGCTTGACCAATAAGAAAACACTAGAACCCTTTATAAGAATCATTTTGTGACAATATGGGCATCTTGATAAAGCCCCCGGCCGAAACGCGTAGATTTGCAGACCGCTCACTGACGGATTAAACACATTAAATTAATACTAACAGTGTGTATTTCCTTCTGTGACTCTCATCAAACATCACTGTACTTTGTAGCTGCAATAGTAGCTAAAAGACTGTTCACGCATTGAAGCGGTTTGAAAGACTATATATATCCAACCTGCAATAGCTATTACTAATAGCAATCCTATCAGTGTATTGAACACAGACTCATCTTTTTTGCAAGCTGTGAGAAATACAAAGTCTCCTCACACATATCAGCGACATCAAAGACTGTCTCTCCAGCTATTACTAATAGCCAACGAATCAACTCATTGGACAAAGATTCATCTATATCCCTTTATTTTGTAAGCTGCAACGGTAGCTGACAAAGAGAAAACCTCATCCACATTAAAAGAAAAGTTTTTACCAGCCCAATCAATAAATCTGGAGATCACATAGAGGCTGGTCATTCCTACCCAATCAACTCACTCCAAAATTTCTTGGTGTGACATCAAGGCTAAATACAGATGACCTGGAAGCTTACGGTAAAATGTTGGTCTAAAGTATAACATAGCTAACGGTCAGTCACTCTAAGAATCCTCTACAGAAGGACAATAAAGGTAATACCTTTTATATACCGGTATATTCTATATCATCTATAGCCTAAAAGTTACATCAAATAGGCTCCACTTGGATCCATTTATATTGCAACATTGTTGTATACATCAAATTCAAATTTGCGATATTGTTCTTTATACTGACTTTAACAGTTACGTGATCTTCAAACACTATATCCGGATTTCCAGAAACTGTTTATCGGTTGACGGTTTTTCTATTAAGACTCATTTTTAATCATTTTTTAAAACACCTTTTTTATCCACTGCAGTGTGATATTGTCGATATTATTTCAGTGCATTTTATCGACACAATTAACCATATTTAATGTGTGATTCTATTTGCTATATCTTTTTACTATATGTTTTAAAATAAATATTCTCATTTGCTGAATGAATTAATCTTAGTGTACTTTTATCCATCATTTTAGATAAGTTTTATCTTTATTATATCTTTATTATACCTTTTGTTGATTTCAGGAATATATAAATATAGTTTCATCTGCCTTTTTTCAATATATTTTTCATATTACTAATTTATTATAATCACTATAAGTGGCATTTATTATTATTTTTTCACTATCACTATAAGTGGTATTATAAAATTGTTATAAAATTGTTATTTATATATTAAAAAAACGGAATATATTAAAAATTTTATACATATGCTTTTGTATTTCCTCACACTTTTCTAACTTGTATAATTATATACTCACACATTGAACACTATTTTCTACAGCTCCCCTTACTTGTTTTTGTATTGCTTTTGATAACAATTGTTTGGAGGAACAATTGTTTTACTTAGGGTCGAGCTTATTTCATAATCCGTACAGGATTAATTATTTATTTGTTTTTCACTAGGTGCACTCACTCATCCCTGTTTTTTACCAGAAATGCTTGTGCAATGTTAAATGCCGACAGTGTTGGGCGGTCATGATCCACTACAGTTAATAAATCTACCCCACGTATCTTTTTATTTGCAGAAAAAAACATCTTCCTGAGAGGAGAAAGAGAGGAGTGAGCTCAGGAGGAGTGAGTTCAGTAGTAGTCTCCATTGGATCGATATCCCCAACAGGACTCTCACGTTAATGTTGACGTAGTCGGAGGGAGGGACTTTAACACGGAGACTCTCTAATGGTTTTTATCAGTGCCTATCTTGCTTTTACTTCTATTAAGTGCAAGCATAATTGTGTGTGTTTGAATTAAATTGTTACGATTTCTACCTTGAATCGAGGTGCACTGTTTTGCTTTCATCTACAGCTATATCTATTTTTGGGGACGTTCACAAAACACGCCCGAGCTATTATAGCAGCACCTGGATTCCTGTCACTGCGGCATAGGGTGAAGATTATGGTTGTGTGCACCATATCTTTTCTATTATAGCTGCGACTACAACTACACACAAGACAAGTAACTTATATATTTTGGTTTTAATGACTCTTGGATGCGATATCCACATTGACATTTTATGAATTTTAACATAACGTTATCTAGAGAAATTCTATCTTTGGTTGTTTTCCTTTCAGCACATTTTTTGCGCTATTTCTTTTTTTCAAAATTGATATTAGAAGTAAATTGGAAAGTTGTTTAAAATTGCATGTTCTATCGGAACCATGTCCTTTTAAATAATAAACAACAAGATATCTCCAATTTTTTCGGCAAAGGGACTAAAATGTGTGCTTACTTTATTACTGATTGTAGTAAAAAAACACTCTTATAAACACACACGCAAGTCCCAACCCAGTAAACATGGTGTTGTGAACCAGTAACAGGTCCTGACCCATTGTTTAAAGAATCCTGCGCTAAAGGTTACTTGTTGTCAGTCAGACAAGTGAGTAGATGAGGACTAGAGGATGCAGTTGGTGTGCATATCGGACTGTCCGCAGGCTGTATCCAGTCTACGGTGGCATGGGACCTAAGTTGTCTGTCACAACTCTACACTGCACAGGCTCCTCATCTTATGCCTTATTGTGATTCTGCTCATCTGCTCATTTAATTAATTATAATTTCTTAGTTTATTAAGAAAAAAGTCAAACTTTTTAAAATCTTATCTTTACAATTATATAAATATATAATGGTCCTTTGTTATGTATATGTATTGGGTTATTGTATCAATAATTATAAACTATGACTGGTGTGTTCTCTGTAAATCATTCCTGCATTGTGACCTTAAAGGGACAGTCTAGTCAAAATTAAACTTTCATTATTCAGATAGGACATGTAATTTTAATAAACTTTCAAATTTACTTTTATCATCAAATTTGCTTTTTTTCTCTTGGTATTCTTAGTTGAAACTAAACCTAGGTAGGCTCATGTGCTGAAATCTAAGCCCTTGGGGGCTGCCTCTAATCACATGCTTTTAAAATTGCTTTTCAAAACAAAAGACTTGATAGTTCACGTGAGCCATATAGATAACACTGTGTTCAGGCACAGAAAGTTATTTAAGATTTAGCACAACACAATGCTAAATGCAAGTCAATAGATAATAAATAGTCACAGTCATGTGATCAGGGGGCTGTCAGAAGGTTCTTAGATACAAGGTAATAACAAAGGTAAAAAGTATATTAAAGGGGCATAATACTCATATGCTAAATCACTTGAAAGTGATGCAGTATAACTGTAAAAAGCTGGCAGGAAAATATCACCTGAGCATCTCTATGTAAAAAAGGAAGATATTTTACCTCACAATTTCCTCAGCTTAGCAGGGTAAGTTCTGTGTAAAAGTTATACTCAGCTGTTCCCAGCTGCAGGTAAAAAAAATAAATGAAGAAATGAACAGCAGCCAATCAGCATCAGCAGTGCTGAGGTCATGAACTCTTTTACTGTGATCTCATGAGATTTTACTTAACTCTCATGAGATTTCATTGTTACACTGAATAGGGAAATAACATGAGAGTGCACGAGGCTCATCCTTTCAGCTGTCCCGGGACAGACATACTAATATGCTGCTTAGAAATCCTTTACAATGGGATGTGGCTACTGAGGAACTTTTGAGGTAAAATATCTTTCTTTTTTACATAGAGATGTTCAGGTGATATTTTCTAGTCAGCTTTTTACAGCTATGCTGCATCACTTTCAAGTGTTTAAACATTTGGGTATTATGGCCCTTTAATATAACTGTGTTGGTTATGCAAAACTGGGGAATGGGTAATAAAGGGATTATCTATCTTTTAAAACAATACAATTTCTATTGTAGACTGTCCCTATTGTAGAATGGCTTTTTAGATCCTTCTGTTTGATGCACTAAGATCATCTTTCACAGCTTTTAGCTAGGATTGTTGCAGTCTCCATTTTGTCACGTTTGTTGTGCATCAAAGTATTGATACTACACATTAAGTTAGCATGTCTATTATTTTTTTAATTGCCTGCTGTATGCCAAGCATAGGTATCTGTGTGTTCCTGTCATATTTATCTATTTTATAGTATTGTTTACATGTCTGCACTGACATATTCAGCTGTTTGTTTTGCAAACTATTGTTTGGCTAAGATGGGATGCTGTATTGTTGGGGAGATTTTATATGCTTGTCTTTTCTGTGGTCACAATGATCAGTATATATACAGATTTACTTGTATTATGTTTGTATGTGTTTGGCATATTGTGGGGGACATTCGCAATCATTTTTGTTGACTATTTTCTGGTACTGTAGGGTACAGGCTACTGGGGAGTTGCAAGTCTTTTGGAATCCATTGCCATCCATACCACACAATACTTGTACTGCCCAATGATAAAATATTCACTTTTAAGTTAATTAAAGGGACACTAAACTAAAAACGAACGTTTCATGATTCAAACAGAGCATGTAATTTTTAAACAAAATAAATAAACCGTTCCTTTACTTCCATCATCAAATTGTCCACTAAGAATGTACCATTCATTGGTATTAAATAAAAATATTTGTACAGAGATTTTTTCCACACCAAGAAAGGCAATCAGAAATTATTCTGGCATGAACACATGAAAGATTGACATAGTATTCAATTCAAATATATATATAAAAAAAAGAGGATATCATTTTAAACAATTTGTTGCCTTGAGAATGGAACTGACATCATTCTACAAATACCCTAAAGGGAATAGGCTTACTTTTAAAGAAAAACAATAAAATAAAGAAATTAAAGATACACAACAAAAGAGTCAGTTCCAAAATCCAAAATTAATAATATACGGTTTCCTGGTTTCAGTTGATTCATGAAGTATAATGGCTCAAATGTACCACATTATGTTTCCTGAACAAGGTGATACATGTATATTAATATGTTTGGCACCTCTGGTGTATATAAAAAAAGGTCTTTGCAGGAATGACCTTAATTTAAAAAGAATAAAGGTTTGCCAAGCTGTAATGCAATCCTTGAGCCAATTTTGGCAAGGCTATTCAGTAATTTCTTCTGGGGCCTTCATCCATCTATCATATGGCCGTTTAAATACACAGTCTCTATTATAATACTTAAAGGGACACTAAACCCAATTTTTTTTATTTCGTGATTCAGATAGAGCATGCAATTTTAAGCAACTTTCTAATTTACTCCTATTATCAAATTTTCTTCATTCTCTTGGTATGTTTATTTGAAAAGCAAGAATGTAAGTTTAGATGCCAGACCATTTTTGGTGAACAAACTGGGTTGTCCTTGCTGATTGGACAGCACCAATAAACAAGTGCTGTCCATGGGTCTGAACCACAAATTTGCTGGCTCCTTAGCTTAGATTCGTTCTTTTTCAAATAAAGATAGCAAGAGAATGAAGAAAAATTGATAATAGGAGTAAATTAGAAACTTGCTTAAAATTGCATGATCTATCTGAATCATGAAAGAAAAAAATTGGGTTCAGTGTACCTTTAAGGTTTTTGTTATGAAAATGTT
The DNA here is from genome assembly GCF_027579735.1 of Bombina bombina. NCBI lineage: Eukaryota > Metazoa > Chordata > Amphibia > Anura > Bombinatoridae > Bombina > Bombina bombina. The sequence continues at coordinate 514,919,842 of NC_069503.1, read as the reverse complement.
CTACTTTGAATTTAATCATTTTTTTATAGTTTATTTCATGATACTGATAATCTTGCCACTATTACTTGGGTAATACAGAATAAAAAAAAAAATGGTTGCGCTTAAAAAACTAAAGTTCCAAAATATATAATTTTAATAATAACACAAATACAATTCACTGATATAATACCAACAAAAAAAACAAATATAAAAATAAAATATATTGTAACTGACCACCCAATTAAAATGTTATCCAATATGAAGCTAAAATTAGCTAGAATTGCATTTTCAATGTTTGTTGCTCAAAATATCATTAAATCAATGTTAAAATATGCAATTAGTTTGTGCTCTGGATAGCTTAGGTAACATTTATAAATAACAGAAAATGTTAGAATATTACACTTCCCCCCACCCGGCTACGTTACAATGCCACCAAGCTGGCAACATTTTCTGTGGAGAATGCTGCCCAGTTAAGGTCTTAATAAATATAGGGTTACAGCTAAAAAGCTTTTTTTGATGCTTCTGCTAAAACAATGTCAAAACTATTTTGTAGTCCAAAATATGCATTAAAACCACAGATCATAAATAGTCTTGTGTTTTTTCAAATGTAAAAGGTCTTAATTATAATGTTGTATGCACAAAACTTATATAAGCTGTGGGATTTTTTTTTAAATACTTATACTGGCTTTCTAAAAAATAATATATTTGTTCATGATTTTCATCAAGGACTCTACTGAAGTGTTGAAAAAATAGAGACATGTCATTCTAGACTAATGTGTAAAGAAATTCCACAAAATGTGTGCAAACATTAGTTTAGACATGAAAAAGTACAAATAGCACATTTCATTAATAGGGATAAGGAAGTCAAAATTTAACTTGCATGATTCAGATAGAGCATGTAATTTTAAGACACTTTTATATTCACTTCTATTTTCAAATGTGCTTTGTTCTTTTGGTATCCCTTGTTAAAAAAAGAATATGCACATATCCTACACTAGTGGGAGCTAGCTGCTGATTGGTTCCTGCACACATTTGTCTCTTGTGATTGGTTAGCTGCCAGTAGTGCAGTGCTGTTCCTTTAGCAAAGTATAGCAAGAGAATGAAGCAAATTTGATAATAAAAGTAAATTGGACAGTTGTTTAAAATTGAATGTTCTCTAATGAGGTAACTAATATACAAGTCTTGGTAACTAGTATTTCGGAGGCATTAATTCCCAAATTTGATGCGCTTAGAACAGAGATTAAACAAGATATTACTCTATTAATGCAAGAAATGAAACTCTTTGCAAATAGGATAGGTGAAGTGGAGCAGAGGGTATCGGATCTTGAAGATCTTACTATAGTCCAGAACGCCAAACTAGAGGCTAATACTGCAATTATATCTAAAATGCAGACCAAAATAGAGGATCTTGAAAATCGCACAAGGAGAAATAATATCCGAATTATAGTGGTTCCTGACGGGGGACATTCTGAAGATCTAAGTCTATTTATTTCAGAAATCTTAGTACAGCTCCTTAAAATCCCCTCCACATATCACCAAATAGTAGTCGAAAGGGCACATAGAATAGAGAAAATCCAAGCAGATAATAAAGGGAACAGTAGACCTAGACCTATAATAGCAAAACTGCTTAATTTTCAGGACAAAGTCACAATACTTCAACACTTTCGTAAAAATCAGCCCATTACTTTCAAGGAAAGCAAAATTCTCCCTTTTCAAGATTATTCAGTAGAAACAACACTTAAGAGAAGGAATTTAGCTCCAGTCTGCACTAAGTTTATAGAACAGGGCTATCAGGCTTTAATTTTGTACCCCTCAAAACTGAAAATATATGTCAGAGGAGAAGTTCACTTTTTTGAAAATTCACAAGATGCTGAAAAACTCTTGCAGCAATTAAACTCTCATAAATAGTAGTGGTTAAGCCAAATCTTATGTTGCTTAAATTCTTGTTAAAATAGAAGTCATGGTTATATTATGGGTATAATTTCCCTGTCTCCTTCCCTTCCCTTTTTCCCTTTCCCTTTTTTTTTTCTTTCTTCTTTATCCTTGCCTATAAATGAACAACAAAATTAATGGCCAATTTTAAAGTAGTGTCTTGGAACGTGGGAGGCATTACTACTCCCATTAAAAGGAAATTAATTCTCACCCACCTAAGGAGAATCGAGACAGATATAGCTTTCCTCCAGGAAACACATCTAAGCCTGGAGGAATCTCTCAAGCTTTAAACGGCCTGGGTAAAAGAGGTCTATTGCTCTTCAAGCATTAAGAGAAAGAGAGGGGTGGCCATATTATTAGGTAAGAAGATTAATGCAGAGATCTTGCATGCTAAAATGGATCCATAGGGGAGATTTATGATCTTAAAAGTTAAAGTTGACAAGTCGATCTTTACGTTGTGTAATATCTATGCACCTAACATTATTGATCCAGAATTCTGGAATCACATACAAGCCAAAATTCTCTCTATCTCGGAGGGGTATTTAATCCTTGGAGGGGACTTTAATATGGATTGCCCTCTCGATAGATTAAGGGAAAATGTGAAACAAGTTAAGAATAAAAAAGACAATCTAGAAACCAAATTTCTGGCTAAGATTATGCAGAATTTAGACATAAGAGATATTTGGAGGATACAGAATCCCGATAGCAGGGAGTTTACGTGTCTGTCAAAAGCACATTAAAAATTGTCAAGAATCGATGTCTTCTTAATTGATGAAAGATTATATACGTTTAAGGTAAAAGCGAGAATAATGCCTATTTTTTTTATCAGATCATGGACCAATTTCTCTGGAATTCCAGATGGAACACCTTAAATTAAAACCCATACGGTTCCACTTTCCTTCTTTTTTATCATCTGATTTAAAATTTAAGACCTGGCTGAGGAATAAATTCAATGATTATACCCAATGCAATTACGAATATTGGGATCATCCTATCATATTCTGGGAGGCTGCTAAGGCAGTTTTAAGAGGTGAAATTATTGCTTATAATGCTATGTTAAATAGGAAATTTAAATTAAGAGAGAAATAAATAACCAACTCAGTAATAAACTCATATAATTGACTGCTTATGGATAAAAACTGGGCAAAATACATTCGAGCCAAAGGTGACAGAGACACATTTGCAATCTATCGAGAAACACAAAAAGATTTAAAATTACAATCTAAATTATACAGATATGGGAACAAATCTGGGAAGTTACTGGCCAAATTGGTAAAAAATGACAAAAAGCCATCTCTAATTGAGAAACTATATTCAAGAGGGGGGTATCTTTCTAAAGGAAAGAAAATATCTGATGAGCTGGTAAAATATTATCAAGAAATACATGCTTTTAGAAATTCAGACACAGCTCAGGCCGAGGATTTTTGGAGTAAAATCTGCTGCCCTAGGATATCGGAGGATTCAGTAGAGATTCTCAATGCCCCGATTACAGTGGAAGAAATAGTGAAGGTTATCTCTGATTCGGCGATGAATAAAGCATCAGGGCCGGACGGGTTACCCAATGAATTTTATAAGATATTGTATTCAGAGATATCGCTATATCTCTGTAACTTATATAACTATATGTATATTAAAGGAGAAACTGTACCCAAATCCTTTTCAGCCTCATTTACAACTCTCATTCTTAAGAGTGGGAAAGACCCAACTCAGAGTCATATATACCTATAGCTTTATTAAACTCTGATTATAAGATATTGATGTCAATTCTGGCCAAAAGATTGCAGGTAATACTGGCTAACATTATCCATAAGGATCAAGCCGGATTTTGAAACTCTCGAAATTCTTCAGCAAAAATCAGAGAGGTCCTGGTTGTAACAGAGTACTTCTATAATATAGAAATGTTGGGGGAAGGGAGAGGAGGGTCAAATCCAGATCTAGTTATCATCTCAATTGACGCGGAAAAAGTGTTTGACTCCATCCAACACGATCACCTCTTTTCCTCTCTAGATAAATTCGGTTTTAGAGGAGGCTTTTTCAATTTTATCAAGAATTTATATAATGACCCACATACAAAAATAATAGTTAATAATATTTTGTCTTCACAAATTACATTAGCTAGAGGAACGTGACAGGGTTGCCCCCTCTCCCCTCTTCTTTTCAATCTCTGTATCGAACCATTGGCAATTATGATCAGATCACAATTGGAAGGCATTGAAATAGGAAAACTTACAATGAAAATCGCACTTTATGCCGACGATATACTTATTTATTTATCAAATACTAAAGATAATTTACCTAAACTTCTTCAAATCATTAATCAATATGGGTCATTCTCTGGCTATAAAGTAAATGCTACAAAATCAGAACTCCTTTGGTTTAGGAAAAATAACAGCTCTTTTCTTAACAATTCCTTTCAAACAGTAAAGGAATCATTCAAATATCTAGGGATTCTAATCCCAAGTAAACCAGGGGATCTGTATAATCTCAATATACTTCCTATCCTAACAAAATTCAGAGAGAAATTGAGAAGCTGGGAAAATCTACCACTCGCTATCTCTGGTCGGATAGCCTTATTTAAGATGGTCCTTCTTCCCAAGTTACTTTATATTTTACAAAACACTGCACTAATACTCCTAGAAAGGGATATTCGAACATTGAATAGTATGCTTAGAAGATTTATATGGCAGAACAAAAAACCCAGGATATCATTGATTAAATTAACACTTGCAAAAGTTTACGGAGGCTTCGCCTTACCGGACATACGGTTATATAATTTTGCTTTCTTAGCAGGAATTGTGGCAGACTGGATATTCTGCAATAACTATGTTATGAATAACGCACTGGAGGAAAGTATCTGTGACCCATATCTTCCATGTGCATTGATACACTGTGAGCCAAAGGCATTGCCAACTAGAATAAAAAAACTTAAAATGGTCTTTAACCAATTAAAGGCCTGGTGGAAGATAGGGAAGATTCTTGCAATTAATTGCAGGGTCTCCCCATATTATAGGGAATCCACAATTTCAAGCCGGCTTAGACTCATTAATCTTCAAAAAATGGCATCTGCTAGGACTTGACAGGGTTATACATTTTGTTGACCAGGAAAAAAAATGCATCAAAACATTTGAGGAACTTAAGAATAAATTTAATCTCTCTAATAAAGAGTTTTTTACATATCTACAGGCAAGGCATCATGTTTCACACTTAATGAGGGAAGGAAAGTGGCACTGGGATCTGGGTGGTTTGGAGGGATTGTTCAGTTTGGCAAAGAAAGGGCTTATGTCTATCTCTCCCTGCTACCATCTGTTGGGGGCTGGGAAAGGGAATCATACTCTCGAGAAAATGGCTCAAGATTGGAATATAATATTATCACAAGATAACATTGACTGTAAATCTATACAAATCTCTATTCACAAAGTCTCACAGGCTACTCTTTCAGCCACCTGGAGAGAAGCACACCTTAAACTCTTACATAAATTCTATTTCACTCCCGAAAAAAGATTTAAGCTTCAAAATTCAAATTTTTATAAATGTCCCAAATGTTCTTTAATTGCTGCAGATCTTATACATATGCTTTGGAAATGCCCTCTGATTAGACAATTCTGGTGTAAATTAGAATATTGGATGAATACATCACTCAAGATCTCCCCTCTGGGCCTGTCAGCTTGTCAGGTCGTGCTGTGTTTTAAGAATCAGCAAGAACAACAGCTTAATGGAAAATTAATAAGTCTGTCGCTCCTGGCGGTTAGGTATCTAATTTTTAAGAAATGGAAAACCATAGAGATACCTAGCGTCTCAGAGATAAAAAAATTATCTTAAGAAGCAATGTATATTAGAACAGCGAGACACTAATATAAATAGCGAATCTGATATTAGACAACTTTTCAGTAAATGGGCACCTTTTATCAAATCTCTCCCGAATACGGAAATTGATTACATAATATTTTCCCTTCCAAAACTCAGAAATGGTTCTCTTAGGAATTTGGTAATTGGCAACAAGACTCTTTAAAGGAGGAAGAATGACAGGAAGAATGAGGTAGTAATCATATAAAAATTGTTATTTTTTATTTTCCCTTTCCCTTTTTTTTTTTTTTTTCTCTTTCTTCTTCCCCTTTCCCCTTTTTCCTCTTCTCTATTAAATAAAAGAGGTTCAGTAGTATAAAACAGATAACTAAGGCTATAATTGAAAATTGCTTAATTTGGTTAAATTGTGAGCAAGATTATGTTAATATTATTATTGTGTTATTACCTGATAACTTAAGGTTTGTTTAGTTGATTTGTATTAACAATACAATAATACAGATATATTTGGAAATTAATAATGCTTATGTTTAAAGTGTGCCTTGCATGGCATAAAATATTTTGTTGGTTGAATTCACTATGCTGAACAATAATACAAATAAAATATAAAAAAAAAAAAAAAAAAAGATTGAATGTTCTATTCAAATCATGAAAGAAAATTGTCGGTGTCCTGTCCCTTTAAGAACAACGTAAATATTTCCATTCGCCATAGTGCAAACTTATTGGAGCAAACCCTAAAGACTCTAACTATTAATATAGTAGGGTGCAAAACCATATTAATAATTAAGCAACCGTTATGTCAAAATTAAATATAGAACATGTAGTTTAAAGAGACTTCTATTATCAAATTGTGCTCAGTATTTTTCTATACACACTTTCTCCTACTGAGTATGTGCAAGACTTCACAGTGTATAACATATGTGAGTCACATGATACAGGGTGCCAGCAAACTGAAGTCAATTTTGAAATTTGTCATACAAAATCTACTGCTCATTTAAAATTCAGACTAAGGGGCCGATTTATCATGCTGCGAATAGAGCAGTTTCCGCGAAAGCCTTCAGGCTCACCGGAAACAAAAGTTAAAAAGCAGCTCCTTAACTCATCCACCACCTCTGAGGTGGCGGATAGCAATCATCCTGATCAGATACGATTGGGATGATTGACACCCCTGCTAGCGGCCGATTGGCCACGAATGTGCAGGGGGCGGCATTGTACAAGCACTTCACACAGAATGCTTGTGCAATGATAAAAGCCGACAGCATATGCTGTCGGAATATATCGATATCCACCCAACACTTGATAAATCGGCCCCTAAGTGCTATTGCACTGTATTTTTATTATGCAGTTGTAGATTATTTCATTTAACTGCATTTAATTTAACAGTGTTCCTATGCAGAAATTATATAGCAAAAAATAAGAAAATTGGGAATAAAAATGTATTTATTATATGCAAAAAAGGAATACAGAACAGTAAGCATGATGGTACTTGTAGGTAACAAAGCAAAATACATCTTAGAAAAAGTATTTAAGGATGTCACTTTATAAATAAACATGTGCAACACAAAAAATTTTGTTTTGTTTCGGTTTTTTTAAATAAATTCGTTGTGGCAAATTAGTTTAGTTAAGTTTAAAAAAAATATTTTTCAGGGAATTAGTTATGTTAAGTTAAATTGTTTTTTCGAATCCATTCATTTTTTTCGGATCCATTCTTTATGCATATGCAATAGGATTTAAGCAGCTCTCATTCCTAATGGCTGTTTAATTTAGCCAATAGGATTTAAGCAGTTCTCATTAATATTGGCTGATTTAATTTTTTTAGGCAATAGGAATGCAACGGTTCCCCAATATAAAAGGGGTACCTTGTACTGAATCCTCAGTATGCGGCGGATGATTGCATGAAGAGGATCTCCACATCGGACCGATGGACCTCCGCCTGGATCTCCGCTGCCACGCATCCACCGACCGCTCCACCTCCACTGGGATCAAGATAGAAGATGCCGGTCCCAAGATGGATACAGATGGAGCCATCTGGATGAAGATGCTTCGCCGCTGGGATGAAGATCTTTCGCCGGACTTCAGCAACTGTGAGTACCGATTTTGGGGTTAGTGTTAGGTATTTTAATGGGCCGAAAAAGAGCTGAATGCCCTTTTAAGGGCAATGCCCATACAAATGCCCTTTTCAGGGCAATGGGTAGATTAGTGTTTTTTTAGTTAGGTTTTGTTTTTTATTTTGTGGGTTTGGGGGGGTTGGGGTTTGCATTATTAGGGGGTGTTTGTTTTTATTTGTATGCAACAGAGTTGTTAACTTTAGGGCAATGCCCTACAAAAAGCCCTTTTAAGGGCCCTTGGTAGTTTATTATATTTTGGGGTGGGTTTTTTTTTTTTTTTTTTTTTTTAAACCGGGTATTAGAATAGAAATAATTTTTATTATTTTGGATAATCTTAAGTTTTTTTATTTTAAGTAATGTTAGTTTTTTTATTTTTAGTAATGTTAGATTTTATTAGTTTAAGCTTAGGTTTTATTTCACAGGTAAGTTTGTATTAATTTTAACTAGGTAGTTAGTAAATAGTTATATTGTAGCTAGCTTAGGTTTTATTTTTATTCCATAGGTAAGTTTCTATTTATTTTTAAATAGGTAGTTAGTTAATAATTGTAACTTTAATTTAGGTCTATTTTAATTATGTTAAAGTTAGGGGGTGTTAGGTTTAGAGGTTAATATAGTTTAATTTAGGTTGTTGCAATGTGGGGTGCGGCAGTTTAGGGGTTAATAGGTTTAGTTAGTGTTGGCGATGTTTGGGAAAGGCTGTTTAGGGGTTAATAGGTTTAGTTAGTGTTGGCGATATTTGTGAACGGCGTTTAAGGGATTAATAGGTTTATTTAGTGTTTCAGTTAGTGTCGGAAATGTCGGGGAACTGTGGTTTAGGGGTTAATAGGTTTAGTTAGTGTCGGCGATGTTGGGGAACAACGCTTTAGGGGTTTATAGCTTTATTTAGTGATTTATTCCGAATATGAATGGATCCGAAAATTCGGAAACTGATTTATTAATTTTCGGAATTTTTGGGGATTTTAGTTATGGTGCTGATTCGGAAATTCGGATTCATTCTAATCTCCGAATCGGCCAAAATTCGGTCGAAACAAATTGTACATGTCTATTTGTTAATCAATTTTAAAACTACTGTCAAACTATAGTGTGTATGTTTATCTTATCTGCCTTAATGATACAGTAAACTTTTCAATTTCAATATTTTTCTGCAGTTGCACAATAAAGTAACATATATTAGGTAAATGGGGAACATTTTTTTGACTGTATTAACAATTTGTTTGCTGCAATTGTTTTGTTCAACAGCCAAACTCCAGCCATCACTTAATCTAATTAGAGGGAGCCAATCCAGAATTGTTACTGAAATAGACATTACTAGCAACAAGTAATTTTCTAAACAAAACATGATTTGATTTTGCAGTTCTTTTCATATCATCTCTGCTGAAGCTAGAAATATGGCATAGCTAGGCTTGCAAAGCCTGTCATGTGCACTTTAAAGGGATATAATACCCCAACTTGTTTTCTTTCATGATTCAGGTAGAGCATATAACTTTAAGCAACTTTCTAATTTACTCCTATTATCAATTTTTCTTTGTTCACTTTATTTGAAAAAAGCAGAAATGTAAGCTTAGAAGCCGGCCAATTTTTGGTTCAGCACACTGGGTAGTGCTTGCTTATTGGTGTTCTTTTTATTTTTAATATATATTTCTATATATAGCTGATAATGTTAATGTAAAATATATATCTATACCTATATCTGTATGAATATATATGTATATATCTCCTGTTGGCTTAGCACGCGAGTGCTAAGTGTTTTTTTCTTCTGCGTTCTCTATTAAAGTATATGGAAGAAGAAGTTAGCACTCATTGGGTTTCACTTGCGCGCAAAAACTTTTAATTTCAAATAATACAAGCGCTAACCCGCACGTGTAAAATCTTCACTTCCGCCCGTGTTAACGCAGGAGCCAGAAAGCTCTAAATAGTCTATCTATTTTATGTCCCTTTAAGTGACAAGGGCCTCAATTACAGTCTTTCCAAAATTGGATCTTGTTAAGGTTTTGGCTAATATGGGCAGCACTTTTAGTGTGATCATAATCCAAAATGGATTCAGCTGCTTAAAGGTCTCAGCTGTGAACTCTCAAAATCCTGTTTTTGGTTTCCAAGTAGTTATTTATTTTGAAACTGAGAATCCATCAGAAACTGACAAAATCAAGTGTCATGTAGTTCTGAATTAAATATTTAGCTTTTTTCATACTATCGATTTACTACCTTGTAGGTTATGGTGATTAGGATCAACATATAATTATAATGGTAATTCTCATGTTGCATTTTGTTGCATTTGTCCTCTGGGAGATCATTTTGATATATACTTATGTCCATAATTTCTCTATTTGTATATATATATATATATATATATATATATATATATATATATATATATATATATATATATTTATTTAACCTGTTTTAAAATATTATTAAATAATAATGCTGAACTAGCTGTTGGGCACCAGAAGATAAGGTCCAGTAACTCCAGGCTTTCCTCTTCCAGCATGTGAAGGATGACCATATTGCCATCCTTATGTATAAAAAATACATATATCAGGGCTGTTTTCAGGGCTGTTTAAAGAAATGTTTTGTATAAGAACCCTGACATATGTATTTTTCATTTGGAAGCACTCACCCCCTCATAAATATATAGGAATGTAGCGTGGTGTATGTGAAAAAAGGACACATTAAAAACATAAACACTTTAATAGAACAAGTTAAAACTTGGGTGCATTTAAAAACACTAGAGAACTATTAGATAGTACTATATAGTTGGTCTGAGGTGTCTGACCTCACATGGTAATACTACTGGTTAGTCAGATATACAGTTAAACTTAGGTTTCAATTTGTATGAGATGACCCAGATATATAGAGGGTATATGGGTAATATTATGAGCACTGAATATGATGTGTAAGACCAATAAATGGAATTATTCTTATCAAACTGTGTGCTAATAATTACTCAAGCACTGTCTCTTGTTTCTGGTTCTGTTCACATGTAAGTGCTGCTCACTTGTTAATGTGATATATTGGTCAAGCTTCAGGGATAATGGTGTGCCCCATCCTATAAGAGCATATTAGTATATTAGCTTCTCATAATAGCAGGATTAGTTATAGTATCCTATTCGCTATGGTTAGCAGTATAGCAATATTTTGGCGCTCTCCTAGGAAAGCAAAGTCAGGAACTGTACCGATTGTACTAAATGGTAAAAAGTTGAATAACATCCATAAGTATGATTCAATGGTATTATAAATACTACTAAGAAGCTAAGCGCCCTTAGGGCAAATAACTTTATAATTCCAGCAGTTAATGTCAATATTATAAGGCTGGCTATGATGCAGCCTTGTAATTATAGCTTAGATGCAAACAAAGGGGTTAATTTAATCCTTGAGGATTCTCTGTAAATGAGCATATGTTGGATTAGCAACAGTAAGTAATAACCTATATTCTTGCCTCTGTACGTTCACAGAGGATTGTGGGGAGAGCTAAGTGCCAGTCTATAACTTTAATAGTTATTGCATAAAGAGATTAGCAGGTTAATAATAAAACTGGCAGTTTCTGAGTAATTTCATTAAACCCTTAAAATTATGATCAAACAGTCGATACTGCAATTGAGAAGGTATAGTTTCATTGGATATTAACAAATCTCCACCATATAGTTGTGTATAGATACGTTTCATGCTTTGCTAGGGTTGCATACTTAGGTATTAAAATGTTATTATTGTCGTGTTAACTGGTCCTACCTAAGAGCTTCCCTTGAGGCCTTTGGTTTTAGCTCCATTACCTTAAAACGGATATTTGCCCTGTATACCGCACCCAGCGCCCGCATACTTGTAAACGATACACTATCTTCTCCGATTGAAATCAAAAACGGCACTCGCCAGGGCTGCCCCCTCTCTCCCTTGTTGTTTGCCCTATTTATCGAAACCCTTGCAGCAAAGATTAGAAAAATGTCGGCAATTCGAAGCGTCGAGGTGGGGGGGACGAGTACAAGGTGTCGCTATTTGCTGATGACATTCTGTTCACATTGACTGACCCTGAAACATCTATTCCCCCATTATTATTCGAACTCTCCATGTTTAATAAATTGACAGATTTCCTAGTTAACCAGAATAAGTCTGAAATTCTAGCCCTTGGTCTGCCTGAAAGCTCCATAAACCTAATTAAAAATCACTGCCCCCTTAAATGGTGTCCAAAAGCACTTAAGTATCTGGGGGTCTATCTCCCTAAATCTACCGACAACTTATTCCAGGCTAATTATCTACCTATCAAAACAGCAATAATGCGAGATCTCTCATCCTGGGGCACAAAAAAGCTCTCTTGGTGGGGCAGAATCAATACCATAAAAATGAACATCTTCCCGAGACTGCTCTATATTATGGGGACAGTACCGGTGCCCTTACCTCCTGGCTACCTCCTCCAAGTACAAAAATTAATTAGCACTTTTGTGTGGCAAAAGAAACCCCCAAGAATAAACAAAACCACCATGACATTACCGCGTGAGCATGGCGGTCTAGGATTGCCTGACCTGGAGAGATACAGAATGTCTATAATCCTACAAAGAAATTTGGACTGGAGGATTGTTGGGGGGCGGAGGAGATGGGTCCGGCTTGAAGAGCAGATAAATTCAGAACTCCCGCTAGCTACTATGTGCTGGAATCCTAGCTTCACTGAAATAATTAAAATGCTCTCCAATCCAATCACAAAAGAGACCCTTAACCAGTGGGACATGGCCCTTCACCATCATCCTTGCTTGTCCTCAAACCCCAGCCCCTTGACTTCCCTTAGATATAACACAGACTTCTCACTAGATTTCCTAACGAAACCAAGACCTCACACCCCGACTACTGAGGACATACTACTATACAATGTCACCGCAAACGACTCTATATGCACTCAGGCCCAGCTGATAGACAAAGGTTATGACTGGGCAAACAACTGGTTTACTTACAGGAGACTACATAATTGCATATCCACGCACAAAAATAAGAATAATATGACTCGCACTCCAACCAACATTGAGAAACTATATCTTCTAAATTCACCAATAAACCACTCTCTCTCTGCCATATATAAAATCCTAACTCAACCTATGCCCGGAAACATCCCATATTCTATAGAGATTTGGGAGAGAGAACTGGGTACAATTATTCCACAAATGGCAGCTAACATGTTTCTAAACACTAAGAAATCTTCCATTTCAGCATCTGTCCTAGAAACTAACTATAAAATTTTGCACTGCTGGTACTTAACCCCAAGGAAGATGCACCAGCTATACCCTAACACTGATAATAAATGCTGAAGATGCGGACATGTGGGGAGCGGCATGGGCCATATGTGGTGGTGGTGCTCACAAATAAATCAGTTCTGGTACAAGGTCATAGACGAAGCTAGAAAAATACTACACACGACTTTACCACCAGACCCCCTAGTCTGGCTATTAAACAGGTCTATCAAGCTACCACTTAAATCCCTACTCCCTCTATTCTGCATACTTGCAAATAGCGTAAAACTATTGATAGCCAGGTATTGGAGGGTAAGAGATGTTCCCACAATAGATATGTGGAGAGCTAAGGTGTCCAAACTCTTAGAATTAGAAGAGTATTCCGCTTATAAAAAAGGAAACACAGACAGTTTCATAGCGATACATGCAACTCGGGACAAATATAATAGAATACAGAGACCTATTTGAGATAAAAGCCGAAATTTAACAATCCCCATGGTATAAAAGTGCTATTTTTGCTCTATCCCGAGACTGGACATACCCCCCCCCTCCCCTCCTTTCCTAATAATTTTTCTGGTTATACCCAGTTCTACTAATGTATGATAAAAGGTTTGGATCTGTACTACTTCTTAGACACTGTTAATCTATTCATTTTGTATGATGTACGTGTACGATATAAGTTGTATGCCGATTCAACATTAATAAAAGATTTTGAATAAAATGTTATTATTGTGCCTAATGACTATAAATATATCACAGCAGCGGTCTGGCAATAACACGTTACTTAGGAATGTATGCTAACCTTATATTTTGTAAATCATGCTCTTATATAACATTATGAAATAGATTAGTTATACGTTATTTAGTAATTGTCTGAAAGAAATAATGAGCCATTATTTTAAACCCTTATGTAAAATGACCAATAGGTTTGCTCCCACTGCATTGATTGAGATTACTCGATACAAGTATAGTTATTAATGTGAGACTATGCAAAGGAGGAGAAAGGGGAATTGGGTCCCTTCTATTTTAGAGTCTAGTTGAACTTTTAGTAATGTAACATTTGATATCTGAGCTGACGATATAACGTATACTCAGATTAGTCAGTCAGTCTATTTGTCTCTGGAGCATGACTCCAATACATTGAGATCTGTTGTCTCATTGAGCGGTTACTGATATTACCGCTACTCTTCTTGGTCGGCTACTCTGCTACACTATAACATAGTATAAAACCAGACAGTAATTTTGTTACGTTACAGATTTGTAATATTTTGCATAGTCTCACATTAATAACTATACTTGTATCGAGTAAACTCAATCAATGCAGTGGGAGCAAACCTATTGGTCATTTTACATAAGGGTTTAAAATAATGGCTCATTATTTCTTTCAGCCAATTACTAAATAACGTATAACTAATCTATTTCATAATGTTATATAAGAGCATGATTTACAAAATATAAGGTTAGCATACATTCCTACGTAACGTGTTATTGCCAGACCGCTGCTGCGATATATTTATAGTCATTAGGCACAATAATAACATTTTAATACCTAAGTATGCAACCCTAGCAACGCATGAAACGTATCTATACACAACTATATGGTGGAGATTAGTTAATATCCAATGAAACTATACCTTCTCAATTGCAGTATCGACTGTTTGATCATAATTTTAAGGGTTTCATGAAATTACTCAGAAACTGCCAGTCTTATTATTAACCCGTTAATCTCTTTATGCAATAACTATTAAAGTTATAGACTGGCACTTAGCTCTCCCCACAATCCTCTGTGAACGTACAGAGGCAAGAATATAGGTTATTACTTACTGTTGCTAATCCAACATATGCTCATTTACAGAGAATCCTCAAGGATTAAATTAACCCATTTGTTTGCATCTAAGCTATAATTACAAGGCTGCATCATAGCCAGCCTTATAATATTGACATTAACTGCTGGAATTATAAAGTTATTTGCCCTAAGGGCGCTTAGCTTCTTAGTAGTATTTATAATACCATTGAATCATACTTATGGATGTTATTCAACTTTTTACCATTTAGTACAATCGGTACAGTTCCTGACTTTGCTTTCCTAGGAGAGCGCCAAAATATTGCTTTACTGCTAACCATAGCGAATAGGATACTATAACTAATCCTGCTATTATGAGAAGCTAATATACTAATATGCTCTTATAGGATGGGGCACACCATTATCCCTGAAGCTTGACCAATATATCACATTAACAAGTGAGCAGCACTTACATGTGAACAGAACCAGAAACAAGAGACAGTGCTTGAGTAATTATTAGCACACAGTTTGATAAGAATAATTCCATTTATTGGTCTTACACATAATATTCAGTGCTCATAATATTACCCATATACCCTCTATATATCTGTGTCATCTCATACAAATTGAAACCTAAGTTTAACTGTATATCTGACTAACCAGTAGTATTACCACGTGAGGTCAGACACCTCAGACCAACTATATAGTACTATCTAATAGTTCTCTAGTGTTTTTAAATGCACCGAAGTTTTAACTTGTTCTATTAAAGTGTTTATGTTTTTATGGTGTCCTTTTTTCACATATACCACGCTACATTACTATATATTTATGAGGGGGTGAGTGCTTCCAAGTGTACTCTTTTTTTGTAACCACTTGGTTACTTAATCTATATTGTGAATAAGTACACAGCATCCAAGGGCATCAGATATTAAAAATAAGGCCATTTCCTTGACCATTACTAGCCCATCCCTCATTATTTCTAGTAGTGCCATCACACATTCCCTTCCTTTAAATATGTATTTTTCATATATGTCCCTTTTTAAAGCGCAATATGGTCACCCTAAGCAACAGCTGGATTGACTGATATGAGTTTATGCTGCCACCATACATCATGGTACAACTATTTGTATATAGACAAACAAATGCATTTTATCTTGATAATGGATAGGAGGTTTACATTTTAAACCTCTAGTGTTAAATCAGTTAAACATTGGTAATGCTGTCTTACCTTAGGAAGAAAAGTTCCAGTGAAATGACCAATGAGAAAATTAGACAGGTACTGCATGTAGGTTGCTTTGGTTGAGCTTATTTCATACTTTTGAATATTTTGCTAAGCAGTACATTTCTCTCAAGTGGAATGGTCAGATTTCCCAGGCAATACAAATAATCTATTTTTTGTTCTTGCTTTATGCCTTCTTTGCAATCTAACAAATAAGATAATTGATTAGAGATTGATGGAGCTTATGACATTTTGTCTAGAAGCCCATTGTCATTTGTCAATAAACCAATAAACATTTAATTGAGAGTGGTAGAAACTATCTCACTTATTCAGGGTCAAATTTTGGTCAAGTATGTGTACAGAAATACTCAGATATCAAGTACGACTGGTGTTTTTTAATGGGGAGTCTAGACAAATGGCTCGTTTAAAAAATAAAGTGTAATCAGTGCAAAATATTGTGCTTGATCCCTAAAAAGTAATTATTTAGTACAGAACACAAGTTATTTGATGGACTGTGCAAAGTTACTTAGACAAGTAAAATTAGTAACATAGAAAAGTCAATTGATTTATTTAAAGTGGGCAGGATAGACATTTAGACAGCTTCACTTACATGTTTATTTAGTAGGTACATTTTTTCAGGGTTATTTAAAGATCATGGAACTTAAATACTCAACTAAAAAATTATTTAACAAGCCCTATTTCATGGTTCGTCATATAAAGTGAAACAATGACCTTCAAATTAAGTCTACATAATTGTAATATGCTACAGTGAAAAAGCATATATTTAAAAGAAAACATGTAATACCATCAAGAATGAATCACAACTTTTATTTAAAAAAAAACCATCTTACATATAAAACAAACATGTATTTAGCAGCAAGTTTGTAAAAAGTCACGTAGAAAGGTCCCTTTCATTTATTATACCTACAACAAGCATGTATTTCTATTTCAGGTGCCCATTTCAAAACATTTGAATTCATACACTTTTTAAAAAATAATTTTCAAAGCTATTCCAATTAATAAAAAGAGCCTCTGACTGCATTAGAAAATAAATGCTAAATTACAAAATTATAGAACAGAAAAATCTAGATAAACACACGAAAAACAAACTGAACACTAAAAGAAACAAGCGTATCTGAACTTTTTCAAGAAGGATTTTCCAATGATATTCAAACGCCTTCATGAAAGCAGAAAATTAGGGCCAAAACAAAAGTAATGTTACATATAATTCATTATTGATGATGAATACCTTATATATTTAAATGCCGTTATTTTTCACTTGACAAAGATGTGTGTAATAAAATAAGTTCATATAATTTTAATTAATGTTGAAATTAATTGCAATCACAACACCCACCATATTTTCCCTACCCTGGTTTTTCATGGCATTTATTTAAAGGGAGCTTAGACCTCACAAACACTCTTATACACACACATATATATAAAATTCTACATACACACACATAAAACAGAAGCACCGACAGGAAAAAAACACAATTTTACTTGATGATTGTGCAGAAAACTTATCAGTTCTGGTTTATCCTTTACATATGGCTTCTGCACCACATAACCTGATCTCTCTTCTCTTCCCTTTCCTGCCTCCTGCACATGTCTGAGACACTAAGCTTTTTTCTGCTTTCATCGCGGTTCCCGGTAGCCAATAGGAAAGGTTATTTTGATCCTAGTAAGCTTGTTAGAGTTCCAGTTCAGTCCTTCAGTCCTGCGGTGCTCATAGTTAGGGATGGGTATAAGTGCCCCAATGTGTAATTTGTTTGGTAGTACGAATAGTCCTGTGGACATTCGTTTTGGACAATCAAATTTTGATAATAATGAAAATCCAATAAAATTCCGTAATTGAATGTTATTTCCCATTTTTGATGGTTACTTTTATTTTTTGAATGTTCATAATTAGATTGAATTTCCACATCAGAAATTTCAAATGTAACATTCGATTTAACAAATACTATTCAAAAGTTTAACAGTTCATGTGGTAGGGAATTTAGTAAATTGAAACATAAAAGATACAAATATATCAATTTGAATGTTTTTATTTCAAAAATTGCATAAATCAAATAATTCCTTTAAAAAGAGCATTAGAAATACTATTACAAATATATAGATTCAAATTTGAATATTGTATGTTTCAAATCGAATTATTAGAAAAATTTGAATCGAATATTACATTTAAACAAAGCATTAGAAATACTATTAAATTAAATGAATTAATGTTTGTTGTACAAACATTCGAAATTCGAAAGAACTAACGTTTTAAAAATTAATTTAATTTTTCAAATGTTGCAAAGCATTCACCCATCCCTACTCACAGTGCCTGCTAATTCTGCCAGTCACTGCTTGTCTTTATTGTAGCATTGAGACAGAAAGCAGACGGCACACAATTAATTTCAAGCAATGTCTTCGGATGTGCAAAATTGTGTGTACATGGGTGTGCTTGGATATGAGGGGCAAAATTCCAGGAATAGATGATTTAAACATAATTTTAAAATTTTATTAAACCAAACAAATACATATCTGGTCTTTTAACATGTTGACTTAGCCTGTGTAACAACTTAAAGATTAAAAAATGACTTGCAAACAGACAAAAAAATGGCAATTAAAACAAACAAATATGAATCCAATGTGAAGATTAAAATAGGCCAAAAAACGTTTGAAAATTTGCTGAAAAAAATGTTTTGCTATTGATTGAAATACCAATCTCAAATAACCTCAGTGGAAGTTATAGCTGGTGCTTTATGGTACAAATGCATTTAAAAAGCATATGGTAAAATTTAACAATTTCCAAAATCCCATTCAGTGTGCTCTGTAATAGACTCTAAATTGACTGTAATTGAGCTCTGATGTTACTAAACCTATGGCTCCCATTTTTTAAGGTTCAGAACCTGTCCACCCATTTTGAGGCTTGCTGCACAAGTATTTATTTGTGCAGCTTCCCCATGGTCTCAATCAACCAATTGAACAAGAGCAAGGTTTTTCAATCATCCAGGATAAATGATAGGTCCATATAAGGCAGCCTGCTCTTAAAGGACTCAGATGCAGCGTCCACAGCTTTATAAATGGAGCCTTTAGTCTCAGGTAGCAAGGTTCAGAGGATAAGTTGCAATCTTAAGCTTCTAGTACAGTGTCACAAACTTGTGTGCTCCAACAACAAGAAGTCTCTAGCTGTAGTGTAGCAGTTCCATATATTATTTTATTACCTATTCCTTATCTCATAGAAAGAAATGCACATGAATGATGTACAGTACATATGAGACGTGTTATGCCAGTATTTGCTAATGGCATTGTTCAGAATTAATTTATTAACGAAAATTCGTACACCAACTATTTTCTGTGTCTTCATGGCAGCAGAGTAGCAGCAGTTGGAGGACAGCTTACATTTTAATAATGTTAAAGTAATATATAGTGCTACTGCTAACAGTCAGCAACAGCACAAAAGATTTTTATCTCAATATATATATTTTTAATGGGGTCAGGATTGGCCAAGAACAAAAGTGACGTTTATATACTTATTGGCAGTCCCAGGAATCATACAACAAATGTTGAGGGACATTAACTCCACTGTGTTGAATTTAAACACCATACAATAATACAAAAAAAAAGTGTGGAGTATGTAGATAAAATAAAATCCCAATGTAATTTGTTGATAACTATTAAAACTGAATAAAAATGTGTATGTGTCACAGTTCCTGAGTATACTCAATCAGAGGAAAAAATTGAAAAAAACACACTTTTTCTAACTTTGACCCCCAAAATATGTTACACATCTACAACCAACAAAAAACACCCATGCTAAATAGTTTCTAAATTTTGTCCTGAGTTTAGAAATACCAAATGTTTACATGTTCTTTGCTTTTTTGCAAGTTATAGGGCAATAAGTACAAGTAGCACTTTGCTATTTCCAAACAATTTTTTTTTTTAAATTAGCGATAGTTACATTATAACACTGATATTCAGGATCCCTGAATATCCCTTGACATGTATATATTTTTTTAGTAGACAACCCAAAGTATTGATCTAGGCCCATTTTGGTATATTTCATGCCACCATTTCACCACCAAATGCGATGAAATCGTTAACTTTTTCACAAATTTTAGGTTTCTCACTAAAATTATTTACAAACAGCTTCTGCTATTATGGCTAACATGGTTGTAAATGCTTCTCTGGGATCCCCTTTGTTCAGAAATAGCAGACATTTATGGCTTTGGCATTACGTTTTAGTAATTAGAAGGCCGCTAAATGCCGCTGCGCACCACACGCAGCAGTGAAGGGGTTAATTAGGTAGCTTGTAGGGTTGATTTTAGCTTTAGTGTAGTGTAGTAGACAACCCAAAGTATTGATCTAGGCCCATTTTGGTATATTTCATGCTACCATATTACCGCCAAATGCGATCAAATAAAAAAAATCGTTAACTTTTTCACAAACTTTAGGTTTCTCACTGAAATTATCTACAAACAGCTTGTGCAATTATGGCACAAATGGTTGTAAATGCTTCTCTGGGATCCCCTTGGTTCAGAAATAGCAGACATATATGACTTTGGTATTGGTTTTTGGTAATTAGAAGGCTGCTAATTGCTTCTGCGCACCACACTTGTATTATACCCAGCAGTGAGGGGGTTAATTAGGTAGCTTGCAGGGTTAATTTTAGCTTTAGTGTAGAGATCAGTCTCCCACCTGACACATCCCACCATTTGACCCCTCCCTGACCCCCCTCAAACAGGTCTCTTCCCTCCCCCACCTCACAATCGTCACCACCATCTTAAGTACAGGCAGAAAGTCTGTCAGTACTATAATAAAAGGCTTTTTTTATAATTTATTTTTTATATATTATTCTGCAGTGTTGGATCCCCCTTGGCCCCCAACCTCCCTGATCCCCCCAAACAGCTCTCTAACCCTCCCCCCTCTACCTAATTGCCGCCATCTTGGGTACTGGCAGCTGTCTGCCAGTACCCACTTTGCAATAAAATTGGGCTGTTTTTTTTTTCTTTACCCCATCCATTTTTATGTTACCCCATCATTTAGGTAGCCCTCCCCCTTCCAGGTCCCTTTATTGTGATTTGAAGCGGGGCCGTGCGCACGCACACACGCTCCTGCCCCCTCACGCGCTCCTACGCACTGCCGGAAATTTAGATCGCGCTTGCCGGAACAGCTCCAGCGATGGGCCATCCACCCACCTCCCTGCCATGGCTTCCACCCACCAACGGTCGGCACCACCGCTGTCCGATGCAGAGAGGGTCACAGAGTTGCCCTCTCTGCATCGGTAACTCTGCAAATCTATTTCTGCAGTGCCCCACTCAGGGGGCATGCAGAAATAGTGCGATCTTGCTATTTTTAGCGAGATCACGGCAGTGAGAAGCCCAGGACGACTGCAGCAACGTACAGGGTACGTCGCTGGTCCTTAAGGGTATAACGACCATCGTCTACAGGGTACGGCACTGGTCGTTTAGGGGTTTATAATAATTTTTATTATATAGTGTTGTTATGAGGGTAACAATTTTTAAATGTATTTTTTTATGTGTTTTGTGAAACGTTTTCTGTTTCGCAAAACAGTTAACCAGAGATCTGGACGAGCATTAAATTCAATGCCGCTCAAGTGATTGCTTTTATTTTCAACTCGTAATATGAGCACTAACTTAACACGCCACCCCTAATCTGGCCCAAAATGTTTTATTTATAAACCATGTTGATATTTTCTACATAAAACAAGCAAAACAAATGCACTGCTTGTTGCAGTGAAACATATAAGCAGGTTATCATATTATCATTTAATCCATAAATACAAGGACAGTCTACTCCAGAATTTTTATTGTTTAACCCCTTAACGGCCAAGGACGTGCAGGGTACGTCCTAAAAAAAAAGGCAGTTAACGCCTGAGGACGTACCCTGCACGTCCTCGGTGTGGAAAGCAGCTCTGCAGCTGGAAGCGATCCTGATCGCTTCCAGCTGCTTTCCGGTTATTGCAGTGAAGCCTCGATATGGAAGCATCCTGCAATAACCTTACATGGCCCTCTCTGCACCGGACATCGATGGCCGGTATCGTTGGTGGGTGGGAGCCGACTTGGGAGGCGGGTGGGCGGCCATCGGTGAGCTGTGTAAGGTGGAGGGGGCGGGATGGGGGCAGAGCCGATGGGGGGACGTGCACGGGCGTGCACACGTGCACAGGAGTGGCGGGTAGGCGCGTGACACAGACGGGAGCGGGTGGGAACCGCTATACTACAGAAAAGTTGCAAGTACATATGTGGGGGAAAAGGGCATACTAAAAAATAAAACAATAATCAAAGGGATCTTGGAGGGGTGGGGGGTTGGTCTTGGGTGGGGGGGGAGCTACACTACAGAAAAAGGGATTTTTTTCTAAAAAAAACACACTTTTTTCTAAACTGGGTACTGGCAGACAGCTGCCAGTACCCATGATGGCGCCCATTAAGGCAGAGGGGGAGGGTTAGACAGCTGTTTGGTGGGGGATCAGTGAGGTTGGGGGCTAAGGGGGATCCTACACAGCAGCATATGTAAATATGCTAAAAAAACACAAAAAAGCCTAAATATACCTTTTATTTTAGTACTGGCAGAGTTTCTGCCAGTACTTAAGATGGCGGGGACAATTGTGGGGTGGGGGAGGGAAGAGAGCTGTTTGGGAGGGATCAGGAGCTCTGATTTTTCAGGTGGGAGGCTGAGCTCTACACTAAAGCTAAAATTAACCCTGCAAGCTCCCTATAGAGGCATTGTCTGTGTGCATGAGACTTGCTAATTTGTGTTTACCTGGGACCTTTCTAAGCTCATATTGATGTGGCAATTGCCTTCCTTAATCAGTCATTTATAAACCGTTTCCTCTCCTGCTCTAGATACCAGTATTGCTCAGATTAGGTAATGTTGTTGGGGTCAATCCACTTTTTAGATTAGCTTTAGAGCAATCTGTGTATTCTCTGAGCCCTGAGGGTTACGGTGTATTTGAACTATTACCCAGGGAAGTAATTCTGTTTTTTAAGTCTCACACACACAGTCCTGATCTGTTTCTTAATCTAAGTTTTAAATGTATGTCTCACATATTTATGTTATACATTTGGTACTATTTACCACCCTTTTTATTCTATCATTAGTAAAAGTTACGTTTTAATAACCAGTTCTTGACACAATCCGGTTTTCAATGCATACTGTTACTATATAGTGTTTTGTGAGTGCTGGGTACTGTCAAACTTCTCTCTCTTTTTTGTACCCTTTACTGGGTGTCCCAGTCCATCTCATCAACAATGCTAAACTGGGAGCGTCTAAGTAAGTTTTTAAAAGTTTTTTTATTGAATTTTTATATCAGTATCTGTGCATATTCTTCTTTGTTGTAATGCCTATTATATGCCGTTATATGAAAATTGGTGTATACTGTCCCTTTAATTTTTACTAGACTGTCCTTTTAACATTTGCAGAACAGTGTTATTTTTTTAGCGTGAGCCATAAATACCACATGAATGAGTGCTCTGTGGTTAGTCATACATTCCTCTATATTTTCAATTTTCTGTGCTCATTTAATTCAGTACTATGAAAAGCTAATCAAGGCAATATTTGTAACTCGTGTACATAAGAGAGCTTTGCAAATTGCTGATTTTCCAATGCCACTGTTAACAACACTCACAGTGGTCATATTACGTGATCCTTTGTACATCTAGGTGGAAATAAATTAAGAGACGGAATGCTCTTTGTTTTTCCAATTTTGCTTTCCTCATTTTTGCTGTGAATGTAATTATGAGAAAAAAATAGCAAAATGTGTATGAGCTAATCGATATTTGTAACCTAGTTAGCTGAACGGAAATACAATTAATCTACAACATGCTTTTAGGCATCTCATTTTCCATGCTGCGCATATACGTACTGCACTTCTCTACTTTCAATGTTATTCTTAGATTAATCAAGCACCTCAGACGCATGATGTTTCAGATCCTTAAAATGATGGTAAATCCTACGGCTAGATTTAGAGTTTGGCGTTAGCCGTCAAAACCAGCGTTAGAGGCTCCTAACGCTGGTTTTGGGCTAACGCTGGTATTTAGAGTCAGTCAGGAAAGGGTCTAACGCTCACTTTCCAGCCGCGACTTTTCCATACCGCAGATCCCCCTACGCCAATTGCGTATCCTATCTTTTCAATGGGATCTTTCTAACGCCGGTATTTAGAGTCTTGGCTGAAGTGAGCGTTAGAAATCTAATGACAAGACTCCAGCCGCAGAAAAAAAACAGGAGTTAAGAGCTTTCTGGGGTAGCGCCAGTTCATAAAGCTCTTAACTACTGTGATCTAAAGTACACTAACACCCATAAACTACCTATGTACCCCTAAACTGAGGCCCCCCCACACCGCCGCTACTCTATTAAATTTTTTTAACCCATAATCTGCCACTCCGTACACCGCCGCAACCTACATTATCCCTATGTACCCCTAATCTGCTGCCCCTAACACCGCCGACCCCTATATTATATTTATTAACCCCTAATCTGCCGCCCCCAATGTCGCCTCCACCTACCTACAATTATTAACCCCTAATCTGCCGACCGGACCTCACCGCTACTATAATAAAGTAATTAACCCCTAATCCGCCTCACTCCTGCCTCAATAACCCTATAATAAATAGTATTAACCCCTAATCTGCCCTCCCTAACATCGCCGACACCTAACTTCAAGTATTAACCCCTAATCTGCCGACCAGACCTCAACGCTACTCTAATAAATTTATTAACCCCTAAAGCTAACTCTAACCTTAACCCTAACACCCCCCTAAATTAAATATAATTTAAATCTAACGAAATAAATTAAATTATTCCTATTTAAAGCTAAATACTTACCTGTAAAATAAACCCTAATATAGCTACAATATAAATTATAATTATATTGTAGCTATTTTAGGATTAATATTTATTTTACAGGCAACTTTGTATTTATTTTAACCAGGTACAATAGCTATTAAATAGTTAATAACTATTTAATAGTTACCTAGTTAAAATAATTACAAAATTACCTGTAAAATAAATCCTAACCTAAGTTACAATTAAACCTAACACTACACTATCAATAAATTAATTAAATAAAATACCTACAATTACCTACAATTAAACCTAACACTACACTATCAATAAATTAATTAAATACAATACCTACAAATAAATACAATTAAATAAACTAACTAAAGTACAAAAAATAAAAAAGAACTAAGTTACAAAAAATAAAAAAATATTTACAAACATTAGAAAAATATTACAACAATTTTAAACTAATTACACCTACTCTAAGCCCCCTAATAAAATAACAAAGACCCCCAAAATAAAAAAAATGCCCTACCCTATTCTAAAATTAAAATAGAAAAGCTCTTTTACCTTACCAGCCCTGAAAAGGGCCTTTTGTGGGGCATGCCCCAAAGAATTCAGCTCTTTTGCCTGTAAATAAAAAACATACAATACCCCCCCCCACATTTACAACCCACCACCCACATACCCCTAATCTAACCCAAACCCCCCTTAAATAAACCTAACACTAAGCCCCTGAAGATCTCCCTACCTTGTCTTCATCACACCGGGTTCACCGATTGGTCCAGAAGAGGGTCCAAAGTCTTCATCCAAGCGGGAGCTGAAGAGGTCCATGATCCGGCTGAAGTCTTTTATCAAGCGGCATCTTCAATCTTGTTTCTTCCGGATCCATGTTCATCCCGCCGACGCGGAACATCCATCTTCACCGATGACTTCCCAACGAATGACGGTTCCTTTAAGGGACGTCATCCAAGATGGCGTCCCTCGAATTCCGATCGGCTGATAGGATTCTATCAGCCAATTGGAATTAAGGTAGGAAAATTCTGATTGGCTGATGGAATCAGCCAATCAGATTTGAGTTCAATCCGAATGGCTGATCCAATTAGCCAATCAGATTGAGCTTGCATTCTATTGGCTGATCGGAACAGCCAATAGAATGTGAGCTCAATCTGATTGGCTGATTGAATCAGCCAATCGGATTGAACTTGAATCTGATTGGCTGATTCCATCAGCCAATCAGAATTTTCCTACCTTAATTCCGATTGGCTGATAGAATCCTATCAGCCAATCGGCATTCGAGGGATGCCATCTTGGATGACGTCCCTTAAAGGAACCGTCATTCGTCGGGAAGTCGTCGGTGAAGATGGATGTTCCGCGTCGGCGGGATGAACATGGATCCGGAAGAAAGAAGATTGAAGATGCCGCTTGATAGAAGACTTCAGCCGGATCATGGACCTCTTCAGCTCCCGCTTGGATGAAGACTTCAGTCGGATCATGGACCTCTTCAGCTCCCGCTTGGATGAAGACTTTGGACCCTCTTCTGGACCGATCGGTGAACCCGGTGTGGTGAAGACAAGGTAGGGAGATCTTCAGGAGCTTAGTGTTCGGTTTATTTAAGGGGGGTTTGGGTTAGATTAGGGGTATGTGGGTGGTGGGTTGTAATGTTGGGGGGGGTATTGTAAGGGTTTTTTTTACAGGTAAAAGTGCTGAATTCTTTGGGGCATTCCCCACAAAAGGCCCTTTTCAGGGCTGGTAAGGTAAAAGAGCTTTTCTATTTTAATTTTAGAATAGGGTAGGGCATTTTTTTTATTTTGGGGGGCTTTGTTATTTTATTAGGGGGCTTAGAGTAGGTGTAATTAGTTTAAAATTGTTGTAATATTTTTCTAATGTTTGTAAATATTTTTTTATTTTTTGTAACTTAGTTCTTTTTTATATTTTGTACTTTAGTTAGTTTATTTAATTGTATTTATTTGTAGGTATTGTATTTCATTAATTTATTGATAGTGTAGTGTTAGGTTTATTTGTAGCTAATTGTAGGTATTTTATTTAATTAATTTATTGATAGTGTAGTGTTAGGTTTAATTGTAACTTAGGTTAGGATTTATTTTACAGGTAATTTTGTAATTATTTTAACTAGGTAACTATTAAATAGTTATTAACTATTTAATAGCTATTGTACCTGGTTAAAATAAATACAAAGTTGCCTGTAAAATATATATTAATCCTAAAATAGCTACAATATAATTATAATTTATATTGTAGCTATACTAGGGTTTATTTTACAGGTAAGTATTTAGCTTTAAATAGGAATAATTTATTTAATAAGAGTTAATTTATTTCGTTAGATTTAAATTATATTTAACTTAGGGGGGTGTTAGGGTTAAGGTTAGACTTAGCTTTAGGGGTTAATAAATGTATTAGAGTAGCGGTGAGGTCCGGTCGGCAGATTAGGGGTTAATAATTGTAGGTAGGTAGCGGCGACGTTCGAGGGGGCAGATTAGGGGGTAATAAATATAATATAGGGGTCGGCGGGGGTTAGGGGCAGCAGATTAGGGGTTCATAGGGATAACGTAGGTTGCAGCAGTGTACGGAGCGGCAGATTAGGGGTTAAAAAATATGCAGGGGTCAGCGATAGCGGGGCAGCAGATTAGGGGTTAATAAGTGTAAGGTTAGGGGTGTTTAGACTCGGGGTTCATGTTAGGGTGTTAGGTGCAGACATAGGAAGTGTTTCCCCATAGGAAACAATGGGGCTGCGTTAGGAGCTGAACGCTGCTTTTTTGCAGGTGTTTGGGTTTTTTTCAGCTCAAAATGCCCCATTGTTTCCTATGGGGATATCGTGCACGAGCACGTTTTTTAAGCTGGCCGCGTCCGTAAGCACCACTGGTATTGAGAGTTCAAGTGGCGGTAAATATGCTATACGCTCCCTTTTTGGAGCCTAACGCAGCCCTTCTGTGAACTCTAAATACCAGCGTTGTTTAAAAGGTGCGGGAGAAAAAAAGCATGCGTTAGCTACGCGGGTCGTTACCGACAAAACTCTAAATCTAGCCGCTAGTGTTTGTGAAACGCTAGGATTTACTATTGCTACAAATAAAGCGGACTTTCAGTTATGAAGTATAATAAACTTCATGTTGAAAGTTTTATTTATTGTCAATAGCATCCTCTTAGCCAATAGCCTGCTAGTCATACAACATAATGCCAATTGGCCCGCATGGGTATTGGCTAAGAGGTAAATACATCACTTAATTGAAAAAAAGATAGTTTTTGCCGTGGGCAGCCGGAGGCGCATAGCTCTGCATAAACTTGCAGATAAATAAAGGTACTTTTAGCATGAAGTTTTTTTATACTTCATGACTGAAACTCCCCTTTATTTATAGCACTGGTAAGTCCTTGCATATCAAAAATGCTAGGATTTGCCATAACTTTGACTAGTAATCAAAAGACTGTGAACTAAGTGAATGAGAAAAAAAGAAATTATTGAAACATGGTACAGAACTGGGTAGTGAGGATTTAATGGACTTATAACATCATGTAATTATCAGATTTTCAGCAATAAGTTATCAAACTATCCAAATGTATCATTTCCCTTTTTGGAGGAGCTCCTCTGTAACTTGTTACTGGTTTAGACAAGGCTTGTCACTGTCATTTTGTAAGCAAAATTGACATTGTTTTACAGATTCTTATCTTATCACCTTTGCTGAAGCCAATTAGGGAAAAAACGTAGTAGGAATTTCCAGTTATTAGAATAGGAAAAAAAACACAGTTTGCAAGTTACAAGTTAAATTTTAGTAAAATGGGAAACAATAATGAAAGAATATTGCAGTTTTTTTTACTATACACATACAGTATCTCTCAAAAGTGAGTACACCCCTCACCTTTTTGTGAATATTTTATTATATCTTTTCATGTGACAACACTGAAGAAATTACACTTTGCTACAATGTAAAGTAGTGAGTGTACAGCCTGTATAGCAGTATACATTTGCAGTCCCCTCAAAATAACTCAACACACAACCATAATGTCTAAACCGTTTGCAACAAAAGTGAGTACACCCCTAAGTGGAAATGTCCAAATTGGGCCCAAATAGCCATTTTTCCTCCCTGGTGTCATGTGACTCGTTAGTTTTACAAGGTCTCAGGTGAGAATGGGGAGCAGGTGTATTCAATTTGGTGTTATCGCTCTCACACTCTCTCATACTGGTCAATGGAAGTTCAACATGGCACCTCATGGCAAAGAACTCTCTGAGGATCTGAAAAAAAGAATTGTTACTCTACATAAAGATGGCCTAGGCTATAAGAAGATTGCCAAGACTCTGAAACTGAGCTGCAGCACGGTGGGCAAGACCATACAGCGGTTTCACAGGACATGTTCCACTCAGAACAGACCTCACCATGGTAGACCAAAGAAGTTGAGTGCACATGCTCAGCGTCATATCCAGAGGTTGTCTTTGGGAAATAGACGTATGAGTGCTGCCAGCATTGCTGCAGAGGTTGAAGGGGTAGGGGTTCAGCCCGTCAGTGCTCCGACCATACACCGCACACTGCATCAAATTGGTCTGCATGGCTGTCGTCCCAGAAGGAAGCCTCTTCTAAAGATGATGCAAAAGAAAGCCTGCAAACAGTTTGCTGAAGACAAGAAGACTAAGGACATGGATTACTGGAACCATGTCCTGTGGTTCGATAAGACCAAGATAAACTTATTTGGTTCAGATGGTGTCAAGCGTGTGTGGTGACAGCTAGGTAATGAGTACAAGTGTGTCTTGCCTACAGTCAAGCATGGTGGTGGGAGTGTCATGGTCTGGGCCTGCATGAGTGCTGCTGGCACTGGGGAGCTACAGTTCATTGAGGGAACCATGAATGTCAACATGTACTGTGACATACTGAAGCAGAGCATGATCCCCTCTCTTCAGAGACTGGGCCCCAGGGCAGTATTCCAACATGATAACGACCCCAAACACACCTCCAAGATGACCACTGCCTTGCTAAAGAAGCTGAGGGTAAAAATGATGGACTGGCTAAGCATGTCTCCAGACCTAAACCCTATTGAGCATCTGTGGGGCATCTTCAAATGGAAGGTGAGGGAGGGCAAGGTCTCTAACATCCACCAGCTAAGTGAAGAGGACTACAGTGGCAACCTGTGAAGCTCTGGTGAACTCCATGCCAAAGGCATGTGCTGGAAAATAATAGTAGCCACACAAAATATTGACGCTTTGGGCCCAATTTGGACATTTCCACTTAGGGGTGTACTCACTTTTGTTACCAACAGTTTAAGCATTGATAGCTGTGTGTTGAGTTATTTTGAGGGGACAGCAAATTTACACTGTTATACAGGCTGTTCACTCACTACTTTACATTGTAGCAAAAGTGTCAATTCTTCAGTCTTGTCACATGAAAAGATATAGCAAAATATTTACAAAAATATGAGGGGTGTACTCACTTTTGTGAGATACTATATAAACCTTTTATATTCTCTAATATAAACATAATATGTTGTTATTACAATCTAACAGTGGTTATGTCCCTTTAAATAGGCCAAACATTCCAAATAAATGGCCTGTAAAGACACGCAGTATAAGAACACACAGCAGGTTTCATGACTACCATTTTGGGGTCGGTCTCAATTAATCAGCAATTAGCTCCCAAAATGTTTTCTTACTTTCCTGGCAAATTGGTCATTTTCAAAATGATCACAATGCAAAATGGATCCCTGTGTTAAAGGGATACTGACTTTTCAACAGAAAAGTTCCCAAAAGGGCCCTTTTATGTGTTAAGTACCTGTTATTGAGATGGAAAATCAGTGGTGTATTTAGGTTTTGTGCTGCCCTAGGCACTCAAAATGCTGCTGCCCCTCCCCCCCAAAGGTTTTAGGCCTTTTTTCCTCTTAATATTTTTTGGGTGTGTAAAATGTTTTTTTGTTTTTTATTTCATAACAATTCAAAAGAACATGTACTAGTAAAAAAACTTGCATACCAGTGGGTTGAATTGCATGCATCTCATACCATTTTCTCCCTGAGAGAAAAGAAGGACAGGGGAGAAAAGGGAGGGAAAGGAAAGAAGGAAGGGAGGGAGAGAGAGAAGAGAAAAGTGGGGAGGGTGAGGAGAAAAGGGGGGAGGGAAAGAAGGGAGGCAAAGAAAGGAGTGAAAGAAGGGAGCAAGGGAGGGAGTTTAGAGAAAGAAGGTAGGGAGGGAATGAAAGAAGGGAGGGAGTTGAGGGAGGAAGGGAAAGAAGGGAGTGAGGAAGGGAGGGAAAGAAGAATACACTTTGAAATAATCACTGCCGTTCACATGCAACAACATACAGTAATTACCATCATTCAAATAATGAAACGTTTTAAGTGTCCGTTTACTATTTACTCTGTGGGTTCATGAATGCAGAGAAAGCTAGCTGTTAGTAGCTAATATACATTAGCAGTGAGAGTTTATAACTAGAAATCACAAGCTGATCTAAGCAGTGCACAGACGCATCCAGTCTGTTAGTTACTAAGACCTGCAATAAGCACTGCGCTTGCAGACCCACCACAGCTGACAAGGGGAGGCAGCATATCAGCACAAGGTCTTCTCCTCCAGCCTCAACTTGTAGGCATATCCCCGGGCACGTTTCTCACCAAGAACGCTTCCACTGCAAAAATGCTGGTGGCTCTAAATGAAGCAACGGTTTAAAGGACCACTGCCTGTGAAGAGCAACCTTAATCACATGCCTTGTCTTCTCTGTAAAAGCCTGCACTTTATCGCTCACTGTACTGTGTGCTGGCTTTTAGAGAGAGGATAGGGCAAATGTGCTGCCCCTCCAAAATCTGCCTCCCTAGGCACCGGCCTTGTTGGCCTAGGCCATAATACGCCATGGGAAGGGTCTTAAAACTGACATATACAATAGTTCTTTCACACCTCTTAAGGCTAAAGTACTTTTAAATTAACCCCTTTATTCACTGTTTAAGGGAAATGCTTATTTACATCTCTGTGATTAACTTATTGTAATCTAATTAAATCATCACCACTGCTTAACAAGTATTGTTTTCTAGAATAACTACATTTCTTAATTTAAATGCTCAGGAAACAAGATGAAGACTACGGGTTTTACAGTGTTTGCACCTACATTAGTATCGTCTAAACTGAAATCAAATGAAACAATTGCATCATTGGGCTCCAAATTCCTCTATGTTTGGTTTAAATATCATAAGTTGGCTCAATACATTGCAATACATAAAGGGGCCAGATTCTCAAAAGCTCACAGGGATGGAGAGAAATCATCAGTACATTTAATAGGGCATTATATTGTAAGATAAGTGTCTCCCTTAGGGTAAAAAATATTAGTGAACTACCTAGTTTAAAGAGACACAAGTCCCAGCATAGTGATCCCAGGAAGTGGAACTGAATACTTGGTTACTAGGGTAAATATTTCATGACTACCAACCCTTGTGGGGACTCTTAATATTGAGAATGCTTCTTATAGAATCTCACCAGAGAGCTTTAGTTAATCAGGCCCAAAGAGAGAACAAACATTTCCAAGCCCTTATCTTTCTCTCAAAAATGATGTAGGTCCCGTGTAGGTATAAAAAGTCTCTGTCATATTCTCTTCTAATTACCTCCTCTGCCCGTTTACGGTCTTATACACCATCTTGGTACTCAGACCTTCAAAAATCCCTTTTTGAGAAAGTGTGGAATTCTATTTTTGAGTCAACAGCCAGGTCCTCTATTTCTGTTGGGATACTAGAAGCTAATGTAAAATTATTGACAAGGAGTTACTTGACTCTGTGACTAAAACATATGTTTCCCAAAACTACAGACAACTAGTAATGTCGCGAATAGTTCGCCGGCGAATAGTTCCCGGCGAACATAGCATGTTCTCGTTCGCCGCGGCAGGTGAACATATGCGGTGTTCGATCCGCCCTCTATTCGTCCTCATTGAGTAAACTTTGACCCTGTATCTCACAGTCTGCAGACACATTCCAGACAATCAGCAGCAGACCCTCCCTCCCAGACCCTCCCAGCTCCTGGACAGCAGCCATTTTAGATTCATTCGGAAGCTGCATTATTAGAGAGAGGAGGGACAGTGTAGCTGCTGGTGATTTAATAGGGAAATTGATAGCTAGGCTAGTGTATTCAGTGTCCACTACAGTCCTGAAGGACTCATCTGATCTCTGCTGTAAGGACAGCACCCCAAAAAGCCCTTTTTAGGGCTAGAACATCATTTTTTATTTTTTTTTATTTTTTTTTCCTGTGTAATCTAATTGCAGATGCCTGCCTGCCAAGCCACTTGCCCAGTGCCACCACTCATATCTGGTGTAACATTAGTGTAAATTTAAAAAAAAAAAACTTTTTTGACTGTGAAACATCAGTCTGCTAGTGTAATCTAATTGCAGTTGCCTGCCTGCCAGCGTGTGTGCCAGGCCCACTTGCCCAGTGCCACCACTCATATCTGGTGTAACAGTAGTGTAAATTTAAAAAAAAAAACTTTTTTGACTGTGAAACATCAGTCTGCTTGTGTAATCTAATTGCAGTTGCCTGCCTGCCAGGCAGACTTGCCCAGTGCCACCACTCATATCTGGTGTAACAGTAGTGTAAATTTAAAAAAAAAAAAAAACTTTTTTGACTGTGAAACATCAGTCTGCTAGTGTAATCTAATTGCAGTTGCCTGCCTGCCAGCGTGTGTGCCAGGTC
The DNA here is from genome assembly GCF_027579735.1 of Bombina bombina. Classification (NCBI taxonomy): domain Eukaryota; kingdom Metazoa; phylum Chordata; class Amphibia; order Anura; family Bombinatoridae; genus Bombina; species Bombina bombina. The sequence continues at coordinate 514,886,372 of NC_069503.1, read as the reverse complement.
CACTTGCCCAGTGCCACCACTCATATCTGGTGTAACAGTAGTGTAAATTTAAAAAAAAAAAACTTTTTTGACTGTGAAACATCAGTCTGCTAGTGTAATCTAATTGCAGTTGCCTGCCTGCCAGCATGTGTGCCAGGCCCATTTGCCCAGTGCCACCACTCATATCTGCTGTAACAGTAGTGTAAATTTTAAAAAAAACTTTTTTGACTGTGAAACATCAGTCTGCTAGTGTAATCTAATTGCAGTTGCCTGCCTGCCAGTGTGTGTGCCAGGCCCACTTGCCCAGTGCCACCACTCATATCTGGTGTAACAGTAGTGTAAATTTAAAAAAAAAAAAAACTTTTTTGACTGTGAAACATCAGTCTGCTAGTTTAATCTAATTGCAGTTGCCTGCCTGCCAGTGTGTGTGCCAGGCCCACTTGCCCAGTGCCACCACTCATATCTGCTGTAACAGTAGTGTAAATTTAAAAAAAAAACTTTTTTGACTGTGAGACATCAGTCTGCTAGTGTAATCTAATTACAGTTGCCTGCCTGCCAGCGTGTGTGCCAGGCCCACTTGCCCAGTGCCACCACACATATCTGGTGTAACAGTAGTGTAAATTTAAAAAAAAAAAGAAACTTTTTTGAAAGTGAAACATCAGTCTGCTAGTGTAATCTAATTGCAGTTGCCTGCCTGCCAGCGTGTGTGCCAGGCCCACTTGCTCAGTGCCACCACTCATATCTGGTGTAACAGTAGTGTAAATTTAAAAAAAAAAAAAACTTTTTTGACTGTGAAACATCAGTCTGCTAGTGTAATCTACAGTGGGGAAAAAAAGTATTTAGTCAGCCACCAATTGTGCAAGTTCTCCCACTTAAGAAGATGAGAGAGGCCTGTAATTTTCATCATAGGTATACCTCAACTATGAGAGACAAAATGTGGAAACAAATCCAGACAATCACATTGTCTGATTTGGAAAGAATTTATTTGCAAATTATGGTGGAAAATAAGTATTTGGTCACCTGCAAACAAGCAAGATTTCTGGCTCTCTCATACCTGTATCTTCTTCTTTAAGAGGCTCCTCTGTCCTCCACTCATTACCTGTATTAATGGCACCTATTTGAACTTGTTATCAGTATAAAAGACACCTGTCCACAACTTCAAACAGTCACACTCCAAACTTCACTATGGTGAAGACCAAAGAGCTGTTGAAGGACACCAGAAACAAAATTGTAGACCTGCACCAGGCTGGGAAGACTGAATCTGCAATAGGCAAGCAGCTTGGTGTGAAGAAATCAACTGTGGGAGCAATAATTAGAAAATGGAAGACATACAAGACCACTGATAAGCTCCCTCGATCTGGGGCTCCACGCAAGATCTCACCCCGTGGGGTCAAAATGATCACAAGAACGGTGAGCAAACATCACAGAACCACACGTGGGGACCTAGTGAATGGCCTGCAGAGAGCTGGACCAACGTAACAAAGGCTACCATCAGTAACACACTACGCTGCCAGGGACTCAGATCCTGCAGTGCCAGACGTGTCCCCCTGCTTAAGCAAGTACATGTCCGGGCCCATCTGAAGTATGCTAGAGAGCATTTGGAAGATCCAGAAGCGGATTGGGAGAATGTCATATGGTCAGATGAAACCAAAGTAAAACTTTTTGGTAGAAACACAACTTGTCGTGTTTGGAGGAAAGAGAACACCATACCTACATTGAAGCATGGGGGTGGCAACATCATGCTTTGGGGCTGTTTCTCTGCAAAGGGAACAGGACGACTGATCTGTGTACATGAAAGAATGAATGGGGCCATGTATCATGAGGTTTTGAGTGCAAACCTCCTTCCATCAGCAAGGGCATTGAAGATGAAATGTGGCTGGGTCTTTCAGCATGACAATGATCGCAAACACACCACCCGGGCAATGAAGGAGTGGCTTCGTAAGAAGCATTTCAAGGTCCTGGAGTGGCCTAGCCAGTCTCCAGATCTCAACCCCATAGAAAACCTTTGGAGGGAGTTGAAAGTCCGTGTTGCCCAGCGACAGCCCCAAAACATCACTGCTCTAGAGGAGATCTGCATGCAGGAATGGGCCAACATACCAGCAACAGTGTGTGTCAACCTTGTGAAGACTTACAGAAAACGTTTGACCTCTGTCATTGCCAACAAAGGATATATAACAAAGTATTGAGATGAACTTTTGATATTGACCAAATACTTATTTTCCACCATAATATGCAAATAAATTCTTTCCAAATCCGACAATGTGATTGTCTGGATTTGTTTCCACATTTTGTCTCTCATAGTTGACTGTTTGAGGTTGTGGACAGGTGTCTTTTATACTGATAACAAGTTCAAATAGGTGCCATTAATACAGGTAATGAGTGGAGGACAGAGGAGCCTCTTAAAGAAGAAGATACAGGTATGAGAGAGCCAGAAATCTTGCTTGTTTGCAGGTAACCAAATACTTATTTTCCACCATAATTTGCAAATAAATTCTTTCCAAATCAGACAATGTGATTGTCTGGATTTGTTTCCACATTTTGTCTCTCATAGTTGCCTGCCTGCTAGCGTGTGTGCCAGGCCCACTTGCCCAGTGCCACCACTCATATCTGGTGTAACAGTAGTGTAAATTTAAAAAAAAAAAACTTTTTTGACTGTGAAACATCAGTCTGCTAGTGTAATCTAATTGCAGTTGCCTGCCTGCCAGCGTGTGTGCCAGGCCCACTTGCCCAGTGCCACCACTCATATCTGGTGTAACAGTAGTGTACATTTAAAAAAAAAAACTTTTTTGACTGTGAAACATCAGTCTGCTAGTGTAATCTAATTGCAGTTTCCTGCCTGCCAGCGTGTGTGCCAACTCACAGCGTATACTGTGCCCACTTGCCCAGTGCCACCACTCATATCTGGTGTAACAGTAGTGTAAATTTAAAAAAAACAACTTTTTTGACTGTGAAACATCAGTCTGCTTGTGTAATCTAATTGCAGTTGCCTGCCTGCCAGCGTGTGTGTCAGGCTCAATGCGTATACTGTGCCCACTTGCCCAGTGCCACCACTCATATCTTGTTTAATAGTAGTGTAAGTGTACATTTTAAAAAAAAATAAGTTTTTGTACTGTGAAACATCAGTCTGCTTTTTTGTGTCAGGCTCACAATGTATACTGTGCCCACTTGCCCAGTGCCACCACTCATATCTTGTTTAATAGTAGTGTAAGTGTACATTTCAAAAAATAAAAACTTTTTGGACTGTGAAACATCAGTCTGCTTTTTTGTGTCAGGCTCACAGCGTATACTGTGCCCACTTGCCCAGTGGCACCACTCATATCTTGTTTAATAGTAGTGTAAGTGTACATTTAAAAAAAAAATGACAGGCAGAGGCAGGCCACCCCGCTGGTGCCGTCGTGGTCGTGGTGCTGTGATTCCCTTTGTCCCTAGAATAATGCCCAGTGTTTAGAGGCCACGTACCCTGAACTCGAAAAGTTCTGAGTACATAGTTGACTTTTTAACACATTACACCCAATCTTCTATAGCTTCCGCTCCGAACCTTGACGCACCATCCTCCTCCAGCTTAGCTTCGGGCAGCACCTCTCAATTTACCACTCTCCCACCTGCCGCCACCACCAACACTAGCACCACAGCCGCTTCACTTGAACTGTCATAGGAGTTATTTACACATCAGTTGGAAGAAATGAGTGATGCGCAACCATTATTGACAGAGGATGTAGATAACAGGGATATGTCTCAGTCAGGCAGCATTACACACATGGACGTACGGTGTGATGATGATGATGTTGTACCCGCTGCAGGAGTTTGGTCTGTCACTGTGAAGCGAGTGTAACCCTTACACTACCTGATCAATACAACATCATACCTGTTTTAAAGCACGTTATTCCAAACAATTTAGGAATGTTAGGTGATTTATGCCCTTTATGGATTAAAACCAGACTCTGCATGAACTATGTAATTTTCCATGGGAGTTTTGCCATGGATCCCCCTCCGGCACGCCACAGTCCAGGTGTTAGTCCCCTTGAAACAACTTTCCCATCACTTTTGTGGCCAAAAAGAGTCCCTGTGGGTTTTAAAATTCGCCTGCCCATTGAAGTCAATGGGGGTTCGCCGGTTCGCCGGTTCGCGAACTTTTGCGGGAGTTCGTGTTCGCAGTTCGCGAACCCAAATTTTTAGGTTCGCGACATCACTACAGACAACTGTTGGAGAGGATGCAGCTCTCAATTATGGTGGAATTGCCCATTATTTCAACCGTTCTGGACTTTATTAAAGTAGATTAATGAGCTACGTAACTGACAAATGTTACTTGATTCTATCATCTTTCTATTTAATAAACCACCAAAATTAAAATGTTAACTTAAAATAAAGCTTTTCCAAATATTTATAAATAGCACCAATAGTTACCACTTTTCACAAATGTGAATTACAAGTCACGCAGAATCTTTAATTGGAAAAATATCATTATTATTTTACAAATAGATTAGGCATTTACATAAAATGTTTTAGGGATGTGATAGATGACAATGTGTTACATTGGTAATTATGTGTGTATTTATGTGTGTGTGTGTATATGTGTGTATATGTGTATGTGTGTGTGTGCATATGTGTATATGTGTGTGTATATATATATGTGTGTGTGTGTATATGTGAATGTGCGTGTGTGCATATGTGTATATGTGTGTATATATATATATGTGTGTGTGTATATGTGTATGTGTGTGTGTGCATATGTGTATATGTGTGTGTATATATATATGTGTGTGTGTATATGTATATACTGTATGTGCATATGTGTGTGTGTAAATGTCTATATGTGTGTGTGTGTATATATGTGTGTGCAGTGATTTTCAACCTTTATTTTGCCACGGCACATTTTTTTACATAAAAAAATCCTGAGGCACACCACCATCCCAAAATTTTACAAAATCACACATTGTAGCCTAATACAGCATATCTATCTATCTATCTATCTATCTATCTATCTATCTATCTATCTATCTATCTATCTATCTATCTATCTATCTATATAATAGTCAATTCAATTTAATTAAGCTTTATTAGCATTACAGTCACTACAACTGTATTGCCAAAGCTAGAGGCACAATAATAACAATAAAATTCCATGTATTGAGGCTGTTAGGGGGGTACCAGTGATGAAAATATATTTTTAGGTTATATGCAGTAGTTCCATGCAAGTAAAAGTTCCGCTTGTTAGGGCAGTAAGCAGTGCACAAGTATTGAGCCCAAAAGCAGAAACTACTGAGGCCCAAGTGATCCTACTGTTAAAGTCCCTAAGCCTTGGGGGCACCAGTATAAGAGTTTCACAATCAGTGTAGGATAAGCATAAATATGGGGCCCACAAAAGAGCATCAGGGCTTGGCAATCCGGCAATGATGAGAGTAAACTGAAAAATTACAAAAGTTAAGCCAGGAGGGCAAATGACATAAAATGCTTATGATGGTAAACAGAAAGGTCTCACCCAGCTAAAGCAGATGTCTTCTTCTCTATGCTGGAACAATATAATTAATATCCGGAGCAATTTTCCCTGAGCTTGAGAATCCAGGAAGGGGAGGTAAGTGGATCTGTAAAACTGCAACTGTCGGAGTGTGTAGGCCGCAATTGATCAAAAGACCTCTGCAGACATAGAAAGAAAATAGCGGCCGTTCAGGCCACTTCGGCCCACTCTCCTCTATTCTTCAAGGCGACTATCAATCCAGACTCCAATAAGGAACACGTACCTCCTGGCCAGTAAGCCCGTTCGGAAGCTTGGGAACAAGTGAATGTAGGCTCCTAGGCCTCAGAGTAGGCCGCAGTGATATGTGAGCTGTGGACCCCCGGCACTAACAGGCCTCCGCAACAGGGGGGGGGGGAAGGACTGCAGCTGCTTGACCTCCGGAGCGGAGCCCCGACCCTCCAGAGTGTCGTATATCTTTTTATTAGATCTCTCAGTATTCCTCATGGCTATCATAGCAGATGCTTCAAATACATGCGCTGCCACCCAAATGCGCACTGGCTTGACGGGTCTTCTCTTGCTCAGATCTCCTTGATAGGAACTTTTGTAATGCAGCTGAGGTGAGTGAAATCTCCGGAGCGGAGCCCCTCCGGAGAACTGGTGGGAGTTGAGAGAGACCCTGGGTGTCCGGATGAGTGCGTAGGGTAGTAGCAGCTACCGGCTTCTGTTTCGCTTCAGGAGTGCACTTAAGCAAGAAGGGACCAATTAACGGCGGCACACCTGATGATCTCTCACAGCACAGTAGTGTGCCGTGGTACAGTGGTTGAAAATCACTGTATGTGTGTGTATATATATGTATATGTGTGTGTGTATATGTGTATGTGTGTATGTGTATATGTATGTGTGTATATGTGTATATGTGTGTGTGTGTATATGTGCATATGTGTGTGTAAATGTGTATATATGTGTAAATGTGTATATGTGTATATGTGTGTGTATATGTGTGTGTGTGTATATGTGTATATATGTGTGTGTGTATGTGTATATGTGTGTATATGTGTATATGTGTATATGTGTGTGTGTATATGTGTGAGTGTATATATGTATATATGTGTGTGTGTATGTGTATATGTGTGTGTGTATATGTGTGTGTATATGTGTATGTGTGTGTGTGTATATGTGTATACGTGTGTGTGTGTGTGTATATGTGTGTGTGTGTGTGTGTGTGTGTATGTGTGTGTATATGTGTATATGTGTGTGTGTATATGTGTGTGTGTATATATGTGTATATGTGTGTGTGTATGTGTGTGTGTGTATATATGTGTATATGTGTGTGTATATGTGTATATGTGTGTGCACACATACATATACATATGTACACACATATACACATTTGTGGATTTATACGAGAAAAAACTAGTATGGTCCTTTATTAAATGGTACATGAACACATATTTTTTCTTACATGATTCAGACAGCATACAGTTTTAACCCCTTAAGGACCAGCGACGTACCCTGTATGTCACTGGCCTTTTTTTGGGACTTGATTGTTTTGTAGCACGGTCTTGCCACCAGCGTTAAGACTGCTCTATTCCACAAAGCCTTCTGGAGGGAGGGCATTAATAGAGTGTTCTTGCTAGACTTGTGCTATTATGTCCTGAAAAAACCCTTAACAACCAGTGACATACAGGGTACATTGTGGTCATTAAGGGGTTAAACTAATTTCCAATTTACCTCTATTATCAAATCTCTTGGTATGCTTTGTTGCTTTGTTGAAAAAACAGCAGTTTTTGGGAGCTAGCTGAACACATTGAGTGAGCTAATAACAAGAAGCATATATGTGCAGCCACAAACTAGCAGCTAGCTACCAGTAGTGAATTTCTGCACTTCAGCCTACCTAGGTATGCTTTTCAACACAGGATACCAAGAAAACAAAACATAATTTTGTGCTCTGAATTATGAACGCTTAATTTTGACTTTACTGTCTCTTTAACAATGAAGGAAACCCCTTTATAACAATATACTTTTTGACCCCATTTTGCTGATACTTTCAGATCATTCTCATAGCTGCATTGTTTGTTTAGCAGTAATATAACCACCCAAACTCCTACCATAATGAAAGACTTTACTGCAAGAACTGTTACTTGTCAGACAGAAAATTCACTTCTATCCATATAGTGATGACATACAGATTGGGAGCATTAAGTGCCCTATATTCATCAATGCTTTATTAATTGTTGATTTATTAATCCCCAGCAAACATTTGAGAATGTTATTTCTTAAGGCACAAAGTGACATATTTCATTAATGTAAAATGTAATTCATTATAAAAATCCCATTAGAATTTCCAACATAAAGCTACTGACACAGCATAAAATAACAATATTCTGTATATAGGTAAGGTATCTTTTTCATATACATATATTATTAATAACTGCTTTTCCTGAACTAAATCATATACCTTCTTGCAGCTTGCAAAAATGGCATGCAGAAGTGGTAAGTATTAAACTGTATTATGTTAAAGCATGTAGGGAAAACATATTTCAAATAGATGTATGGGTTATAAAAATACTGTAGCCATAAACAACTATTTTAATTAAATGCAAACTTTGGCAATGGTTCATGTTGTTTTAAAAAAGTTTTAATATTGAAGAAAACATTTTTTCCAACAAGTAGCAAAATCATACCTTATTGGAAATAACCAAGTGGCCTATTAAAAATAAATTAGAATAACCTAATTAGTTAAAAACTTGATAGTGATTAGGGTTGGGCGAATGTGTTTATATCCGAATTCGAATGTTAGAACGAATGTTATTGTAGAAATTCGATTTACATAATAGAATGTTGATAAGAACGAATATTCTTAAAAATGTCACATTCGAATTCGAATGTGACATTCGAATATCACATTCGAATTCGAATATTACATTTATAAAACACAATTGTAGACTAGAAACACTATTTCGAATGTTACATTCAAATCGAATATCAATTTCGAAACGAATGTCACATTCGAATTTGAATATTACATTTATAAAACACAGTATTAGACTAGAAATACTATTTCGAATTCGAATGTCACATTCAAATCGAATATCACATTCGAATTCGAATATTACATTTATTAAACACAGTTGTAGACTAGAAATACTATTTCAAATTTGAATGTCACATTCGAATTCTTATATTACATTTTGAAATTGAATGAATACATAGCTAAACATTCTATTATTCGAGCGAATATTTTCGAACTTTATTGAAAAATTAGAAAATGAAAATTTGAAAATAGAACAAACGAATGTATCAAAATTCGTTTTAAATTTCGAATTTTTAGAAAAATTCGCCCATCCCTAATAGCGATATATAAGAAATAGTCTCTAAAACTTTCATATGCATAACTAAGGACCCCACTTTAGCTTATTTAGCGCTTCCCTTTATTTATTACTCTTGGTCTAGTCTAGGCTCAGGTTGGGAGATCCTCTATATTAGGCACCTTGTGGGTTTGCATTAGGCGGTTAATACTTTATATTGTTATACACTAATATTAACACGGTCTAATAAAAATTATTTAAAAAAATATTGCAAACAAAAGTTATAAGGGCTAAAAGATAAGAGATCTCGGGTGTTAGAAACAAAAAGCAGACGCAGGTATTTTACATTGACACACATACACAAACATAGAGAAACATGGATTTATATGTATAGAGTTATGTTTAACTATGAAAATAAGGAAAATATAAATAGATATATCTGTCCACAAATCATCACATATATAGATAAATATTTATTTATAAATAAATAGAACATATTCCGTTACAAAAACATTTTTGAAATATGAAATATTCGCATTTTTATGTACACTTTTCGAGGAGAATACATCAAGGGCTTTTCGCAACATATTAGGGTTTGTGTGTTTTTTTTTCTATTTGTCTTCTCCATTGACTTCTATGGGGAATACGTGAATGCAGTTGCGATTTGGCTGTGTAGATTACATTGCTTAACGCGCAGCAAAATAAATTATTTTGCAACTTGTAATAGCTGCGCAACCCCAAATGCGAAAAAGCCATAACGCACACTGTGTTTTCGCAAACAGATTTGCCGCGTGACTTGTAATCTTACCCATCGGGATGTGGTTACTGGGAAAAGTTTGAGATAAAATTTCTTCCATTGTTACATAGAGATGTTCAGGTAATATTTTCTAGTCAGCTTTTTACAGATATGCTTCATCATAACAAGTCAAAGATATGCTCCAATGATGCATTTAAAAAAAAACAAAAATCAAGAATGAGATTGAACCTTAATTTGAGTAATTTTCCAATCATTTACTCCTTTCTTGTGTATACATTGGGAATTACATTAAAATAACCATCATTCTTCAAACTGCAGGTTTGAACACATACGGTGCATCCCTGGTAACAGGGAAAGCTTCATCTTTCTTGCAAGGTACCCCTCTAATTTCTGCTTAAAGGGACATGAAACCCAAATGTTTTCTTTCATGATTTAGAAAGAGCATACAATTATAAACAACTTTCTAATTTACTTCTATTATCTATTTTGCTTCATTCTCTTGATATTCTTTGCTGAAAAGCATATCTAGATATGCTTAGTAGCTGCTGATTGGTAGCTGCACATAGATTGGTTCACTGTGTGCATTGCTATTTCTTCATTAAAGTATATCTAAAGAATAAAGCAAATTAGGTAATAGAAGTAAATTGGAATGTTGTTTAAAATTATATTCTCTACGTTAATCATGAAAGAAAATGTTTGGGTATAGTGGCCCTTTAAACTTAATTCATTCTAGTCATTTGATTTGTTTGTTTTTCTGGATTACTTGGCTATGTTTTTGAACTTCTGTTTATGCTAAATTGATAGAACAGTGTCAATTGCATTATATACTAAGGTCATTAAATGCAGTTAGCAGGGGGATACAAGTACATGATCTAATGTTTCAGAGGTATTAGCTTGGGCTGTCATTGCAGGTACTAATTTCAGTGCCTGAAGCTAATCTCAAAGCCAGACATAAAACTCTGAGTAGGGGAAGTTCATTTTCATTTGTTTTGTTTCTTCCTTTGGCTGGTACGCATGAGATCCTAAACCTTTTCCCTGGATTTCCTAATAAAAACATTGCTGACATATAATAGTATAATAATTTTAAACAAACCATTTAGACATGAAAATTTGGCGTGCTGAAATTGCAGCATATAAATCATCTCTATGTGGGAGACACTACATAGATAAAACATGTATTGCTGAGAAATATAGTGTTACTGCTTAAATATGTCTGAGGAATACATTTTATTTAATAAAGATGCCATGTAAAAATTAAATAACTGTATTTCAATACAAAATGTTATTGTTTTTACATTCTGTAAAAAAAAAAAATCTGACATTTTGACATTTTGGAGAATAAAACACATAATTTAAAGAGATATGAAACCCAATTTTTTTTTTTTCATGATTCAGATAGAGCAAGCAATTTGAAGCAACTTTCTGATTTACTCCTATTATCAATTTTTCTTCTTTTTTTTTTTTCGAAGAAAAATTGATAATGGGAGTAAATGAGAAAGTTGCTTAAAATTGCTTGCTCTATCTGAATCATGAAATAAAAAAATTGGGTTTCATTTCCCTTTAAAGTTTTAGATCTTTATAGATATAAAATAATTTTTGCTTTTGCATTCCATAAAAAATCATACATTTTGGATGGAGGAACATGCCCTTTAAAGTTTTACCCTATATCCATACAGATATTAAAGGTGCAGTAAAGTGAAGGTAAACTTTGATGAATCAGTGCCCTGTTTTAAAAAATACTATTAAAAACAGGGGCACTTTCCCCCAATCACGGCTTCCCCCCAGAGCAAACATTGCCTGAGACCACGTTGTGATTGAAGGAAGCCGGATTCGTCATTGGTGATGTATGAAGAGACTTGCGATGGGCGGGGGAAGCGCTGGAGCGGCTTCCAGAATAAAAGGTAAGTATTTTTACAAAAACTTTGATGAATAAAAGTGCCCCTGTTTTTAATAGTATTTTTAAAAACAGGTCACTAATTCTTCAAAGTTTAACTTCACTTTAACCCTAGGTGAGCTCAGGAGCGTGCTTGTGTCTTTAGCTGTCTGGCAGCAGTGTTTGCAACATTGTTTATTGCAATTCTTGTACATAGTTGCATATACTGCTGCCATAGAGTGCTCTAAAGACACATGCACGCTCCTGAGCTCCTGTCAGCCTACCTAGGTTTATTCTTCCAAAAAGGGTAACAAGAAAACAAAATAAATTTGATGAAAAGAACTAAATGGATAATTGTATAAAATTGCATGCTCTGAATCATGACGTTTAATTTTGACTTTACTGTATCCTTGAAAGTACTGGGAAATTATTTCAAATAATATAGATTAACTGTGCTTTTAAAGGGAAATTAAATTTAAAATGCAACTCTCATAAAAATAAAACAACATTACAGTATAAACTCATTAAATATTTTGCCAACTTCTGCTGTAAAATACCTCTAAAAATTGTATTTGTTCAATTTCCCAAAAAACTACATTGTCTGTAATTACATTAGTTGTTTAAATATAAAATATATGGGTGTAATGTAATCTAGATTTTCCTTATTTTATCTTACAGGAATTACTGGAAAAGAGGACAATTTATACAATAAAATCATACTGTAAAGTAAATATGCAAACATTTGTTCTTCATTGTCACAAATGAATAAATAAATTGAAATATTTTCACTGGCATAAATGTATTACCTGAATAAACCAAATTAACAAATACAACATTTGTTCATTCATCTATTTATTCTAATAAAGAAACAAAATGAATGAATGAACAAATTATATATTCATTCATTTGGTTCATTCCAACGACGTTCGAACAAACGAACGTCAGACAAAATATCTCAACCCTGTTATTTGCTTATCAAACAAATAACAAAGTACAATTTTTTTGAGATGCAATTAAACCTTTTACATTACAATCCTTAATTATTTTTGTACCTTTTTGATTGTTGACATATATTATGGATTTAAAAAAAAATTATAATAATAAAAATGTTAATGTTTCTTTGATGTCCTTTTATTTTAATTTTTTTAAGGTACTATGGACTCCTAAGATAATTTTTTAGAAAATGATCACCCATTTTGGCACATAATCTCAAAAAGGTTTGCAGCAACACCTTATTTAGGACAACTCACACAGCCATTACAGATCTAATAACTTTATTTCACTACAACAACTGTTCCTCAGTTTGGTTCTGGGATTAAAGACAGTTCAAGAATTAAAGATGATTATAATAAAAGTAGCAGTTGATTTGAAAAACCTGTTCAAGCTTTTCCTCTACTAATCCTGTATATTATAGAATGATTAGCAAGGCAGGTGGGAATAAGGTGTAGAATTGTTCCTTCACTGAACTGTTATCAATCTAATTTAGGTACATAAATCACACGGAGAGACCAGGCCTTGCTGAATAACTCAGTGAAGTAGAACTAACAGATTAGTGTTCAATTTCACTCTGTGAAGGCCGTATACAATTTCAGGAGTCTCTTGCTTTTGCACATGTGAGACAATCAGCTTTAATAAAGTTGATTATACTTTGTGCTCAAACAGCCTTGAACACTGAACTGTTTGCAAGCATTAAAAAAACGTTTGAATGTCGCTGCCTTAAAGGGACATGTTACTCAACCCTGACTTCTCCTTTATATTAGAAGCAACTGTGAGAAAGAATATTTAGTGTTATATTCTTGTAAAACACAAGAATATACCACTAAACATTCTTTCTCACAGTTGCATCATCTTAAAGTGTCAGTAAATCACGGTGTGCTACGGCTCACATATAGTTAGACTGTAATGTTCTGAGCAATAACATATAAAAATAAAAAAAATACAATATGTAAAAAATAAGTTATAGATTATTAAAATTACCAAACACAATAGTTATGTAAGTCCTATCTCGCTGCCCATCTAGCCAATCCTGCAGTGGGAGTGTTATCTTGGCTCCCAGTTCGTCCCATGGGAAGAGCTAATAACGCCCCTAGTAACTACCATTAATCCTCGTTCACAGTCTATTTGCAGGCAAGCGATTCTTGCCGTGAACTCAAACTGAGCATGCCTTGCACTTGAGTGTAATGATAAACAATGCCTGTCAATTAAGGAAAGCGCCCCCTTGACACTCAAGGAGCTGCACGATCGATTTATAGGGGGATAGGTTAGGTAGATGCAGCTATATCATTATATTTACATGTTGCATTTAGAATTATTTAAAGAAAAAAAAAACTATGTTTACTGTCCCTTTAATTTACAACTAAGATTAACTCATCAGAGTGATGCCATGTGAGCAGTTACCGTTTAGTTCCTCTTCATACTTTCATCTGAGTAGGAAAAAAATAAACAGACAGGCAAATAACATTATCAGTGCTGAGTTCACACTTTGCTTTGATATGATCTTGTGGGTATTCACTATCATTGCACAAGATTTCACTGTGTAATTTTATGTGAACCAAGGAAGAAATTACTGTGCCTTCATTTGCCGGATGCACACTCTCTTGCTAGCAGTTGATTGAGCATATACCTTATTCTCCATTAATTGAAAGATAGATTGTGGAACCTATATACGTCTCCTGGAAATGCCACTGCCAACATACTAAATATTTTTACTTACTCGTCACTAGGGATGGGCGAATGTTTCTAAAAATTCGAAATTTAAAACAAATTTTGATACATTAATTCGTTCAAATCGAATTTAGAATGTTTATATAAAATTCTAACATTCTAAAATATTTGTTCGAATAATAGAATGTTTAGCTATGTATTCATTCAATTTTGAAATGTAATATTCAAATTCGAATGTGACATTCAAATTCGAAATAGTATTTCTAGTCTACAACTGTGTTTAATAAATGTAATATTCGAATTTGAATGTCACATTTGAATTTGAAATAGTATTTCTGGTCTAATACTGTGTTTTAAATGTAATATTCAAATTCGAAAGTGATATTCGATTCGAATGTGACATTCGAATTCAAAATAGTATTTCTAGTCTAATTCTGTGTTTTATAAATGTAATATTAAAATTCGAATGTGATATTCGATTCGAATGTGATATTCGATTCGAATGTGATATTCGATTCAAATGTGACATTCAAATTCGAAATAGTGTTTCTAGTCTACAATTGTGTTTTATAAATGTAATATTCGAATTCAAAAGTGACATTCGAATTCGAAAGTGACATTCGAATTCGATAGTGACATTCAAAAAATGTAAATAACATTCGAAAATCAAATTTTTAAGAATATTCGTTCTTATCAACATTCTATGATGTAAATTGAATTTCTACAATAACATTTGTTCTGACATTCGAATTCAAATATAAACACATTCGCCCATCCCTACTCATCACTTACTTTAATCGCATGTCTTTCGAACAGAAAAGTGAGAAAAATCTAGCCTTAATTTTTTTTTATATATATATAAAATGTAATAGTCTGAGGCCTAGATTACAAGTGGAGCACTATTGATAGTGCAGTATTGTGTGCCCATGCTCAGAATAGCACAACATTTAGTATTACAAATCCATGGTAAAACACCGGTAACATCTCTTTAGTGCACCTTAAACTTTCAATGGATAGTGCGGCTGTGCTAAATATCACTCCAATTACAAATTATGAATTATGTGTTATGCTCGAGCACAACACATAGCATTGCTAAATTTAGCGCTTTTGGAGACCTGAAGTAAAGTGTTAGGGCTAGAATAAAAGTATAATAAAACACATGTAACATATATTAAACTAAAGTATTACACTCATATACAGTATATGCATAGTAAATGTAAAATATATGTTTATTAATTATTTAAATGAATAAAAAACAAATGTTTTAAAGTGATATTTATGTGTGTATGTATATATGTATATTATATATATATGTGTATGTGTGTGTACATATGTATGGACATACAAACATACATACACATATATGCATACACACACATGCACATATATATATATATATATATATATATATATATATATATATATATATATATATATATATATAAACACAGTTACACACACATAAAAAAGTGGAATTACAACAGAAAAAAAGTAAATTGCGCTATATGAACTGACTCAGTATCCAAAAAAAATTACAATTCTATATGTGTATCTAGGAAATGATAAATTGATAATGAATCAAACACTAATGATAATAAAACAATTATGAAAGTGAACAACAAAAGGGAAAAGTAAAATGCCAAAGTGTTGCACACTGTTTGTGTCAGCAAACCATCCGCAAGACAAAATATTGCACATTGTTTATATTTGTATTCAACAGTACCTCTTATATTTTTTCATCTAAGTTCTCATATCTTTCCCATATAGAGATTTATCCAAAAGTGCAAGGTGATATGTCCCTTTAAGATGAGTAGCACTTTAGTTTCCAACCACGAGTCCTGTCTTGTGCAGCTCCAATCAGACAGGGTAAATCCAAACCTCAGTCATGGGGATAGTAATACATGTAACGAGAAAAAGAGAGAGAGCGCACAAAAGACTCAAGTGTAGATTTTTATTCACAGAATTTGCACAAATAAATAAGATGCACTTACTAGAAGTAAAATTAAAAAGGCATTCAGAGTTCAACTCTCTTTCCTCCACTTAAATGACCGCTCCACACTGCTACCTAGGAAGTCAGTGTCCCCAGATGTCGATATGCAAAAAAACGGCTTCTGTAGCAGGGCTTTCCGGATGCCCTTGCTAGCTGCCTGTCTGCCAATAGGAGGGAGCGGATCAAGTAGAAGTCTGAGCGTCGGACCTGTCAACCGGTTTCTGACGCGTTTCCCCCAGTCAGCGGCTGGGCTTTTTCAAAGGATAAGAATAAGAACCGGCTGACAGGTCCGACGCTCAGACTTCTACTTGATCCGCTCCCTCCTATTGGCAGACAGGCAGCTAGCAAGGGCATCCGGAAAGCCCTGCTACAGAAGCCGTTTTTTTGCATATCGACATCTGGGGACGCTGACTGAGTTGAACTCTGAATGCCTTTTTAATTTTACTTCTAGTAAGTGCATCTTATTTATTTGTGCAAATTCTGTGAATAAAAATCTACACTTGAGTCTTTTGTGCGCTCTCTCTCTTTTTTTCGTTACACATAAAAAAGTCCAGCACTCGCTCACAAGCTCTCAGCTAAGAATAAAAAGCAAAACTGGAAGAGTTAGTTACCGCATTTGGCCAAATGGGACAACCTCAGGCACCACGTCAAGGTCTCTTCCTAGTGCCTGAGTCCCTAATACAGCCACACAACAGCAGCCATACACACAAATGCAGGCTAATAAACAAGCTGGGAACAAGTCAGGGTTCACAGACTTATGTAATCACTCTGGGCGCAAGCAAAGTTAAGAAATGGGCAGCACATCCAGACCGGACCGGGTACACATCCCATGACCCACAACCAGGCTCAGCTTTGGTTGCTATCGCACTCGCATAAAGCTACATCCACTTGCAGAGTCACAGGCAGTTAACCCCGTGCCTGTCTAAGTGCAGGTCCAAGGGTGAATTACAGAAACAAACACAGTTACACACACATAAAAAAAAGTCCAGCACTCGCTCACAAGCTCTCAGCTAAGAATAAAAACAGAACTGGAAGAGTTAGTTACCACATTTGGCCAAATGGGACAAGCTCAGGCACCACGTCAAGGTCTCTTCCTAGTGCCTGAGTCCCTAATACAGCCACGCAACAGCAGCCACACACACAAATGCAGGCTAATAAACAAGCTGGGAACAAGTCAGGGTTCACAGACTTATGTAATCACTCTGGGCGCAAGCAAAGTTAAGAAATGGGCAGCACATCCAGACCGGACCGGGTACACATCCCATGACCCACAACCAGGCTCAGCTTTGGTTGCTATTGCACTTGCATAAAGCTACATCCACTTGCAGAGTCACAGGCAGTTAACCCCGTGCCTGCCTAGGTGCAGGTCCAAGGGTGAATTACAGAAACAAACACAGTTACACACACATAAAAAAAAGTCCAGCACTCGCTCACAAGCTCTCAGCTAAGAATAAAAACAGAACTGGAAGAGTTAGTTACCACATTTGGCCAAATGGGACAAGCTCAGGCACCACGTCAAGGTCTCTTCCTAGTGCCTGAGTCCCTAATACAGCCACGCAACAGCAGCCACACACACAAATGCAGGATAATAAACAAGCTGGGAAAAAGTAATACAGCTTTGAGCCCTTCCCAGTCAAACATCTTGTCATATAACCATATTAAAAACATTGTGAACACCACTATTTTATTTTAATAATGAGCTGTTCTTAACTTATATACTGTATATATATATATATATATATATATATATATATATATATATATATATATATATATATATATATATATATATATATATATATATATATATATATATAAAAGAGAGCAATAGGTCCAGCACAAGTAACAGTTCAGAGTTAATTAGCAAAGTGCACGGTAGCCAGAGGGTCCTGCTCACCTATCATATGTAAATCCAAAAGGAAAAAAGTGAATGGCTCCAGCACTGTTTCTTTAAAAGTGAAAAAAACCTTTATTAAGGTGACATAATGAACAGACAGCAACGTTTTGGGTAACGCAGACCCTTAATCATGCTATGGATTGCTCTGCAGCACAGCTTTAATTAGGCCATCTGGCCTATTTAAAGCTGTGCTGCAGAGCAATCCATAGCAGTGCTGGAGCCATTCACTTTTTTCCTTTTGGATATATATATATATATATATATATATATATATATATATATATATATATATATATATATATATATAATAGTCCACTCAATGATAAATATAGGAAAACAATCAAATATACAGTATATATATATACTGTATATTTGATTTTTTTCCTATATTTATCATTGAGTGGACTATTAACTTTTCCCCTTAGGCTAGCATCCATTGTGATATTTTTCCTCCACTGTATATAATCCATATAACTATATTCATATAAAGGTCTAGAGATGTATATTTATAAAAAGATAACAATGCTATTAAGCTATTACTTAACGCACCTTCGGCTTTGGCGCACTTGGCTTAGCGCACCTTAGATAAGTAGAATACCTTCAAAGAAGCAGAAACAGAGATTATGGGCTCCATGTACTAAGCAGCGAAAGCTGCTCCGGAGCCCTTGCGGGGCAGGTTGACATATGAGAAGCTTGCTTCCCGCAATGTAAGAAGCAGCGGTCATTAGACCGCTGCTTCTTACACCCTAAGCCATATCCGAGGTGGTGAGGGAAAATCACTGAGAGCTTGCTCGCTCTCGGTGATTGACAGCCCCTTCAGTCGTGCAAATGAAGGGGCGGACATTAAACACTTCGATGAGTGTGTAATGATACATACGGGCAAGCGGATCAACAAATCTGTTGCCAGTGCGTAACGAAGGCGGGCGGACAGCTTCGCAAGTTGAGAAGCTGTCTGCCCGCCGGTTAGTACATGGAGCCCTTAGAGTTGCTTGTTTAAATGCTTATGTAAGTATATTTGTGCACGGGGCTAGCTTAATACATTGTACTTTCTGGTGCCAAGAATAAAATGACGCCTCACAACTCTCTGCACACTACAGTCTAAACCCAACCAGAGCCTGTTTTCGCAGAGATTAAAGGGACATGAAAAACTTGTTTTTTTTTCTTGAGCCGCCATCTTGCCTCCTCCCTAACTTCCTCTTCACGGAGCTTTGCGCTCGCAGCTTTCCAGGGACAGGGTCTGACCGCGAGTGAGGCACACTCAACTCTGGTAAGAGCTTTTACCCTTACTCTGCTTGCATGACACTGTGAGATCTTATAGAAGTGGCCCTTACACTCAGGTCTTTTGCATTACGGCTCAGATAACAGTGGGCCCTTGTGACACCCTGCATACACAGGCGACAGATTGTTAGACTCCCCTTTTAATGCTCTCCAGCCACTGACAAGGGGTTGTGCCACACCACCTTTGGAACACAGGGCCTGAACCTGGGCTATAAAGTCTGTGAGACACCTGCCAAGCACCAAACACGTGAACTTTCAGAGACTTTTTTTCATTAGCCACCTAAGTACTCAGAGTAGACCTCTTTAGGACATTTTCACCCTGCCTGCCTTGAAATTGCTAGTGGTCCTGAGAGCATTGCCTGACAGTGTGGGTAGTAAGGGGCTTCCCAGTCTACCATCTAGACGAGGGGTTCTTTGTGTCCACATATCCCCCCATTGGTAACTCTCAGGGACATCGCCTGTCACTTTTGCTTGCATCACTACACCCTGAGGAGCTGCCCTCTTTCAGTGGATACATACATTCAGCATAGCCTCAGTGAGACTGCGGAACTTGTATTGTCACAACAACCTACATCATTACTGTGTGAAGTTACTGCTGCTGCGTCAGCCTGTGTGTCTTTGGGCTCTCAGCCCAAAGTGGAGTGTTATTTTATTACAATATCTGCCTAACATTTATCTTTACCTACAGGTCCTACCTACAATAACAATTCCACTATCTGCAATTTATAGGTTGGGCATCTAAAAGGCCGCACTTTTCTGATCTTATGTACTAGAGTGAAGTACTATTCTTGTATATTCTTGTATAATTTTTGCCTACTAATATCCATTTCTCTCCCTACAGCACTTTACCCTAAGATCCTTCCATACTTATAATTGCTGTATAGACAAATGCTATTGGGTTACACACTTAAATTGCAATGTTCACTGTGTAAACTAATCTTGACCTTCCCTCTACAGGTATTTTAGTATAAAGGTCTGTCTATACATAAATTGAAAGTGCAACTGAGCTACCCAATTTCTAGGATATCACAGTGGCACATACTCCTGGATACGTTGTTACCCAGCAGGTACTACAGATTAGAACCTAATTCCTCTGATAATCTCTGACACTCTCTCCATCCATTTCCTGCTGTACGAAGGTACAGCAGGTCATATCCTCATTCCTTTTCTCATCCTGGCCATGTGAGGGCAACTCCCCTGGAGAGGGTGTTTATTGAGAATCTCACTTTACCCACCCTCAGGGAAGACTGACCAAGATTTGATACTACCCAGGGTCGGGCTGTCGAATTTCACTCTGGCTACTAGAACACTGCTGAATATGGCTGCCTAAACCAAGATTGACGTCAGGGGGACTTTAGTACCATTCTCCTCACCATTGTTTTATTCAATATATTCTACACTGCAGAGCTAGTGTTTAAACACATTGATTTGGCCGAAGGAACAAGCTTGAAACCATGTCCCAAACTACCAAAAGAAAATCTAAACCGTCTCACCCGCCCAGAAAAACAGTCGCAGACCATTTTAAAAACCACCATACTGGAAAATCCCAAATGTATAAGGAATCCACATCTGCATTAGAGGGCAGTGAATCTGAAGGCAGCATAGACTCCCAATCTCCTATACCAGATACTCTATCTGCAAACATTGTGGATGTTCTAACCAGACGAATGAACCTCCTTCAAGAGACACTGACAAAGGAAATTAAAGGTTCCACAGCTGAGCTCCGCAGAGAAATTGGTGCATTGGGAGAACGCACCGAAACTTTGGAGCGTAAGCAAGAAGATCTAGCTGTAGATCATGCCCACTTACAAGCCTATTCCCAAAACTTAGCAATCCAGATTTCTGACTTAGAACTAAAACTAGCCGACATGGAAGATCGCTCCCGATGGAATAATCTGAGATTCCGCGGAATACCTGAAGAGGTTGGCCCCCAAGAACTGGAGTCTTATGTTCTGGAGTTTTGTAATATCTTACTGTCCTCTTCGGAGCCGCCCGGTCTCCTACTTGACAGAGTCCACAGAGTAGCACGACCTAGATCTGTCTCCCAAGAAAAGCCTAGAGATGTCCTAGCTAGGATCCATTTCTTTACCCACAAAGAGAAGATAATGAGAGAGCTGGTTAACAAACCCCAACTTCCTGATAAGTTTCAGCAAATTATGGTGTTTCCGGACATCTCCAGCTACACTTTACAAAAGAGGAGATCCTTCAGGACCATCACCCAAATTCTGAGAACGGAAAATATCAGATATAGATGGGGATACCCGACAAGGCTTATAGTTTCTAAAAATGGTGAGACTCACACAATTTTCACCCCTAAAGAAGGATTCAACCTGCTACAAGATTGGGGCCTAGCTTCAACTAAACCCCGGAAGGATACAGATTCTTTGTCCTCTAGAGATCGGTCAGATATTAAGGACATGACCCAACCACTACAAAGATCTAATGGAAAGGACGTTCCTCTTGCCACAGAAATCCGGGCTGGCGCCCCAGACTTTACCCCCAGGCTACAAAAGCCCACCAAATGATAAATACAGAACTCTGGTCTGAAGCTAGTAAACATGTATATATTGTTAGATGTATTTACCATGTGTTAGTTACTTATTACATAAAGGAAATGGGGAGACCTAAGACCTCCCATAAGAGAATGGGCACTTGCCCAGCGATACCCGCTCTATTACCTAAGTAACCATCTTTTTTCGCTGGGACTCATGGGATCTCCCCTTTCCTTTCAGTTCTCTAGGTTGCTTGATCTCCCTCAGGCACCTACATGTTGTTGAACTAAACTGTTTTGAGAGATAATAGAGTTTACAGCGTATTTTATACCACTAACATTACATGCTAATATGCTCGTAGAAATGTGATGTATTATTTAGTTTAAGGGAAAGACACTGGTATATAGCCCACCAAATGATAAATAAATAGCTCTGGTCTGCAGCTAGTAAACATGTATATATTGTTAGATGTATTTACCATGTGTTAGTTGCTTATTACACAAAGGAAATGGGGGGACCTATGACCTCCCATAGGAGAATGGGCGCTTTCCCAGCAGTACCTGCTCTATTCCCTAAGTAACCATCTGTTTTCGTTGGGACTCACGGGATCTCCCCATTCCTTTCAGTTCTACAGGTTGCTTGATTTCCATCAGACACCTACATGTTGCTGACCTAAACTGTTTCGAGAGATAATAGAGTTTACAGCATATTTTATATCACTAACTTTACATGTTACTATGCTCGTAGAAATGTGATGTATTATTTAATTTAATGGAAAGACACTGGTATATTCTTTTTATTCACACTCCCCCAATGACAGTCAATCTCTACATACAAGTTAAATACTTGTACTACCTCCCCCCCCCATACGCGCAAATTCTATTTGTGCTATCCCCTCTTACGGGGACTGGAGAAGTCAGTTTCGTATCTAGATACACTTCTCCTTTTGGTGATCCAGCGGTTCACCATATCTGATAAAATATTTAAAACCTCACCTAACTAACACTGATACACTTGGTTCAAACTTATAAGACACCCATTATACTATTTGAACTGCATAGTTGTTTTTCCTGTTCATTTGTTCAAAGTTTTCTTTTTTCATCATTCTCTAGGTGAAAATCAAAATCCTTATAGGAAGTAATCCCTAGTGGCTCTTTTTGACCGCTAATACGAATAACAAGCTTTGTGCCCAACGAGTGCCACACTCAGGTGCGCAGATCCAGGCGGGGTGAGTCTACCACCTAAACCCTTTCCTCTTACTTCCCTTTCCCTGTCCCCCCCTCCAAACTTACGATGGCGTCAACCTCTAATAACATTTCCTTTGCAACATTAAATGTCAAGGGACTTTTTCTCACAGGAAAAGAGAAGTATGCTTACCAATACCATGAAGTCTCTGAAAATACAAGTCATGTTTTTACAAGAGACACATTGGTTAGCGTCAACCCAGACTCCATACAGGACCC
Organism: Bombina bombina; assembly: GCF_027579735.1. Taxonomy (NCBI): domain Eukaryota; kingdom Metazoa; phylum Chordata; class Amphibia; order Anura; family Bombinatoridae; genus Bombina; species Bombina bombina. The sequence goes on along the minus strand of NC_069503.1, from coordinate 514,863,216 downwards.
CAGAATATCCTGTAGTGGTCCTAGCTTCTCATACTGAGAAATCTAGAGGAGTAGCGATTGCCATACACAAATCTTTACATTTCGAACATATCCATGCAGAGAAAGATAGCCAAGGGCGGTTCCTACTGCTCAACTGTAAACTAAACGGTATAATATTCACTCTGGTTAACATATATGCCCCAAACCAATTGCAATCTAAGTTCCTGAAAGGTGCACTGTCCAAAATTGAGAAACACAAAACTGGGACGATAATTCTAGGGGGCGACTTTAATATGATATGGGACCCCCTACTAGACAAGAAGGTTCAGAGTGGGAAAACAATAGACACATACTCTATAACTACTGCCAATAAGTTCCGACAATACATTATCCAACACAATTTGTATGACATCTGGAGGGCACTGCACCACAATGACAGAGACTATACATATTTTTCTAGACCCCATAATTCCTACTCGAGGCTCGACCACTTCTTCGTTGACTAATGGACACTCAATAGAGTCCTAACGTCACATATTAGGGTCTGCCCATGGTCGGATCATGATATTCTGATGTTCACTCTCTCTACTGACTTAACCACAGAGTCTAGACCTAGCTGGAAATTCCCAAAACAAATGCTAAAAGATAAAGCTTTTAGAACCTCCCTCCAAGCCTCTATTGTAGAGTTTTTGAGAATAAATGAAACCCCAGATGTGTCCTCCCAAACAATATGGGCCGCTTTGAAAGCATACATAAGAGGGATATGCATTCGGAGACAGGCAATGTTACGACGCCAAGCAGGTCTCCCCCTGGGCCTTCTCATGGCCGAGCTACGCTCTGTAGAACAGGAGAATAAAGACTCTCCAACTACAAGCCTAGCCGATAAAATTAGGGATCTAAGAACACAATTGGCGGATAGAGAACTGCAAAGAGTTAAAGACTCTTATGCCAGATTCAAGAAGCTGATGTATTGTCAAGGCAACAAGGCCTCAACCCTCCTTGCCCATAAACTAAGGAGCAGGACAGCGGCAGCTAGAATCTTATCTCTCCAAAGAGGTAACATTTCGGTCTACTCACCCAAGGAAATTGGAGAGACGTTCGCGGCTTATTACTCTGACCTGTACCATCTTAAGCCCTCGATGGCTATCAAAGAGTCCTCTTCACGTGAAGTAGTAGACTTTCTACAGACGCTAGGCTTACCAATGACCTAAATATGTATAGCTTAGAGGAGAGAAGGGAAAGAGGTGATATGATAGCAACTTTCAAGTACATTAAAGGGTTTAGTAAAACTGAGGCTGTGGGTATTTTACATAAAATGGAAAATTCAAGAACAAGGGGTCATGAGCTCAAGCTAAAGGGTAGTAGATTCAGGAGTAATTTGAGGAAGCACTTCTTTACAGAAAGAGTGATTGATTTATGGAATAAACTTCCTCAAGAGGTAGTAGCAACAAACACTGTGGGGGACTTTAAAAATGCATGGGACAAGCATAGGGCTATCCTACGAACTAGATAAGTTTATACTGTTAGGTAAGGTGGGGCAGACTTGCTGGGCCTATGGCTCTTATCTGCCGTCAATATCTATGTTTCTATGTTTCTATGAAGATAGAGAAGCACTTAAAGCCCCATTTTCCTTAAATGAGCTTAGTTTAGCCATTAAACATACCCATAATAACAAGGTTCCAGGTCCTGATGGTTACCCGGCAGCCTTCTATAAACTGTTTAAAACAGAATTAAACAAGATCCTCCTCAAGGTCTTTTCTGAAGCTCGAGAGGCAGGCTCATTCCACAAAGAATTTTTACAAGCAGTAATTCTACCCATTCCTAAACCAAACAAAGATCCCTCACAATGTACGAGTTACAGACCAATCTCCTTGATAAATGGTGATGTAAAGCTATATGCAAAGCTATGGGCTAATCGCCTTAATGGCTTGCTCCCGAAGGTGATACATACAGACCAGGTCGGTTTCACGTTTGGTAGAGAGGGCCCAGACAATTCCCGAAAAATGCTAAACATACTTACGGAAGCCTCCCGTCTGAGGTTGCCCATGCTGGCCCTGTCGTTAGACGCAGAAAAAGCGTTTGACAGGGTCAGATGGGAATACTTATGGCACACCCTTGCCCAATTTGGCATACCAGAGGACGTGATTACGGCAATTCGAGCCCTATATTCCTGCCCCTCTGCAGTAGTTAAAGGTCTGGGTTTCGCCTCTTCGGAAATATGTATTACCAACGGCACCAGACAAGGATGCCCCCTGTCACCTTTAATTTTTTCCATGGCCATTGAACCCCTAGCCCAGGCTATTAGGCAATCACACATAGTGCGAGGTGTCCAGCTTGGCGGCGCGACTGCAAAGATTGCACTGTACGCGGACGATGTTACGCTCTTTTTAACAAATCCAATAGGCTCCTTGCCAGCACTCTTTGATATTATTACTGAGTTCGGAGCTCATAGTTACTACAAGGTAAATGTCGCCAAAACGGAGGCTCTACCAGTATGCATCCCAGCATTTGAATTAGATATATTGCAAACATCGTACTCTTTCCAATGGTCACGAACCACCATTCGGCATCTGGGGGTACAACTTAGTCCAGACCCGAAAATAGTTATTACCGTTAACTATGCAAACCTTATTAGAGAGGTTACTGAGCTTACCTCCTCTTGGAGTCTTAAAGAGATTTCATGGCTAGGCCGCATCGCATCTTTCAAAATGACGATCTTGCCTAAAATTCTATACTACTTCCGCTGTATCCCTCTTAATGTCCCCAACGCTTTAATAGATAAGCTCCAATCTCTTGGACAACACTATATCTGGAATGGGTCTAGGCCCCGGGTTGCAGCGAAAATACTCCAAAAAAAATATGAACATGGAGGGGTAGCAATGCCTAGCATACGCGGATACTATGAGGCAGCCAGGCTTTCTCACATCACAGCGTGGGCAGACAAAGGGGAACTACAGGGTTGGAAAAGCATAGAAGCATTAGCCCTTCCTCTGGGCTTAAAGTTGGCAGACTTACCCTGGATTCCTAGTCACTGCTTTGACAGCTTGAGACTAAAAAATTTAATTATCAGAGATAATCTGAAAGTTTGGTATAGCCTTAGAAATCTACGCGACATTGCCCCACACCCGTCTCCCATTCACTCCATACCAGCCTTACTGGCAGCTCTCCCCGACACACATATACAACAGTGGAGTGAATGGGACCTGAAAGTGGTCTCCCGCTTATACCCCTCAGGCACTCTACTCACTCCCCATAATATAAGAACAATTATCCCAGAACCCCCCCCCCATGGGCCTCTTTTGAATACTCGAGACTTTATGCTTTTATGACATCATGGGGATTCACCAAAGCTCTAAATAGACCCCTGACTAACTGGGAAAAGTTATGGCAGCTTCCTATTAAGACTCCTAGACTCATATCGTTCCACTATGATCTCTTACAGATGTCCACTAATAGAGACAGACCCTGGCAGTTGAGGGCATGGGAGGGAGATCTATCCAGACCTATTTCAGATAAAGACCTATGTACAGCTATGACGTTAACTAAAAAGACGGTACACTGTGCAAATACCTTGGAGGCCTACATGAAATTATTCCTAAAATGGTACTATACTCCCACGAGGCTGTCACAGATGTTACCTACAACGTCTCCTTTATGCTGGAGAGATTGCATGCAAAGAGGCTCAGATATATATATTTGGTGGGATTGCCCAAAACTGGCACCTCTCTGGAATCAGGTAAAAACCCTCTGTGCTAACCTTGGGCTCTCTATTCCACTCACTCCTGCAATTGCCCTCCTACACATCTTCCCGAAGAGCGTCCCAACCCACGTTTCTAAATTGGTCATCTTTGTCCTAGCGGCCACGAAACTGGCGATAGCAAGGGCCTGGAAGCAAACCCAACCCCCAGATATTACAGCTATTACATCTATAATGCAGGTATACGCCAAAATGGAACAAAGTTTATATTCTAGCATGGATAAGGAAGAGCTATACTGGCAGATTTGGGAGACCTGGTTTAACTATCAGGGAGATCACAGCTAAATATATAGTCACGATAAAGTTTCCGACCACTCCCATTATCATAATTAAACTCTCATACCCAGTTAAGATGTGCTTATTAGCCGATGGCACCCGCTTCTCTAAACTTCCTACCGAAAACTGATCGCCCCCCCTCTCTCTTGCCCTACCCCCCCCTCCTCTCCCCTCCCCCCTTCTTACCCCCCTTCCTATAACATGGGACCTATTTTTTGCCATAGCTCATGTTTCTCCTTCCTCTCCTTCTTCCCATAAAAGACCTCCCCCGCCTGGAGATGCGCACTGCGATTACTAGATGAAGTGTACGGACAGATATTCCTAAGCTGACTTTATGAAGTCCCTAGAAAGTTGAGTTAATATATAGGACTGAAGTGTTACCCGGTCCCTGTATTTAAAGTCTGTTCATATTATTCAAAAATGAGGTTTCCGTAGTTGATATTTTTGTTCATATTAATCGAAAATGAGGTTTATGTGGTAGATATTTTATTTCATACTTGACATGCTCGATCTATATGCTCTGCATTTCCATCAATAGCTATATTTACTGTGTTATTACCCAAATAATGTTTATATATATATATATATATAGTCACCTACGTTGTAGCATTTGTTGTAATGCTTAATCCTCAATAAAAAATATTTTCAAAAAAAAAAATTGAAAATTGAACACAATTAGTAATACAGTATCCTGAGTAATAATTCAAATATCATATGGATACATTATAAAATGCATTTGATAGATACACATATTAAAGTGAATGTCAGTTTTCAGCAATGAGTGCCCGGTTTTTAAAAATACTTTTAAAAACAGGGGCACTTTCATTGATGAAAATTTACATTACACCGGATTTGTAGAAATACTTACCTTTTACTTCTGCAAAGCCGGATCGCCGATCCCAGCCTCAGTTCCTCTGTACTGACGTCAGAAATGATAAAACCGGCTTCCTCCAATCATGGCTTGCACCCCAAAGCGTCCATCTCGTGATGCCCGGCTGTGATTGGAGGAAGCTAGTTTCGTCATTGCTGTGGTTGTACAGCAGGAAGAAGAAGGCGGGGGATCATCGATCCGGCTTTGCAGAAGTAAAAGGTAAGTATTTCTACAAATCCGGTGCAATGTAAACTTTCATCAATGAAAGTGCCCCTGTTTTAAAAAGTATTTTTAAAAACCGGGCACTCATTGCTGAAAATTGACATTCACTTTAAAAGTCCAGATATACAATCTTGACAACAATCACTGTAGCAGATCAACGTGATAATGAATGGACACTTAGGTGAAGTTCCTACTTACAGGAAACAACCTCAATCTGATGAGGTAAGTAAACGGCCCAATACAATATCCACAGGCGATGTCCAGAAGCGTTATCCCCAGATAGGAACCAGAGGCGGTAGCCTTCTTTCCTCCACAGGAAGCTGCAGCTGTAAATTAAGCAGACTCCATGACTTCTCATTATTTCTTGATAATTCCACTGTGTTTTATCGATATATATATAGAGGAAAAAAAGAAGGGGTGGGGGGAAACAAACAATGCGCCCAAGATAGTGAAATACCATTTATTAGGTAGAGTTGATGCGCAAATAAAAAAAAAAAAACAGGACACGTGACTTTTTATTTATTATCTATTAACTTGCATTAAGTACTGTGTTGTGCTAAGTCTTAAATAACTCCTCGGGCCTAAGCCCTATGTTATCTAATATGGCCCACATGAACTAGCAGTTAACTGTTGTGAAAAGCAAATAAAAAAGCATGTGATAAGAGGCTGTCTATAGTGGCTTAGAAACAGGCAGAAATTCAGAGATTTAAATGTTTTAAAGTATATTAATATAACAATGTTGGTTGTGCAAAGCTGGGGAATGGGTAATAAAGGCGTTATCTATCTTTTTAAACAATAACAATTTTAGTGTAGACTGTCCCTTTAAATACCAAATAAAGGCTATATAACCTAATATATTCAAAGCAAAGATTATCTTAAAAATAAGTTTAAAGTTTTATAGTCCATAAAGAAGTAGGGACTGCCATGTTGTAATCTAGGCTTCCATTTCTACTGAGGCCAATTCTACTGAGCTACAAAAGGGATATTACAGTGTGGAGCATATGACTGTGTAGAATGTAGCATTGTTAAAGGAACACAACATTTTTCTTTCATGATTAAAAAAGAACATTATTTTAAACAGCTTTCCAATGTGCTTGTCGAAAAGCATACCTAGGTAGGCCGAAGTGCAGCATTGCATTACTGGGAGCTATTTGCTGATTGGTGGCTGCACATAAATGCCTCTATTCATTGGCTTACCCAATATTTCCAGCTAGCTCCCAGTAGAGCATTGTTGCTCCTTCAACAAAGGATTCCAAGAGAATGAAGCAAATTTGATAACAGAAGTAGAAAGGAAAATTGTTTAAAATGAAATGCTCTATTTTAATCATGAAAGAAAAAATAAAATTGTGTTTCATATCCCTTTAAGTCTGGAGTCTGTACTTTTAACAAGAATTGACCCAAAGTTAAATTTACCGGAAAAAAGGGATAAAATAAACAATGAAAGAATAATATAAAACTTTTATATTAGTATATATGTTTAGTGTCCCTTTAACTTGCTTCTGTGAATGATCATTGAAGTGTGATGTAATTCTGCAAGTATTGAAGTGTTAACCCTTGCACATTTTCAAGTGACCTTTGTCCCTTTTTATTGTATTTTCTTGAGTTTGCTCTTTACTTAGAACTGTTGTCCACGGTATAATTTATAGGAAAAGACCTCTGAAGGTTTGTCTACAAGCCAATTCTACCTCTCCTGCTGAGTAGGACTAAAGAATAAACCTTATTGTTAAGTTTCATGTGTTGTCACTTTGACTGGAAGGAAAGGAATATATCGGAAAGCAAAAGATATTTATCATATGTTTCAATTAAATAAATTAATTAATTCATTCATTCATTCATTAATTAGATATGATTACAGAATAATCTGTGTTCCCTAAAAATGGGTTTGTATACACAATATATATATATATATATATATAGTAAAGCAGTTATGGATCCCACGGACCGACTCCGTGTTGCAGCAAGGACCCAAATGGGTCCTTGCTGCAACACGGAGTCGGTCCGTGGGATCCATAACTGCTTTACTGTTTGTTTCTCCCCAGTGAGAGCACCAGGTAGCTGACATACTCGTGAGTGCCGTTCACCTCTGCAACTATATATATATATATATATATATATATATATATATATATATATATATATATATATATATATATATATATATATATATATATATATATATTATAGCCAAGATGTGCACTATCACTTACCATCGTCTACATTTATAAGATGACAAGCTTTTGGAAGAATGTCTTCCTTTTTCAAGTCTGAAGCAATACTGACCAATTTGATGGAATTTACAGATTATATCTTAAAACATAGAAAGGCTAAAAAGACAGAAAGTGTTACAGAGGTCTGAATGCAGTGGGAGGAGGGAGTGTCGTAAAAATCATGATGGGGGTTTAGGAGACAGAGGCAGTCAGTGTCCAGTGAAGGATAACAGACAGGGGAAATATATGGTTATACACAAAGCATATACTGACATATAGTTATATATCAACATAGAATCAATATGTATAAAGATGGGAAATTAGGTATACAGGGGAATATAAAATAGTCAAAAAAGGAGAAAGTAATGAAAAAAAAAAGGGGAATAATAACAATGACAAAAGTGTGGACATAGGCTTACCTGTGTACCTATGCATAGAGAGTGTAGAATATACAATGTAATTGACTACAGTATATGAAAGTACATTGCAAAAAAAATTGATAATGGGTTAAGAAACCACAGTCCACATTTAGTCCAGAATTTAGCAAGTTGTAGTGCATTATCTTTTTCATTTCAAAGGTTTTTCTTTCCATGGTGTTTTTGAAGTTGCCTCTGAGAATCTTGATTTTGAGGTTTTGGATGGAAACAAAATATATATAAAAAAAATATATATAAAAAATCCTCCAAGAAGAGATAAGCACAGTCTTACAATACCACATCAGCCAGGGTGCACTCCAGATAAAGTATGTAGATTCCTCATTTGAAAGAAGGCAAATTTGCTTCTGATATTTAATTGGATGAAATAAAAAACTGTTTTGCTAAAGACCAGTGAGTGCCTTCTTTCAAACGAGAAATATATATATACATATATATTTATAAATATATATATATATATATATATATATATATATATATAGTAGCAAATTATTCCAAGCACTCACTGGACTTCTGACAACAGATACAATTTTATTTGGGTAACGTTTCGGGACCAATAGTGTCCCTTCTTCTGACAAACAAATAGTGCAAATGATCAAACCTATAAAGGCCTTACAGACCCTCCCCTGTGTTGCCACCAATCAAAGGTGACCGTGTGCACAACATAAAGACCAATCCATAAATAGGTTTAGAGGAGTGATGGTTCACATCATAATATAAATGTGTACAAAATATGTGTATAAACAATGTGTCAAAAATTAAAATAATATATGTCTAATTGAATGTATTTATATATTTTACATAAGCACTGATCTCCACGCCTAAGTTCTGAGTTCGAAGAACCGCACCTACACCCTTATGTAGATAATGGAATCTACCATAGTTCGTTACTAGCTATAAAAAAAACATATATATATATATATATATATATATATATATACACTGTATATATATATATATATATATATATATATATATATATATATATATATAATACCGTCCCTTTATCACAGGATATACCCTCCCAAGGTCGCCTGCCTGGGTGCAGTGATGTCTTAGATATCTCCAATATAAATAACTGCACTCTCAGGTCTTTCGTGAATGTGAGAACAACAAAAGTCTCTTTTTTATTGAAACGTTTTCAAGGAACTTGTCCCCGTCATCAGCATAACAAACGTGTCAAATACAGCTTATATTTATACTAACATATAAATTACATCAATGAAAAATACCTGTGTACCTCTAGTGCCCCAGAATAAACCGCCAAACACTTGTGAATGGAGCGCACTGTGCGTTCCAGTGATCTACAACCGGAAGTATCTCATGTCACATGACTTCCGGTCTGTAATATTATACATTCTCCGTGTAAATTAACTTTGATTCTCAGATCATAATCTTTTTTAGGGGTGAACTGTGTGTAATAAAGTTTTTATCCCTGTGACTTTCTTCAAGTGTTGTGATTAGCCTAATGTTTAATTATTTTATCTCTCATCGAAAGCTTTTGTTTTAGGCTTATTACATATATGCAGCCACTTTATCTCTGCATTAACTCATCAATCTGTGATTTACATAGTGTGTATTGTAACTATTTGTGGGTAGTGATTCTGTGTATATTAATGTGGTCTCTTGTACAAACGCATATACCGGCTATATTATGACCAGTTGTTTATCTGGGTTGTCTTGGTAACCCTGTAACGCCTTATATAAGCAGTCTATGATCTTACATTCCTTGCTCTATATTATTTATTAAGGCATACAATTTACTGTCTATTATAACGGTTATTTATTGTTGACCCCTATCATGACAGTTTACCACACTATATCTTGCGTACATTGTTATTCTCCCCACTATTTACATATTTGTTTCTTACTCCATGTCAAATAGTAATCGCAAGACAATCGTGATCAACCTGTTCTGACTATTGATCATGTATGTCCAGAGATAAAAATAATAAAATAACTTTAAACATAACATTAAGTATTTACATATTTGCTATCTGCATATAATTATAGAATCAAATGTTTCTATCTGTACTTTATATATATAGAGATACCATCTTGATATTGGTTAATTGTCACCATTTTCCGTATGTTTAATAGTTTTTATGATCCTTGTATATTTTTCAAAATTAGCTCATGTGAGGGTTCGCTAGAATTTACACTTCTAAGGATTAGCTTTTCTTCTAGACTCCTGTTTATCAGATCTTTATTGCTTTGAATTCCATTCTTGTATTCCTTTGGTTGAATTTTACTTTATTCCTTCCATCCTATGTTTGGATAGTGTCCATGTTTGTAACTTCTGTCTATTCATATTGGCTACTGTCTATGTAGGTTTTGGGAGGGGATATACGTTGGTAACATGCCTGATATGTGTCTTATCCAAAGAGTAGTGGAAGTCACTCTTGTGTCTCCCCTTACTCAGATCATTGGAGTATGACTGGGGCACTACCCCCCTTGGTGCCTGTGTCCCTATCCCTCCATGATGTGGTGCACAATACCTTAATGGTGTACCCTAGTTTGTGTCTCCTACCTATATCAGTGCCTTGAAGTCTGGTGCCGAGTTGAGTCCCCCTGGATGTATCGTTCCTAATCTGTACATCCATTCTGCCTCTCTTCTGAGTAGGGCTTTATTACGATCTCCTCCTCTTTCCAGCTGGGGGATATGATCAATTAGAATATATCTAATGCTGGATACCTGATGTTGTCTTTGTGCACAGTGTCTGGCTACAGGTTGGTCAGACTCCCCTGTATCCAGTGCCACACGTATTGCCCGTCTATGGTTGGCCATCCTTTCACGTAATGTGCCACTGGTCTTTCCAATGTAGAACCGGGCACATGGGCAAAAGAGTAGGTAGATTACATGTGTTTTATTGCACAATAAGGAATACTTGATGTGATACACTTGATTGGTGTGCGGGTGATGGAATGTTTTGGTGGTTATCAGGCCGTTACATGTGGTACAGCCTAAGCATTTGTATGAGCCTTTGATGTTGATCTTTTCTTTGTTCAGATAGCATCTTTTAGGATCTGTTATTACCAGGAGATCTCTTAGATTAGTGCCCCTCCGATATGCAATCATGGGTGTAAGATTGTGTGCAAATCTTAATTTAGGATCCGATTGTACCACTGGCCAATGTCTTCTCAGGATGTTACCAGCCTCAGTGGTGTTGGGTGAAAATGTAGTAGCCATTATGAGCCTGTTTGATGGTTCTGTTATGTTTTCTTTGTATATAAGAGTCTCTTGTGTATGCGGTAGAACTTCTTGTAGAATTTCATCTATTGTACTCTTCTTGTACCCCCGTTGTATGAATTTGTCCCTCATATATTGAAGTTGGGAGACCCCTGTGGCTTTACTCGTGTTGTTACGTATTACTCGTATCATTTGTGATTTAATGATTCCTTTGAGTAGAGCTGGTGGGGGGCAGCTATTTGCACATAGAATGGAGTTCCTATCGGTAGGTTTATGATAAAGTGTGGTACCCAATGTTCCATTTTGCATGTAAACATTAAGGTCCAAAAAATGTATTTCATTTTCACTATATGTTATTTTGAACCTCACCGGTGTGGCTGTGTTGTTCATATGTTCAAACCATTCAAGTAATGTGTGTTGTCCCCCCCTCCAGATTAGAAAGACATCATCTATATATCTTACATAGAAAATTATAGATGGTATGTCCTTGTTCCAAAGGAATGTTTTTTCAAAATCAGACATATAAATGTTGGCATACGATGGGGCCATATTAGACCCCATCGCAGTGCCTGATGTCTGCAGGTAGTACTGGGTCTCAAAGCGAAAGTAGTTATGTGTAAGGTAGAATTGCATTAATGTCATGAGGTATTCAATCGGGGGTCCCTCATATTCTGTATCTTCAATAAGGTGTTTCCTAACCGCTATTTGTCCTTTGTCATGAGGGATGATGGTGTAGAGACTGTTGACATCCAGGGTGACCAGGATGTCCCCAGTCTCCACAGCAACATCCCTCAATTTGCGTATGAGATCATTTGTGTCAGCGATATAAAAAGTGATTTTTTTTCACTGTTGGTTGCAGCAGGATATCTAAAAGTTGTGCCACTGGCTGCGTCATAGATTGTACTGCCGACACAATTGGTCGCCCTGGTGGTCGTTCCATGGTTTTGTGGATTTTGGGCGTGGTGTATAGTATGGGGACCCTTGGATATTCGGTTGTACAAAATTCATATAGTTGTTCATTAAGGTATCCTTGTTCATATCCTAATTTTAGGATTTGGTCCAATTCTTTTTTGTATCTACCCATGGGGTCCCATGATAGTGTGGTGTATGTCTCAACATCACCTAACTGTTGCAGGATGTCCTCTCTATAGTCTGTATAGTTCAAAAGGACAATCGCCCGCCCTTATCTGCGGGGCGGATGACTAGTGAGCGATCATCCTGCAAGGTTTTGATAGCTTGTCTCTCTTCTTGTGTTAGGTTATGTGTTCATTTTTTGTTGGCCCTTTCTAGTTCTAGATCTTGTGTTATAAGTCTTATATAAGTCTTTGTAGAAGCACTATTGTTGTGTGGTTCAAATGTGCTTGCCTTTTTGCATTTATCTATCGGACTCATGCTTATTTCTCGTGAGGGGGTGTCTTGAAAGAATTCTTTAATTTTTAGAACTCTATTGTGTTTGTACATGTCTATTTTGAGTTCTAATTCTGGAGTTTTATGACTAGGGACAAATGTTAATTTTTTGTTAATTTTTAGAACTCTATTGTGTTTGTACATGTCTATTTTGAGTTCTAATTCTGGAGTTTTATGACTAGGGACAAATGTTAGGCCTTTGTTGAGGACTTGTCTTTCTGCTGGTGTAAGTATATGTTTGCTAAGATTGACTATTATGTCCTCCTTCTGCTGCGGCGTGCTGGCCTGTACCTTCCTCCCCGCCCTCCTGATATGCGGCCTATGTCGCCTCCTCCTCCCCGTGACCTGGTGGTCACTCCTAAAAAATGATCTGGAGTGGAGTGTCCCCTTTGTGCATATATCTCCCCATGTGTTGTTTGAGGCGTGTATGTTCCTGGTGACATAGGGTTCATGTGTATGGTGCTGGTGTCTGTTTCGGAAGACTCTGCCCCACTAGTATCAATTGTTGCAAATTGTACTTGTCTAGGTCTGTAGGTTCTCCTGTTTCTGCCTTCTGTGGTGTTAGTTAACCATTTATATACTCTACCATGCGTGTAGTCTGCATTTACAGAGTCAAGTTTTCTGTTTTTGAACACTATAAGATCAGTTCTATATTTTTCTATCTGTTGATTCAACTTAAGTAACCAGTTTTCTTGTTGGTCTAGTGTGAGTGTGGTGTTGTGTACCTCCTCAAAGGTTGCTATTTCTATTTTTACCTTTACTAGTATGTTTGTGACCTCCTCAATTACTAGGAGCACCAAATCTAGAGAACACTTATTCAAAATATGACACCACTTTCTCCTAAATTCCGGGTTATCACGCCCTATGGTGGGGATATTTTTAACCCTGAATCCCCTAGGGATGTGGCTCAATCTGTAGTATTCTGATAGGTAGCTACCGTGTAACATAAGGTCTATTTCACGTTTTTTAAGTTTCAGTAGGTTGTGATATAAATTTATAGGGGTCTCACCGGTACTTCTGTTGATCGGGGCAAACAGAATCCTTGCTGCATCATCTTGCGTGTAAGTCACCGTGCCTATCTGTGCCACCAAGGCGTGTTCTCCCGGGGTTTCTTCTGTTTGCACTGTTGTGTTCCCTGGTGGTGGTAGTGCTGATATTGGGGGAAAAATAGGTTCCATGTTAGATATGCAATTTATGCAATGCAGTTCAAGTACAAACGTGCTTCTTGGCTCAAATGGCTATACAATTCACTGATGGTTTCATGTATGTCCAATATATAAAGATGTTAATCAGTCAACAGTAGCAAAAAGGAAAGATTTTTTTCTGGATGGTCACCAGTCCGGTGGTGGGGGTATCACTGTGTGTCAAAATACAATACCGTCCCTTTATCACAGGATATACCCTCCCAAGGTCGCCTGCCTGGGTGCAGTGATGTCTTAGATATCTCCAATATAAATAACTGCACTCTCAGGTCTTTCGTGAATGTGAGAACAACAAAAGTCTCTTTTTTATTGAAACGTTTTCAAGGAACTTGTCCCTGTCATCAGCATAACAAACGTGTCAAATACAGCTTATATTTATACTAACATATAAATTACATCAATGAAAAATACCTGTGTACCTCTAGTGCCCCAGAATAAACCGCCAAACACTTGTGAATGGAGCGCACTGTGCGTTCCAGTGATCTACAACCGGAAGTATCTCATGTCACATGACTTCCGGTCTGTAATATTATACATTCTCTGTGTAAATTAACTTTGATTCTCAGATCATAATCTTTTTTAGGTGTGAACTGTGTGTAATAAAGTTTTTATCCCTGTGACACCGGTGAGGTTCAAAATAACATATAGTGAAAATGAAATACATTTTTTGGACCTTAATGTTTACATGCAAAATGGAACATTGGGTACCACACTTTATCATAAACCTACCGATAGGAACTCCATTCTATGTGCAAATAGCTGCCACCCACCAGCTCTACTCAAAGGAATCATTAAATCACAAATGATACGAGTAATACGTAACAACACGAGTAAAGCCACAGGGGTCTCCCAACTTCAATATATGAGGGACAAATTCATACAACGGGGGTACAAGAAGAGTACAATAGATGAAATTCTACAAGAAGTACTACCGCATACACAAGAGACTCTTATATACAAAGAAAACATAACAGAACCATCAAACAGGCTCATAATGGCTACTACATTTTCACCCAACACCACTGAGGCTGGTAACATCCTGAGAAGACATTGGCCAGTGGTACAATCGGATCCTAAATTAAGATTTGCACACAATCTTACACCCATGATTGCATATCGGAGGGGCACTAATCTAAGAGATCTCCTGGTAAAAACAGATCCTAAAAGATGCTATCTGAACAAAGAAAAGATCAACATCAAAGGCTCATACAAATGCTTAGGCTGTACCACATGTAACGGCCTGATAACCACCAAAACATTCCATCACCCGCACACCAATCAAGTGTATCACATCAAGTATTCCTTATCGTGCAATACAACACATGTAATCTACCTACTCTTTTGCCCATGTGCCCGGTTCTACATTGGAAAGACCAGTGGCACATTACGTGAAAGGATGGCCAACCATAGGCGGGCAATACGTGTGGCACTGGATACAGGGGAGTCTGACCAACCTGTAGCCAGACACTGTGCACAAAGACAACATCAGGTATCCAGCATTAGATATATTCTAATTGATCATATCCCCCAGCTGGAAAGAGGAGGAGATCGTAATAAAGCCCTACTCAGAAGAGAGGCAGAATGGATGTACAGATTAGGAACGATACATCCAGGGGGGCTCAACTCGGCACCAGACTTCAAGGCACTGATATAGGTAGGAGACACAAACTAGGGTACGCCATTAAGGTATTGTGCACCACATCATGGAGGGATAGGGACACAGGCCCCAAGGGGGGTAGTGCCCTAGTCATACTCCAATGATCTGAGTAAGGGGAGACACGAGAGTGACTTCCACTACTCTTTGGATAAGACACATATCAGGCATGTTACCAACGTATATCCCCTCCCAAAACCTACATAGACAGTAGCCAATATGAATAGACAGAAGTTACAAACATGGACACTATCCAAACTTAGGATGGAAGGAATAAAGTAAAATTCAACCAAAGGAATACAAGAATGGAATTCAAAGCAATAAAGATCTGATAAACAGGAGTCTAGAAGAAAAGCTAATCCTTAGAAGTGCAAATTCTAGCGAACCCTCACATGAGCTAATTTTGAAAAATATACAAGGATCATAAAAACTATTAAACATACGGAAAATGGTGACAATTAACCAATATCAAGATGGTATCTCTATATATATATAAAGTACAGATAGCAAAATTTGATTCTATAATTATATGCAGATAGCATATATGTAAATACTTAATGTTATGTTTAAGGTTATTTTATTATTTTTATCTCTGGACATACATGATCAATAGTCAGAACAGGTTGATCACGATTGACTTGCGATTACTATTTGACATGGAGTAAGAAACAAATATGTAAATAGTGGGGAGAATAACAATGTACGCAAGATATAGTGTGGTAAACTGTCATGATAGGGGTCAACAATAAATAACCGGTATAATAGACAGTAAATTGTATGCCTTAATAAATAATATAGAGCAAGGAATGTAAGATCATAGACTGCTTATATAAGGCGTTACAGGGTTACCAAGACAACCCAGATAAACAACTGGTCATAATATAGCCGGTATATGCGTTTGTACAAGAGACCACATTAATATACACAGAATCACTACCCACAAATAGTTACAATACACACTATGTAAATCACAGATTGATGAGTTAATGCATAGAAAAAGTGGCTGCATATATGTAATAAGCCTAAAACAAAAGCTTTCGATGAGAGATAAAATAATTAAACATTAGGCTAATCACAACACTTGAAGAAAGTCACAGGGATAAAAACTTTATTACACACAGTTCACACCTAAAAAAGATTATGATCTGAGAATCAAAGTTAATTTACACGGAGAATGTATAATATTACAGACCGGAAGTCATGTGACATGAGATACTTCCGGTTGTAGATCACTGGAACGCACAGTGCGCTCCATTCACGAGTGTTTGGCGGTTTATTCTGGGGCACTAGAGGTACACAGGTATTTTTCATTGATGTAATTTATATGTTAGTATAAATATAAGCTGTATTTGACACGTTTGTTATGCTGATGACGGGGACAAGTTCCTTGAAAACGTTTCAATAAAAAAGAGACTTTTGTTGTTCTCACATTCACGAAAGACCTGAGAGTGCAGTTATTTATATTGGAGATATATATATGTATATATACTGTATATATATATATATATATATATATATATATATATATATATATATATATATATATATATATAATCAGACAAAGGTACTAGAATTCACTGGATTTAAATCCCTTAAAACTTTATTCCAATTAGGTTTCATGGTTGAAAGGGGGTGACAACCCCCTTCAGGGTAATGGGGTGACAACCCCTGAAACATCACTAGAATAAAGTTTTGAGTGAATTAAATCTAGCAAGAGCTAGTACCTTTCTCTAATGTGGATTGCCTCTTAGCAAATATATTGTTTAAGTAATAGTAGTGCATTCATAGGCCAAATAGCTGAACTGAATAGAAATTTCTGTTATACAGGGAAGAAGGATATTAAAATTTGTACTATGATATGTTTTATTAGCCTAACATGTAGTTTATAAGCTTTTGAATCTCACAGTTAATTGCCAAACATATTAACTTACATCTTAGTTTTGAATATGACTAACAAAATCTCCTGAATATCCTCAGTAGATACATTTTAGTAACGTATTTCCGTAAGTCAATAAGAGTCAATAATAGTTTCAGTGGTGCTCTGAGATCAATAAAGACAAACTCATTAAGAAACTAAAGCATTTGTGAAATTACTATGTCACTTAATTAAAACAATACCATGGAAACTGAAGAGGCCTTCCTGCCTCTAAATTAAATTGGCAGGAACAATTGAAAAATTGGTCTGTACATATTTAATTAACTTACTAATTTAATCAATAAATGTAATGGTATCAATTTAATCAATATATTATTGCAGAATATTTAAAAAATGTTTCTGTCTACCTTTTGTATACAATAATATATTGAAAATTAAAATCAAATTGCACCAAAATTGTAATTCAAACAAAAGATATCAATTGAAAATCAAATATTCATGTAGCAAAGAGGTTTACTGTTTTACTATGCCCCATATTAAAATGATATATTCTAGGCATATGCATTTGACGAATTGTTGTATGAATAAATGCTGAACATGGCAGCAGATAACTGCATTTGGCATTTTTCAGAGCTATATTTATTCGTGTGAAAGTGCAATACACAAAGATTTGTATGTGCACATTTCTTTGTGTTTCACTTTTTTTAATTTTATTTGTATTAAAGCAAATGTTTACATACAAGAAACAAGTATTGTAGACAAGTAATAAAGACAATTCGGTCAGCTGGAGAGCCTCAATTTGTAGAGAAGGTCCCAGTTACATTGTTTCTCATCAGAGATCAGAACACCTTAGGATCCCCTTTTAGTTTTCAGACTCGCACATCTCAGGTTGTTTCCTAAAGGTGAAGTTTTTTATGATGATCAGTTTTTTACTGATCTAGTCACAGAGTCTTCCTATTTCATGTTTGAACTTAAACATCTAAGTCCTTTTTTTTAAGAAGTTTTATGTACTTTAGGTGTCCAAGACCCTAAATCATCTGTGGAAAAGCCTTCGAAACAATTGGATTTGGCTTTTAAATCATCTGCTAAATTACAATAGGTTTATTTCCTGTTCATCTGTTAAGTTACAATCGGTTTATTTCCTGTTCATCTGCTAAATTACAGTCGGTTTATTTCCTGTTAATCTGTTAAATTACATTCGGTTTATTTCCTGTTCATCTGCTAAATTACAGTCGGTTTATTTCCTGTTAATCTGTTAAATTACAGTCAGTTTATTTCCTGTTCATCTGTTAAATTACAGTCGGTTTATTTCCTGTTAATCTGTTAAATTACATTTGGTTTATTTCCTGTTCATCTGTTAAGTTACAATCGGTTTATTTCCTGTTCATCTGTTAAGTTACAATCGGTTTATTTCCTGTTCATCTGTTAAGTTACAATCGGTTTATTTCCTGTTCATCTGCTAAATTACAATCGGTTTATTTCCTGTTCATCTGCTAAATTACAATCGGTTTATTTCCTGTTCATCTGTTAAGTTACAATAGGTTTATTCCCTGTTCATCTGTTAAGTTACAATTGGTTTATTTCCTGTTCATCTGTTAAATTACAATTGGTTTATTTCCTGTTCATCTGTTAAATTACAATCGGTTTACTTCCTGTTCATCTGTTAAATTACAATAAGTTTATTTCCTGTTCATCTGTTAAGTTACAATAGGTTTATTTCCTGTTCATCTGTTAAATTACAATCGGTTTATTTCCTGTTCATCTGCTAAATTACAATAGGTTTATTTCCTGTTAATCTGTTAAATTACATTAGGTTTATTTCCTGTTCATCTGTTAAATTACAATCGGCTTATTTCCTGTTCATCTGTTAAGTTACAATCGGTTTACTTCCTGTTCATCTGTTAAGTTACAATCAGTTTATTTCCTGTTCATCAACTAAGTTAAAAATCGGTTTATTTCCTGTTCATCTGCTAAATTACAGTCGGTTTATTTCCTGTTAATCTGTTAAATTACATTCGGTTTATTTCCTGTTCATCTGCTAAATTACAGTCGGTTTATTTCCTGTTAATCTGTTAAATTACATTCGGTTTATTTCCTGTTCATCTGTTAAGTTACAATCGGTTTATTTCCTGTTAATCTGCTAAATTGCAATCGGTTTATTTCCTGTTCATCTGCTAAGTTAAAATTGGTTTATTTCCTGTTCATCTGTTAAGTTACAATCGGTTTATTTCCTGTTCATCTGTTAAGTTACAATCGGTTTATTTCCTGTTCATCTGTTAACTTACAATCGGTTTATTTTCTGTTCATCTGCTAAATTACAATCGGTTTATTTCCTGGTTATCTGCTAAATTACAATCGGTTTATTTCCTGTTCATCTGTTAAGTTACAATAGGTTTATTCCCTGTTCATCTGTTAAGTTACAATTGGTTTATTTCCTGTTCATCTGTTAAGTTAAAATTGGTTTATTTCCTGTTCATCTGTTAAATTACAATCGGTTTACTTCCTGTTCATCTGTTAAGTTACAATAAGTTTATTTCCTGTTCATCTGTTAAGTTACAATAGGTTTATTTCCTGTTCATCTGTTAAGTTACAATCTGTTTATTTCCTGTTCATCTGCTAAATTACAATAGGTTTATTTCCTGTTAATCTGTTAAATTACAATAGGTTTATTTCCTGTTCATCTGTTAAATTACAATCGGCTTATTTCCTGTTCATCTGTTAAGTTACAATCGGTTTACTTCCTGTTCATCTGTTAAGTTACAATCAGTTTATTTCCTGTTCATCAACTAAGTTAAAATCGGTTTATTTCCTGTTCATCTGCTAAATTACAGTCGGTTTATTTCCTGTTAATCTGTTAAATTACATTCGGTTTATTTCCTGTTCATCTGCTAAATTACAGTCGGTTTATTTCCTGTTAATCTGTTAAATTACATTTGGTTTATTTCCTGTTCATCTGTTAAGTTACAATCGGTTTATTTCCTGTTAATCTGCTAAATTGCAATCGGTTTATTTCCTGTTCATCTGCTAAGTTAAAATTGGTTTATTTCCTGTTCATCTGTTAAGTTACAATCGGTTTATTTCCTGTTCATCTGTTAAGTTACAATAGGTTTATTTCCTGTTCATCTGTTAAGTTACAATCGGTTTATTTCCTGTTCATCTGTTAAGTTACAATTGGTTTATTTCCTGTTCATCTGTTAAATTACAATCGGTTTACTTCCTGTTCATCTGTTAAGTTACAATAAGTTTATTTCCTGTTCATCTGTTAAATTACAATAGGTTTATTTCCTGTTCATCTGTTAAGTTACAATCAGTTTATTTCCTGTTCATCTGCTAAATTACAATAGGTTTATTTCCTGTTCATCTGTTAAGTTACAATAGGTTTATTTCCTGTTCATCTGTTAAATTACAATCGGCTTATTTCCTGTTCATCTGTTAAGTTACAATCGGTTTATGTCCTGTTCATCTGCTAAATTACAATCAGTTTATTTCCTGTTCATCAGCTAAGTTAAAATCAGTTTATTTCCTGTTCATCTGCTCATCAGAGATCAGAACACCTTAGGATCCCCTTTTAGTTTTCAGACTCGGACATCTCAGGTTGTTTCCTGAAGGTGAAGTTTTTTATGATGATCAGTTTTTTTTACGGATCTAGTCACAGAGTCTTCCTATTTCATGTTTGAACTTAAACATCTAAGTCCTTTTTTTAAGAGGTTTTATGTACTTTAGGTGTCCAAGACCCTAAATCTTCTGTGGAAAAGCCTTCCAAACAATTGGATTTGGCTTTTAAATCATCTGCTAAATTACAATAGGTTTATTTCCTGTTCATCTGTTAAGTTACAATCGGTTTATTTCCTGTTCATCTGTTAAATTACAATCTGTTTATTTCCTGTTCATCTGCTAAATTACAGTCGGTTTATTTCCTGTTCATCTGTTAAGTTACAATCGGTTTATTTCCTGTTCATCTGTTAAATTACAATCGGTTTATTTCCTGTTCATCTGTTAAGTTACAATCGGTTTATTTCCTGTTCATCTGTTAAGTTACAATCGGTTTATTTCCTGTTAATCTGTTAAATTACATTCGGTTTATTTCCTGTTCATCTGCTAAATTACAGTCGGTTTATTTCCTGTTAATCTGTTAAATTACATTCGGTTTATTTCCTGTTCATCTGTTAAATTACAATCGGTTTATTTCCTGTTAATCTGCTAAATTGCAATCGGTTTATTTCCTGTTCATCTGCTAAGTTAAAATTGGTTTATTTCCTGTTCATCTGTTAAGTTACAATCGGTTTATTTCCTGTTCATCTGTTAAGTTACAATAGGTTTATTTCCTGTTCATCTGTTAAGTTACAATCGGTTTATTTCCTGTTCATCTGTTAAGTTACAATTGGTTTATTTCCTGTTCATCTGTTAAATTACAATCGGTTTACTTCCTGTTCATCTGTTAAGTTACAATAAGTTTATTTCCTGTTCATCTGTTAAGTTACAATAGGTTTATTTCCTGTTCATCTGTTAAGTTACAATCAGTTTATTTCCTGTTCATCTGCTAAATTACAATAGGTTTATTTCCTGTTCATCTGTTAAGTTACAATAGGTTTATTTCCTGTTCATCTGTTAAATTACAATCGGCTTATTTCCTGTTCATCTGTTAAGTTACAATCGGTTTATGTCCTGTTCATCTGCTAAATTACAATCAGTTTATTTCCTGTTCATCAGCTAAGTTAAAATCAGTTTATTTCCTGTTCATCTGTTAAATTACAATCGGTTTATTTCCTGTTCATCTGTTAAGTTACAATCGGTTTATTTCCTGTTCATCAGCTAAGTTAAAATCGGTTTATTTCCTGTTCATCTGCTCATCAGAGATCAGAACACCTTAGGATCCCCTTTTAGTTTTCAGACTCGGACATCTCAGGTTGTTTCCTGAAGGTGAAGTTTTTTATGATGATCAGTTTTTTTACTAATCTAGTCACAGAGTCTTCCTATTTCATGTTTGAACTTAAACATCTAAGTCCTTTTTTTTAAGAGGTTTTATGTACTTTAGGTGTCCAAGACCCTAAATCATCTGTGGAAAAGCCTTCCAAACAATTGGATTTGGCTTTTAAATCATCTGCTAAATTACAATAGGTTTATTTCCTGTTCATCTGTTAAGTTACAATCGGTTTATTTCCTGTTCATCTGTTAAATTACAATCTGTTTATTTCCTGTTCATCTGCTAAGTTACAGTCGGTTTATTTCCTGTTCATCTGTTAAGTTACAATCGGTTTATTTCCTGTTCATCTGTTAAATTACAATCGGTTTATTTCCTGTTCATCTGTTAAGTTACAATCGGTTTATTTCCTGTTCATCTGTTAAGTTACAATCGGTTTATTTCCTGTTCATCTGCTAAATTACAGTCAGTTTATTTCCTGTTAATCTGTTAAATTACATTCGGTTTATTTCTTGTTCATCTGTTAAGTTACAATAGGTTTATTTCCTGTTCATCTGTTAAGTTACAATCGGTTTATTTCCTGTTCATCTGTTAAGTTACAATCGGTTTATTTCCTGTTCATCTGCTAAGTTAAAATCGGTTTATTTCCTGTTCATCTGCTAAGTTAAAATTGGTTTATTTCCTGTTCATCTGTTAACTTACAATCAGTTTATTTCCTGTTCATCTGTTAAGTTACAATAAGTTTATTTCCTGTTCATCTGTTAAGTTACAATAGGTTTATTTCCTGTTCATCTGTTAAATTACAATCGGTTTATTTCCTGTTTATCTGCTAAATTACAATAGGTTTATTTCCTGTTCATCTGTTAAGTTACAATAGGTTTATTTCCTGTTCATCTGTTAAGTTACAATCGGCTTATTTCCTGTTCATCTGTTAAGTTACAATCGGTTTATTTCCTGTTCATCTGCTAAGTTACAATCGGTTTATTTCCTGTTCATCAGCTAAGTTAAAATCGGTTTATTTCCTGTTCATCTGCTCATCAGAGATCAGAACACCTTAGGATCCCCTTTTAGTTTTCAGACTCGGACATCTCAGGTTGTTTCCTGAAGGTGAAGTTTTTTATGATGATCAGTTTTTATTACGGATCTAGTCACAGAGTCTTCCTATTTCATGTTTGAACTTAAACATCTAAGTCCTTTTTTTTAAGAGGTTTTATGTACTTTAGGTGTCCAAGACCCTAAATCATCTGTGGAAAAGCCTTCCAAACAATTGGATTTGGCTTTTAAATCATCTGCTAAATTACAATAGGTTTATTTCCTGTTCATCTGTTAAGTTACAATTGGTTTATTTCCTGTTCATCTGTTAAATTACAATCTGTTTATTTCCTGTTCATCTGCTAAGCTACAGTCGGTTTATTTCCTGTTCATCTGTTAAGTTACAATCGGTTTATTTCCTGTTCATCTGTTAAATTACAATCGGTTTATTTCCTGTTCATCTGTTAAGTTACAATCGGTTTATTTCCTGTTCATCTGTTAAGTTACAATCGGTTTATTTCCTGTTCATCTGCTAAATTACAGTCGGTTTATTTCCTGTTAATCTGTTAAATTACATTCGATTTATTTCCTGTTCATCTGTTAAGTTACAATAGGTTTATTTCCTGTTCATCTGTTAAGTTACAATCGGTTTATTTCCTGTTCATCTGCTAAGTTAAAATTGGTTTATTTCCTGTTCATCTGTTAACTTACAATCAGTTTATTTCCTGTTCATCTGTTAAGTTACAATAGGTTTATTTCCTGTTCATCTGTTAAGTTACAATCGGTTTATTTCCTGTTCATCTGTTAAGTTACAATTGGTTTATTTCCTGTTCATCTGTTAAATTACAATTGGTTTACTTCCTGTTCATCTGTTAAGTTACAATAAGTTTATTTCCTGTTCATCTGTTAAGTTACAATAGGTTTATTTCCTGTTCATCTGTTAAATTACAATCGGTTTATTTCCTGTTCAGCTGCTAAATTACAATAGGTTTATTTCCTGTTCATCTGTTAAGTTACAATAGGTTTATTTCCTGTTCATCTGTTAAGTTACAATCGGCTTATTTCCTGTTCATCTGTTAAGTTACAATCGGTTTATTTCCTGTTCATCTGCTAAGTTACAATCGGTTTATTTCCTGTTCATCAGCTAAGTTAAAATCGGTTTATTTCCTGTTCATCTGCTCATCAGAGATCAGAACACCTTAGGATCCCCTTTTAGTTTTCAGACTCGGACATCTCAGGTTGTTTCCTGAAGGTGAAGTTTTTTATGATGATCAGTTTTTTTACTAATCTAGTCACAGAGTCTTCCTATTTCATGTTTGAACTTAAACATCTAAGTCCTTTTTTTTAAGAGGTTTTATGTACTTTAGGTGTCCAAGACCCTAAATCATCTTTGGAAAAGCCTTCCAAACAATTGGATTTGGCTTTTAAATCATCTGCTAAATTACAATAGGTTTATTTCCTGTTCATCTGTTAAGTTACAATCGGTTTATTTCCTGTTCATCTGTTAAAATACAATCTGTTTATTTCCTGTTTATCTGCTAAGTTACAGTCGGTTTATTTCCTGTTCATCTGTTAAGTTACAATCGGTTTATTTCCTGTTCATCTGTTAGATTACAATCGGTTTATTTCCTGTTCATCTGTTAAGTTACAATCGGTTTATTTCCTGTTCATCTGTTAAGTTACAATCGGTTTATTTCCTGTTCATCTGCTAAATTACAGTCGGTTTATTTCCTGTTAATCTGTTAAATTACATTCGGTTTATTTCCTGTTCATCTGTTAAGTTACAATAGGTTTATTTCCTGTTCATCTGTTAAGTTACAATCGGTTTATTTCCTGTTCATCTGTTAAGTTACAATCGGTTTATTTCCTGTTCATCTGCTAAGTTAAAATTGGTTTATTTCCTGTTCATCTGCTAAGTTAAAATTGGTTTATTTCCTGTTCATCTGTTAACTTACAATCAGTTTATTTCCTGTTCATCTGTTTAGTTACAATAGGTTTATTTCCTATTCATCTGTTAAGTTACAATCGGTTTATTTCCTGTTCATCTGTTAAGTTACAATTGGTTTATTTCCTGTTCATCTGTTAAATTACAATCGGTTTACTTCTTGTTCATCTGTTAAGTTACAATAAGTTTATTTCCTGTTCATCTGTTAAATTACAATCGGTTTATTTCCTGTTCATCTGTTAAGTTACAATCGGTTTATTTCCTGTTCATCTGTTAAATTACAATCGGTTTATTTCCTGTTCATCTGCTAAATTACAGTCGGTTTATTTCCTGTTAATCTGTTAAATTACATTCGATTTATTTCCTGTTCATCTGTTAAGTTACAATAGGTTTATTTCCTGTTCATCTGTTAAGTTACAATCGGTTTATTTCCTGTTCATCTGCTAAGTTAAAATCGGTTTATTTCCTGTTCATCTGCTAAGTTAAAATTGGTTTATTTCCTGTTCATCTGTTAACTTACAATCAGTTTATTTCCTGTTCATCTGTTAAGTTACAATAGGTTTATTTCCTGTTCATCTGTTAAGTTACAATCGGTTTATTTCCTGTTCATCTGTTAAGTTACAATTGGTTTATTTCCTGTTCATCTGTTAAATTACAATCGGTTTACTTCCTGTTCATCTGTTAAGTTACAATAAGTTTATTTCCTGTTCATCTGTTAAGTTACAATAGGTTTATTTCCTGTTCATCTGTTAAATTACAATCGGTTTATTTCCTGTTCATCTGCTAAATTACAATAGGTTTATTTCCTGTTCATCTGTTAAGTTACAATAGGTTTATTTCCTGTTCATCTGTTAAGTTACAATCGGCTTATTTCCTGTTCATCTGTTAAGTTACAATCGGTTTATTTCCTGTTCATCTGCTAAGTTACAATCGGTTTATTTCCTGTTCATCAGCTAAGTTAAAATCGGTTTATTTCCTGTTCATCTGTTAAGTTACAATAAGTTTATTTCCTGTTCATCTGTTAAGTTACAATAGGTTTATTTCCTGTTCATCTGTTAAATTACAATCGGTTTATTTCCTGTTCATCTGCTAAATTACAATAGGTTTATTTCCTGTTCATCTGTTAAGTTACAATAGGTTTATTTCCTGTTCATCTATTAAGTTACAATCGGCTTATTTCCTGTTCATCTGTTAAGTTACAATCGGTTTATTTCCTGTTCATCTGCTAAGTTACAATCGGTTTATTTCCTGTTCATCAGCTAAGTTAAAATCGGTTTATTTCCTGTTTATCTGCTCATCAGAGATCAGAACACCTTAGGATCCCCTTTTAGTTTTCAGACTCGGACATCTCAGGTTGTTTCCTGAAGGTGAAGTTTTTTATGATGATCAGTTTTTTTTACTAATCTAGTCACAGAGTCTTCCTATTTTTTAAGAGGTTTTATGTACTTTAGGTGTCCAAGACCCTAAATCATCTGTGGAAAAGCCTTCCAAACAATTGGATTTGGCTTTTAAATCATCTGCTAAATTACAATAGGTTTATTTCCTGTTCATCTGTTAAGTTACAATTGGTTTATTTCCTGTTCATCTGTTAAGTTACAATCTGTTTATTTCCTGTTCATCTGTTAAGTTACAGTTGGTTTATTTCCTGTTCATCTGTTAAATTACAATCGGTTTATTTCCTGTTCATCTGTTAAGTTACAATAGGTTTATTTCCTGTTCCTCTGTTAAGTTACAATCGGTTTATTTCCTGTTCATCTGTTAAGTTACAATCGGTTTATTTCCTGTTCATCTGCTAAATTACAATCAGTTTATTTCCTGTTCATCTGCTAAGTTAAAATCGGTTTATTTCCTGTTCATCTGTTAAATTACAATCGGTTTATTTCCTGTTAATCTGTTAAATTACAATAGGTTTATTTCCTGTTCATCTGTTAAGTTACAATCGGTTTATTTCCTGTTCATCTGTTAAGTTACAATTGGTTTATTTCCTGTTCATCTGTTAAGTTACAATCGGTTTACTTCCTGTTCATCTGTTAAGTTACAATAGGTTTATTTCCTGTTCATCTGTTAAGTTACAATAGGTTTATTTCCTGTTCATCTGTTAAATTACAATTGGTTTATTTCCTGTTCATCTGCTAAATTACAATAGGTTTATTTCCTGTTCATCTTTTAAGTTACAATCGGTTTATTTCCTGTTCATCTGCTAAATTAAAATTGGTTTATTTCCTGTTCATCTGTTAACTTACAATCAGTTTATTTCCTGTTCATCTGTTAAGTTACAATAGGTTTATTTCCTATTCATCTGTTAAGTTACAATCGGTTTATTTCCTGTTCATCTGTTAAGTTACAATTGGTTTATTTCCTGTTCATCTGTTAAGTTACAATAGGTTTATTTCCTATTCATCTGTTAAGTTACAATCGGTTTATTTCCTGTTCATCTGTTAAGTTACAATTGGTTTATTTCCTGTTCATCTGTTAAATTATAATCGGTTTACTTCCTGTTCATCTGTTAAGTTACAATAAGTTTATTTCCTGTTCATCTGTTAAATTACAATCGGTTTATTTCCTGTTCATCTGCTAAATTACAATAGGTTTATTTCCTGTTCATCTGTTAAGTTACAATAGGTTTATTTCCTGTTCATCTGTTAAGTTACAATCGGCTTATTTCCTGTTCATCTGTTAAGTTACAATCGGTTTATTTCCTGTTCATCTGCTAAGTTACAATCGGTTTATTTCCTGTTCATCAGCTAAGTTAAAATTGGTTTATTTCCTGTTTATCTGCTCATCAGAGATCAGAACACCTTAGGATCCCCTTTTAGTTTTCAGACTCGGACATCTCAGGTTGTTTCCTGAAGGTGAAGTTTTTATGATGATCAGTTTTTTTACTAATCTAGTCACAGAGTCTTCCTATTTTTTAAGAGGTTTTATGTACTTTAGGTGTCCAGGACCCTAAATCATCTGTGGAAAAGTCTTCCAAACAATTGGATTTGCCTTTCTAAATCATCTGCTAAATTACAATCGGTTTATTTCCTGTTCATCTGTTAAGTTATAATTGGTTTATTTCCTGTTCATCTGTTAAGTTACAATCTGTTTATTTCCTGTTCATCTGTTAAGTTACAGTTGGTTTATTTCCTGTTCATCTGTTAAATTACAATCGGTTTATTTCCTGTTCATCTGTTAAGTTACAATAGGTTTGTTTCCTGTTCCTCTGTTAAGTTACAATCGGTTTATTTCCTGTTCATCTGTTAAGTTACAATCGGTTTATTTCCTGTTCATCTGCTAAATTACAATCAGTTTATTTCCTGTTCATCTGCTAAGTTAAAATCGGTTTATTTCCTTTTCATCTGTTAAATTACAATCGGTTTATTTCCTGTTAATCTGTTAAATTACAATAGGTTTATTTCCTGTTCATCTGTTAAGTTACAATCGGTTTATTTCCTGTTCATCTGTTAAGTTACAATTGGTTTATTTCCTGTTCATCTGTTAAGTTACAATAGGTTTGTTTCCTGTTCATCTGTTAAGTTACAATAGGTTTATTTCCTGTTCATCTGTTAAATTACAATTGGTTTATTTCCTGTTCATCTGCTAAATTACAATAGGTTTATTTCCTGTTCATCTGTTAAGTTACAATCGGTTTATTTCCTGTTCATCTGTTAAGTTACAATAGGTTTATTTCCTGTTCATCTGTTAAGTTACAATAAGTTTATTTCCTGTTCATCTGTAAAGTTACAATCGGTTTATTTCCTGTTCATCAGCTAAATTAAAATCGGTTTATTTCCTGTTCATCTGCTAAGTTAAAATCTGTTTATTTCCTGTTCATCTGCTAAATTACAATAGGTATATTTCCTGTTCATCTGTTAAATTATAATCGGTTTATTTCCTGTTCCTGAGGCTTTTATTAAAATAATTTTCAGAGAGGAAACCAAGCTTGGTCTTCTCTTTTAATATGTCCTCTAAATTTAATAAGATGTTTTGTTTACCGGCTTCTAATGCAGAGCTTTGTGAAACCTTTTAGTGGTGGATGGTGCTATTCACTTTAGCCAAACGCACTACTATTCCCTTAGACCAGTGTTTCCCAATCGCGGTCCTCAAGTACCCCCAACAGGCCTGGTGTTCATAATAGCTGAACCAGTGCACAGGTGAAGTAATCAACTGATCAGTAACCAACCAGCTCTCATCCATCAGCTGATTATTTCACCTGTGCTTAGAGGATAATACATTTTTCAGGAAACAATGAAATTGGTAACCTTTCATCAAATTTTTTTTTTAGCAAGCTCTGCTTCTGTGGCAGTTGTGCCTGTTCTTTGGTGTTACAATTTGCCTGAGCAAATCTCAGAAGACTTTGTGGATGAAGATTTTCAAAATTATTTGAAATTTGAAACTTCTAAAGTTTGTACTTATTTGAGGTCCCATTCTTCACATAATTCAATGTTATACTAAGTAAATGACTTTAGCAGTGCTGACCAGAAGGGCTTTATGATTTTAGTCATTGTCAGCAAACAGGCGGCTAGATTTAGAGTTGGGCGGTAGCCGTGAAAACCAGCGTTAGAGGCTCCTAACGCTGGTTTTAGGCTACCTCCGGTATTTGGAGTCACTCAAAAAGACACGCATTCTATTGGCTGATCGGAACAGCCAATAGAATGCAAGCTCAATCTGATTGGCTGATTGGATCAGCCAATCGGATTGAACTTGATTCTGATTGGCTGATTCCATCAGCCAATCAGAATATTCCTACCTTAATTCCGATTGGCTGATAGAATCCTATCAGCCAATCGGAATTCGAGGGACGCCATCTTGGATGACGTCCCTTAAAGGAACCGTCATTCTTCAGTTGGACGTCGCCGGATGAAGATGGGTCCGCGGTGGAGGTCTTCAGGATGGAGCCGGTCTTCATCGGATGAAGATAGAAGATGCCGCTTGGAAGATGATTGTTGCCGGTCCGGATCTACTCTTCTTCCCGGATAGGATGAAGACTTTGGAGCCTCTTCTGGACTTCTTCAGTGGATGTCTAGCCCCCGCTTGGGTTGGATGAAGATATCGGAGCCAGGACGGATCAGTGTGATACCCGGTGAGGTGAAGACAAGGTAGGAAGATCTTCAGGGGCTTAGTGTTAGGTTTATTTAAGGGGGGTTTGGGTTAGATTAGGGGTATGTGGGTGGTGGGTTGTAATGTTGGGGGGGGGTATTGTATGTTTTTTTACAGGCAAAAGAGCTGAACTTCTTGGGGAATGCCCCGCAAAGGGCCCTGTTCAGGGCTGGTAAGGTAAAAGAGCTTTGAACTTTAGTAATTTAGAATAGGGTAGGGCATTTTTTATTTTGGGGGTCTTTGTTATTTTATTAGGGGGCTTAGAGTAGGTGTAATTAGTTTAAAATTGTTGTAAGATTTTCCTTATGTTTGTAAATATTTTTTTATTTTTTGTAACTTAGTTCTTTTTTATTTTTTGTACTTTAGTTAGTTTATTTCATTGTAGTTATTTGTAGATATTGTATTTAATTAATGTATTGATAGTGTAGTGTTAGGTTTAATTGTAGGTAATTGTAGATATTTTATTTAATTAATTTAATGATAGTGTAGTGTTAGGTTTAATTGTAACTTAGGTTAGGATTTATTTTACAGGTAATTTTGTTATTATTTTAACTAGGTAACTATTAAATAGTTCTTAACTATTTAATAGCTATTGTACCTAGTTAAAATAATTACAAAGTTACCTGTAAAATAAATATAAATCCTAAAATAGCTATAATATAATTATAATTTATATTGTAGCTATATTAGGATTTATTTTACAGGTAAGTATTTAGCTTTAAATAGGAATAATTTATTTAATAAGAGATAATTAATTTCGTTAGATGTAAATTATATTTAACTTAGGGGGGTGTTAGTGTTAGGGTTAGACTTAGCTTTAGGGGTTAATACATTTATTAGAATAGCGGTGAGCTCCAGTCGGCAGATTAGGGGTTAATAATTGAAGTTAGGTGTCGGCGATGTTAGGGAGGGCAGATTAGGGGTTAATACTATTTATTATAGGGTTAGTGAGGCGGATTAGGGGTTAATAACTTTATTATAGTAGCGCTCAGGTCCGCTCGGCAGATTAGGGGTTAATAAGTGTAGGCAGGTGGAGGCGATGTTGTGGGGGGCAGATTAGGGGTTAATAAATATAATATAGGGGTCGCCGATGTTAGGGCAGCAGATTAGGGGTACATAAGGATAATGTAAGTAGCAGCGGTTTACGGAGCGGCAGATTAGGGGTTAATAATAATATGCAGGGGTCAGCGATAGCGGGGGCGGCAGATTAGGGGTTAATAAGTGTAAGGTTAGGGGTGTTTAGACTCGGGGTACATGTTAGGGTGTTAGGTGCAGACGTAGGAAGTGTTTCCGCATAGCAAACAATGGGGCTGCGTTAGGAGCTGAACGCGGCTTTTTTGCAGGTGTTAGGTTTTTTTTCAGCTCAAACAGCCCCATTGTTTCCTATGGGGGAATCGTGCACAAGCACGTTTTTGAGGCTGGCCGCGTCCGTAAGCAACTCTGGTATCGAGAGCTGAAGCTGCGTTAAATATGCTCTACGCTCCTTTTTTGGAGCCTAACGCAGCCTTTATGTGGACTCTCAATACCAGAGTTATTTTTATGGTGCGGCCAGAAAAAAGCCAGCGTTAGCTTTTCGGGTCGTTACCGACAAAACTCCAAATATAGCCGAGGGTGTCCAAAGACAGACTTTTATCTCTACTTTAGGGACACAAGTCAAAATAAACTGTTATGATTCTGATAGAACATGCCGTTTTAACTCCTTAAAGACCATAGCACTTTTCCATTTTCTGACCGTTTGGGACCAAGGGTATTTTTACATTTCTGCTGTGTTTCTGTTTAGCTGTAATTTTGCTCTTACTCATTTACTGTACCCACACATATTATATACCGTTTTTCTCGCCATTAAATGGACTTTCTAAAGATACTATTATTTTCATCATATCTTATAATTTACTATAAAAAAATATATAAAATATGATGGAAAAAATGGAAAAAAACACACTTTTTCTAACTTTGACCCCCAAAATCTGTTACACATCTACAACCACCAAAAAACACCCATGCTAAATAGTTTCTAAATTTTGTCCTGAGTTTAGAAATACTCAATGTTTACATGTTCTTTGCTTTTTTTGCAAGTTATAGGGCAATAAATACAAGTAGCACTTTGCCATTTCCAAACCACTTTTTTTCAAAATTAGCGATAGTTACATTGGAACAGTGATATCTGTCTGGAATCCCTGAATATCCCTTGAAATGTATATATATTTGTTTAGAAGACAATCCAAATGATTGATCTAGGCCCATTTTGGTATATTTCATGCCACCATTTCACCGCCAAATGCAATCAAATAAAAAAAATGTTAATTTCTTCACAAATTTTTTCATAAACTTTAGCTTTCTCACTGAAATTATTTACAAACAGCTTGTAAATGCTTCTCTGGGATCCCCTTTGTTCAGAAAATAGCAGACATATATGACTTTGGCGTTGCTTTTTGGTAATTAGAAGCAGGGCCGGTGCTAGACTATTTTGCGCCCTAGGCAAGACCTAGGCGAGATCCCCCCATCTCTCTCTCTCTCTTCTCTCTCCTCCCCCCCTCTCCCCCCCCCCTTTCTCTCTCTTCCCCCTCTCTCTCCTCCCCCACATATCTTCTCTCTCTCCTCCCCCCTCTTTCTCTCTCTCTATCCTCCCCCTCCCCCTCTCTCTCCTGCCCCTTCGTAAATAGAACCTTTACATGCAAGAGAAAATGTGTGTATATATATATATATATATATATATAGTATTTAAAATGTATTAATAATAATTATTATTATAGTAATAAACAGTGATTATAAATGTATGATTAAAATGAAAGAATAAATAAATTCAGATAAAAACAATATGAATAAGATGTTTAACAAGTAGTCTTAACACTATAGGTCATAACACATAAAAAACGCTCCAAAGGGACTCTTGCCCCAGGTTAATATTGCAGTCCCGGTGAAAGTCTCTATACAAAATGTTTTTTCCCAAGTCAAAAGTTCAAATATAGATAAGAGGGTCTCACCATAATATCCCCTCGCTGTCGGTAAGGTGTAAATGGGCAAAGATGTTACCCGCTTTCAAAGGAACACGAGATTACTGTAACAGAAAACCAGACCAGCCGTTATGCTCCACGCTCCAAACTGCCGCACTAGCGAGCCGGGTGATGACATC
The DNA here is from genome assembly GCF_027579735.1 of Bombina bombina. Classification (NCBI taxonomy): domain Eukaryota; kingdom Metazoa; phylum Chordata; class Amphibia; order Anura; family Bombinatoridae; genus Bombina; species Bombina bombina. The sequence goes on along the minus strand of NC_069503.1, from coordinate 514,830,028 downwards.
ACTCAGTGTCGACCTACGGAATCAGAGGTGCTGCCTTTCAGAAGCTGGGCTCTTCTCTCCTCAGCCAACGAATACATGCAACATAGAAAGGAAACAAAAAAGCGCAACCTCGATTCAAGCGATTTTAATGATGGATTCACAGCTACAACACAAGGTAAGAATTGCACTTACCAAATGACAATTAAAAACATGCACATAAAAAGTAAAGATGGTCTCCACAGGAACAACAGGGTACACCGGTTTAATTCGCCACGTCCCACCAGGTGAATTCCGGATCCCAGTACTCCTCCAAACCTGTGATGACTGTTTAGAGTCCATATATGTATATCAATTATACATTAAAGTATTGCAAACACCTCAACGCGTTTCCCCTGTCTAACGGACAGGCTTTCTCAAGAGGAACAATGGTTATGATCTCTCCCCATAATGTGACCATTTAACTGTGTAGTAATTACCTATAATTGGCAAACTGTGTGTCAGCTACCTTTAAACACTCCTCTAAATTCAACAAGGTTTTTAAAGTACCAGCATTGTCAATTGCACTTTCATGTTTAAAATACAAATCAATACATGCTTTGAACATATAATACATAATAGGAATAACTATAATTTTATCCCTATATGAGAAGACTAACATTTAAAACCTTACTAATATGATGACCCTAATTAGACCTAAATGCATACAAAAAATAAATATATATAATGTTAAATACATATAAAAATTCATATAGAAAATACTTTTAAAAGATTTAAAAAGATAAAAAAGGGGGCTAAAAGCATCTTATAACTACTTGGCACCTGCTTATCTATACACACATAGTATTTAAAACATACCACATTAAAAACTGCCTGATATACTACATATGAGCTGCCACATCAATATCAATATTTAATCCCAAAGGGGCTAGAGAATTAATTTTATAAATCCAAAAAGTTTCAAGCTTTCGAAGTTTTATAAGTCTATCACACTCTTTGGGGGATACCCAGTCAATTACTTGAATTTTTAGACTGCTAGGGTCACAGTTGTGAACTTCCATAAAATGCCTTGGTACGCTATGTTTATTAATTTTTTCTTTGATATTATAGATGTGCTCATACAGTCTTCTTTTTATTTTCCTTTTCGTGCGGCCTACATAAAATAGGCCACACCCACACTCTAAAAGGTACACCACAAAAATTGAGTTGCAGTTACTTCTAACTTTAATATCAAATGTTTTAGTTTTTGTGGAGTCTTGGAATGTCACTGCTTTGTTTATGTGTTTACACATTAGACAATTCAATTTTCCACATTTGGAAGTTCTCTTACTATTTTCTAACCAGTTTTTACTATTTGTTGTGATATCTTTCTGTTCATTTATTGTCTTTAATCTACTGGGGGCTAAAATATTTTTAAGGTTTTTTTCCTTTTTTAAAAGTAACTATGGGTTGTTCCCCTATTTGGCTCCCCAGTATAGGGTCCGCTCTAAGGATGGGCCAGTGTTTTCTCAAAATGTTTTTTATTTTGTTTGAACCTTCATTATATGTGGAAATAAATCGGATTGGTGTTTCAACTTCAACTTTTGGTTTTTCAGGGGCTATTTCTTCCCTAGTTATCAATTCCTTTCTATTTCTCTCAAGAGCTTTTGATTTAGCATTTTTAATTATGATTGGATCATATCCCTTCTTTAGAAATGTATTCTCTAAATGTTCTGCTTCTTTCTTAAAGTTGTCAGTGTGAATGCAATTCCTCCTCATCCTCACAAACTGACTGTAAGGAATATTTCTAATCCAGCTCCTTTTGTGAGCACTATTGAAATCTATAAAACAATTTCGCTCAGTTGGTTTTCTGAAATTAGAAACTGCAATTGTGCTATTCGTATCTCTATACAGAACCAGATCCAAAAATTCAATGGAGGTGTTAGAGTGCTTTCCAGTAAATTTTAAATTAAGATTGTTTTGATTAAGATAACTATAGAACTCTACTATCTCTGATTCATTACCCCTCCAGAGTATAATGATATCATCTATATAGCGATGATATTTAACTATATTGTGTCCATACTTATTCCCATTCCAGATGTAAAGATTTTCAAAAAAGTTCATAAACAGATTGGCATATGAGGGCGCAAATGTCGTCCCCATAGCCGTCCCTTGGGTTTGTAATTAAAATACCCCTTCTAATAAAAAATAATTGTGAGTAAGTATGAACACAATACAGTTAGTCAAAAATTGGGCCTGAATGCCCGAAAAATTATGTTTATTTAGTTCTGATTCTACAGCACCTACACCTGCATCATGTGGTATGCAGGTGTACAGTGCAGAGACATCACAGGTGATCCACCACATATTGGTTTCCCATCTGGTTCCCTCAAAAATTTGTATAACTTCTTTTGTGTCCTTTAGAAAAGCACGAGTCTGCTTGACCATAGGCTGCAAAAAGAAGTCCACATACTTAGAAAGGTTGTCACAAAGTGAGCCAATGCCGGAGACTATCGGTCTCCCTGGTGGATTGGCAAGATCTTTATGCACTTTGGGTAAGTGGTAAAATATAGGAATATTAGGATGAGCATTGGACACAAACCTGTATTCATCAACATTAAGTATCCCTGCATTTTTGGCTTCCATTAACAGTTTTTCCAGATCCTTAGTGAACTTTACAGTTGGATCTGATTGTAAAATTCGATAGGTCTTTGAATCATTTAAAAGTTTAGAAGCTTCCTCTAAATAATGATGTCTCTTTTGAATCACTATTCCTCCGCCCTTATCAGCAGAGCGGATCACAATATCCTTGTTTTCACTTAGTTTTTTCAAGGCTTTTCTTTCCAGAATATTTAAGTTATCATTGAATTTATTAAGAATTCTATTGTTATCTTTAAATTCGGCTTCTATATCTTTTAGTACTAACTTAGTGAAGATGGGTATTTGATCATCTTGAGATCCCACCGGGTAGAATGTTGTTTTCCCCTTAAAACAGGAATGTCTTATTTCGGGACTAGGATCATGTAAAGATAAATTCAACAGATCCTCTAGTTCCATATCGATTGCATTTTCCGAGTCAGGGTTATGATGTGTTGTCATCATTCCCCCTTCTTGTTCTAACTGATTTAGAATCTTAATAGAGTCAAGATCAGATGCTTCTATATATTCCTCATTTTTATTTGACCTATTCAAAGGATTTTTCAGAAAATGTCTCTTTAGGGTTAACTTTCTTATGTATTTATGGATGTCCACAAATGTTTCAAATCTATTCGGTAAAGTTTTAGGAGCAAAGTTTAAACCTTTGTTTAATAACTTAACATCCTCATTGCTCAAAACAATTTCAGCTAGATTAAAAATTTCAGTTTTATCTGATTCTAGTATCTTCTTCTTCTCTCTTGTTGTCTGTACTCTCCTCCCTGCTAGGGTCCCTCGTCTTGTTCTAGGGATCTTTTCCCTGGTCTTACCTGCATTGCTACAGTGTTTAGAGGGGGAGAGAGATCCGGTTCCACAGGGCCCTCTCGATTCCCTAAAAAATGGTGGTTAATGATAGATTAATTATTTTTTAGTCTTGCTCCTGTTCTATCCCAAGCATTTTGATTCTGTAACTCACCATAATGGTTCAAAGGTTCAAATCTATTAGTAGTGGGAATAGGGTACTCTGAATGTACTGGATTCTTATAGGAGTTCTGTTCCCTTGCATGATATGGTCTTCTTGGGGATGGGTTGTAATGATTTTGATGATTTCTCCACATGGGAGCAGAACTCTTATAATGTGATCTATACTCTCCTGGAGGGTAATAATGTCTCACTGAACTAGATTCCTGATTGTGATCACAATCATAATGGTTTCTCCTGAAATTGGATTCTTTACGATATCCAGCCTGCCAGTGATTATTAAATCTTGGCATTGGTTTATAAATGTCCTTAGTTTCCTCTAGTTGTGCTATTTTCTTATTATTAGGTGGCCATGCAACGAAGTTGCAGGACAACCTATTGTTATTGTCAGGATTATTATTATTAGGTGGCCATGCAACGAAGTTGCAGGACAAACTATTGTTATTGTCAGGATTATTATTATTAGGTGGCCATGCAACGAAGTTGCAGGACAAGCTATTGTTATTGTCAGGATTATTATTATTATTATTATTATTATTATTATTATTCCGCCACTTTTTCTATTGCCCATAACTTTTAAACTGCTAAAGCAAAGCTCTTGAAATCAGGTATGTTGGTACAGCCTATTGCTCTGCTACATCTCATGCAATATTGAACTCATAGGTCATAAGGTTACGCAGCCATATTTTTTTTTTTGCGACTAATTTCGAGAAACGCTTAATAATCTTTATCTCTGGAACTGCTTATGTTACAACTTTGAAACTTTCTGTGCTCAGTGCTGCTATGAACTAGATTTGCCATTGCTCAACAGAAGTGCCTTGGTCACATGATGTAGCAGCCATCTTGCATTTTGCAAAAATCTTTAAACATCTTCTTCTCTTAAACCGCTTAGTGCAATAAAGCGCAATTTTGCACATATGCTCCTTGCAAGGTCCTCTACCAAGTTTGTTCAAACTGCGATTTTTCCATAATCAACATGGCTGCTGTGAGACATTAACCTTTTTATCGCCATTTAATTGCGTAATTTTGCACTTTATACATTAGTTTTACAATATTTAACAATATTACAGTGTAATAGACACATGATTACACATAGTCATAACCCTTAAAGACAATATTGCAGTTAAAAAATGCATTGCGCAGTCGCCGGCGTGAAATAAAATATTTGCAAATTTTCATGAAACTTCTGCAAATTATAGAGGTCTATATTGAGCATTAGTATGTGCAATTTGAAAGCCATACAATGCATAGCTTGGCGGCCATTTTGTTTCGTATGCGTCATTTTTAAAAACTATAAAAATCTTCTTCTCCGAAACCGCTTATGGGACTGACTTGAAATTTTGTTTATAGAGTTATCTTATGACTAACATTCAGATTTGTTCAAGAGAAGTTGATATGTCATGTGGTTTGGCAGCCATTTTGAATTGTTCAAAATTGCTTAACGATATATTTAAATTAATATTAAAACAAAAACCGTTTTACAAAAATGCTTTATTTTTGCCATGTTTATTAACATCTATAGTGAGCACTATTGTGCGTAATATGGAGGCTGTATATCTTACGATCAAGCAGCCATCTTGGTTTATGCGAAAATTTCGAAAGTCTATTTTCTCTGCAACCGCTTATGTAAGAACTGTGAAATTTGCTGTATAAACTTATATGGTGACCTAGATTAACAATTGCTCATTAGGAGAGAATCAGTCACATGATGCGGCAGCAATATTAGTTTTATTTTTATCGTAGTTATTTATAATTCAATACTGCCTCTTTTGATTCAATTGCTCACAAAACACAAATTACTTATGCTAAACTCTTGAAATCAGGTATGCTGGTACAGCCTATTGCAATGCTACATCTCATGCAATATTGAACTCATAGGTCATAAGGTTACGCAGCCATATTGTGTTTTGCGACAAATTTTGAGAACTGCTTAATAATCTTTAGTTCTGGAACTGCTTATGTTGCAACTCTGAAACTTGCTGTGCTTAGTGCTGCTATGACCTAGATTTGCCATTGTTCAACAGAAGTGCCTTGGTCACATGATGTAGCAGACATCTTGCATTTTGCGAAAATCTTTAAACATTTTCTTATCTTAAACCGCTTAGTGCAATAAAGCGCAATTTTGCAAACATGCTCTTTGCAAGGTCCTCTACCAAGATTGTTAAAATTGCAATTTTTCCATAATCAACATGGCTGCTGTGAGACATTAACCTTTTTATCGCCATTTAATTGCGTAATTTTGCACTTTATATATTAGTTTTACAATATTTAACAATATTACAGTGTAAAAGACACATGATTACACATAGTCATAACCCTTAAAGACAATATTGCAGTTAAAATTTGCATTGCGCAGTCGCCTTCGTGAAATAAAACATTTGCAAATTTTCATGAAACTTGTGCAAATTGTAGAGGTCTATGATAATTAGTATGTGCAATTTGAAAGCCATACATTGCATAGCTTGGCGGCCATTTTGTTTCGTATGCGCCATTTTTAAAAACTATAAAAATCTTCTTCTCCGAAACCGCTTATAGGAGAGACTTGAAATTTTGTTTATAGAGTTATCTAATGACTAACATTCAGATTTGTTCAAGAGAATTTGATACGTCATGTAGTTTGGCAGCCATTTTGAATTGTTCAAAAACGCTTAACGATATTTTTAAATTATTAATAAAACAACAACCGTTTTACAAAAATGCTTTATTTTTGCCATGTGTATTGACATTTATATTGAGAACTATTGTGCATAATATGGAGGCTTTATATTATATGATCTGGCAGCCATTTTGTTTTACGCGAAAATTTCAAAAATCTATTTTCTCTGCAACCACTTATGTTAGAACTGTGAAACTTGCTGTATAACCTTATATTGTGATCTAGATACACAGTTGTTCATGTTAATGGAATTAGTTACAAGCTGTGGCAGCCATATTGATTTACGCTAAAATTTTGAAAATGTGATTTCTTTGCAACCGCTTATTTTAAATCTTTGAAATTTGCTGTATAGCTATATATTGTGACTTAGCAGCTTGTATGCCATTGCAAAGTCGATGCGCATGGCCACCTCTATCGCTGCTTGCAGCTATATTTATTATTATTTTTTTTTTTATTAGGTGGCCATGCAACGAAGTTGCAGGACAACCTATTGTTATTGTCAGGATTATTATTATTATTATTATTATTATTATTCCGCCACTTTTTCTATTGCCCATAACTTTTGAACTGCTAAAGCAAAGCTCTTGAAATCAGGTATGCTAGTACAGCCTATTGCTCTGCTACATCTCATGCAATATTGAACTCATAGGTCATAAGGTTACGCAGCCATATTGCTTTTTGCGACAAATTTCGATAAACTCTTAATAATCTTTATCTCCGGAACTGCTAATGTTACAACTTTGAAACTTGCTGTGCTCAGTGCTGCTATGAACTAGATTTGCCATTGCTCAACAGAAGTGCCTTGGTCACATGATGTAGCAGCCATCTTGCATTTTGCGAAAATCTTTAAACATCTTCTTCTCTTAAACCGCTTAGTGCAATAAAGCGCAATTTTGCACATATGCTGCTTGCAAGGTCCACTACCAAGTTTGTTAAAATTGCGATTTTTCCATAAACAACATGGCTGCTGTGAGACATTAACCTTTTTATCGCCATTTAATTGCGTAATTTTGCACTTTATACATTAGTTTTACAATGTTTAACAATATTACAGTGTAATAGACACATGATTACACATAGTCATAACCCTTAAAGACAATATTGCAGTTAAAATTTGCATTGCGCAATCGCCTTCGTGAAATAAAACATTTGCAAATTTTCATGAAACTTCTGCAAATTGTAGAGGTCTATAGTGAGCATTAGTATGTGCAATTTGAAAGCTATACATTGCATAGCTTGGCGGCCATTTTGTTTCGTATGCGCCATTTTTACAAACTCTAAAAATCTTCTTCTCCGAAACCGCTTATGGGACAGACTTGAAATTTTGTTTGAAGAGAAAAGACAGAAGCGCCACATGGCCCAATATTGTTTGATCCAGAATAAATAGATCTTAAGGTGATGAGTAAACTCACGTTTAGTAGAGCACCTCAGTTAGTGCTAGATATACGGTCTGGGATCTATTTGGTCACCCAGAAGACCAACTTCCTGCACAGGAGCTGATGTCTGTATAGACAGAAGGAAAACACAGGTGCCAATATGGCCTAGTATTGCTGGTGCAAAGGTGTCAATACAAGCAAAGAGATGAATAATACTCACAAAGTGTAAAGCACCTCTCGTGGTGCTATAGAGGCATGAAGGGGTCAATTCAGTCACCCAACAGACTTGTAGCCAGACATCCAAATGGATCCAGAGGTGCAAAAGGATCCCACAATTGATCCAGAAAAGGAATTAATCCTCAGGAAAAGGATAAAAGCTGGTTAGTAACACATCTTATAGCGAGCGCAAACTACCCGGAATCAGCTGATTCCGGGTAGTTTGCGCTCGCTATAAGATGTGTTACTAACCAGCTTTTATCCTTTTCCTGAGGATTAATTCCTTTTCTGGATCAATTGTGGGATCCTTTTGCACCTCTGGATCCATTTGGATGTCTGGCTACAAGTCTGTTGGGTGACTGAATTGACCCCTTCATGCCTCTATAGCACCACGAGAGGTGCTTTACACTTTGTGAGTATTATTCATCTCTTTGCTTGTATTGACACCTTTGCACCAGCAATACTAGGCCATATTGGCACCTGTGTTTTCCTTCTGTCTATACAGACATCAGCTCCTGTGCAGGAAGTTGGTCTTCTGGGTGACCAAATAGATCCCAGACCGTATATCTAGCACTAACTGAGGTGCTCTACTAAACGTGAGTTTACTCATCACCTTAAGATCTATTTATTCTGGATCAAACAATATTGGGCCATGTGGCGCTTCTGTCTTTTCTCTTCATAGATTGCTGCTCCTGGATCCTGGCCTGGATCATCACAGATAGCTGCCTCCCATCCCAATAGAGACTTTCATTTTATTATCACTGTGTTTGTTTTGATTGTTTATTACTTTTACCCTGTATCACATTGCTATCGATTAACACTGTATAACATTGCACATTGTATGATTTATCACTTTAAAACCACATTGACACTGGTTCCCACAGTATATCACCTTGATTTATCACTTTAGCATTTTTTAATATTAATCTAACATCTAGATACATAAGTATAGAATTATTATAGAAGTATAGAATTATTTGGTCACATCTTCTCTCCTACACTTAGGGCGCCCCCTCTTTTTCTTTTTTCTTTTTTGAAATTTTGTTTATAGAGTTATCTTATGACTAACATTCAGATTTTTTCAAGATTAGTTGATATGTCATGTGGTTTGGCAGCCATTTTGAATTGTTCAAAATTGGTTAACGATATATTTAAACTAATAATAAAACAAAAACCGTTTTACAAAAATGCTTTATTTTTGCCATGTTTATTGACATCTATAGTGAGCACTATTGTGCGTAATATGGAGGCTGTATATCTTACGATCGGGCAGCCATCTTGGTTTACGCGAAAATTTCGAAAATCTATTTTCTCTGCAACCGCTTATGTAAGAACTGTGAAATTTGCTGTACTGTCTTATATTGTGACCTAGATTCACAATTGCTCATTAGGAGAGAATCAGTCACATGATGCGGCAGCAATATCGGTTTTATGTTTATCGTAATTATTTGTAATTCAATACTGCCTCTTTTGAGTCAATTGCTCACAAAACACAAATTACTTATGCTAAACTCTTGAAATCAGGTATGCGGGTACAGACTATTGCAATGCTTTATCTCAGGCAATATTGAACTCATAGGTCATAAGGTTACGCAGCCATATTGTTTTTTGCGACAAATTTCGAGAACTGCTTAATAATCTTTAGCCCTGGAACTGCTTATGTTGCAACTTTGAAACTTGCTGTGCTTAGTGCTGCTATGACCTAGATTTGCCATTGCTCAACAGAAGTGCCTTGGTCACATGATGTAGCAGCCATCTTGCATTTTGCGAAAATATTTAAACATCTTCTTCTCTTAAACCGCTTAGTGCAATAAAGTGCAATTTTGTACATATGCTCCTTGCAAGGTCCTCTACCAAGTTTGTTAAAATTGCGATTTTTCCATAATGAACATGGCTGCTGTGAGACATTAACCTTTTTATCGCCATTTAAAAGCGTAATTTTGCACTTTATACATTAGTTTTACAATATTTAACAATATTACAGTGTAATAGACACATGATTACACATAGTCATAACCCTTAAAGACAATATTGCAGTTAAAATTTGCATTGCGCAATCGCCTTTGTGAAATAAAACATTTGCAAATTTTCATGAAACTTCTGCAAATTGTAGAGGTCGTTAGTGAGCATTAGTATGTGCAATCTGAAAGCCATACATTGCATAGCTTGGCGGCCATTTTGTTTCATATGCGCTGTTTTTAAAAGCTACAAAAATCTTCTTCTCCTAAACCGCTTATGGCACAGACTTGAAATTTTGTTTACAGAGTTATGTTATGATTAACATTCAGATTTGTTCAAGAGAAGTTGATAGGTCATGTGGTTTGGCAGCCATTTTGAATTGTTCAAAAACGCTTAACAATATTTTTTAAATTATTAATTAAACAACAACCATTTTACAAAAATGCTTTATTTTTGCCGTGTGTATCGACATCTATAGTGAGAACTATTGTGCATAATATGGAGGCTTTATATTATATGATCTGGCAGCCATTTTGTTTTACGCGAAAATTTCGAAAATCTATTTTCTCTGCAACCACTTATGTTAGAACTGTGAAACTTGCTGTATAACCTTATATTGTGACCTAGATACACAGTTGTTCATGTTGATGGAATTAGTTACAAGCTGTGGCAGCCATATTGATTTACGCGAACATTTTGAAAATTTGATTTCTTTGCAACCGCTTATGTTAAATCTTTGAAATTTGCTGTATAGCTATATATTGTGACTTAGCAGCTTGTATGCCATTGCAAAGTCAATGCGCATGGCCACCTCTATCGCTGCTTGCAGCTATATTTATTATTATTATTATTCCGCCACTTTTTTCAAGTACTTATAAAAACAACAGCATAACGCAAAAACTCATGAAACTTGGCACTATGCTAAAGATCTATGCTGTGCATAATCCTATGCAACATAAATATCATAGGTCATGTGATCTAGCAGCCATATTGCTTTTTGCGACAAATTTCAACAACCGCTTGAAAATCTTCTTCTCCAGAACCGCTTATGTTACAGCTGTGAAACTTGCTGTGTGTACTGCTGTATTGACCTAGAATAAAGTTTGTTCAAGAGAAGTGATTTAGTCACATGACCTAGCTGCCATTTTGCAATATGTGAAAATCTTTAAACATCTTCTTCTCTGCAACCGCTAAGTGCAATGAAGCGCAATTTTGCACATGTGCTCCTTGCAAGGTCCTCTACCAAGTTTTTTCAAACTGCGAATTTTCCATAATAAACATAGCTGCTATGAGCCATTCGCCTTTTTATCACTGTTTAATTGCGTAAATTTGCACTTTATGCATTATGTTTACACTATTTAACTATATTACAGTGTAGCAGACACATGAGTACACATAGTTATGACACCTAAAGGCAATATTGCAGTAAAAATTTGCACTGCGCAGTCGCCTTCGTGAAATAAAACACTTGCAAATTTTCATAAAACTTCTGCAAATTGTAGAGGTCTATAGTGAGCATTAGTATGTGAAATTTGAAAGCCCTACAATGCATAGCTTGACGGCCATTTTGTTTCGTATGCGCGGTTTTTAAAAACTACAAAAATCTTCTTCTCCGAAACCGCTTATGGCACAGACTTGAAATTTTGTTTATAGAGTTATCTTATGACTAACATTCAGATTTGTTCAAGAGAAGTTGATAGGTCATGTGGTTTGGCAGCCATTTTGAATTGTTCAAAAATGCTTAACAATATTTTTAAATTAATAATAAAACAAAAACCGTTTTACAAAAATGCTTTATTTTTGCCATGTTTATTGACATCTATGGTAAGAACAATTGTGCATAATATGGAGGATGTATATCATATGATTAGGCAGCCATTTTGTTTTGCGCAAAAAATTCGAAAATCTATTTTCTCTGCAACCGCTTATGTTAGAACTGTGAAACTAGCTAAGTAACCTTATATTGTGACCTAGAATCACAGTTGTTCATGTTAAAGGAATTGGTCACAAGCTGTGGCAGCCATATTGGTTTTACGCAAAAATTTCGAAAATGTGTTTTCTTTGCAAACGCTTATGTTAAAGCTGTGAAATTTGCTGTAAAACAATATCTTATGACCTAGAGTTACATCTGATCGTGATGAATGTATTGGTCATATGGCAGGGCAGCCATCTTGAAAAACGCAAAATTTTTGAAAATGTGTTTTTTTTCCAAATGCTAATGTTAGAATTTAAAAAATTTCTATAAAGCTTTATATTGTGACTTAGCTGCTTGTATGCCATTACAAAGTCAATGCGCATGGCCACCTCTATCGCTGCTTGCAGCTATATTTAAAATTAGAATTGCTCGAGCTACTATTGGTGTTCAGGCTCACCATTCCTTTAATATTTTGTGTCTGTTTGACCTCTCTCTTATAGGTATAAACCCTGTTTTCTTTAAAATCTTCCATATCTCTAACCAATTTTTTGTGTTTATTAGCTTGTAATTCAGCATCTAGCTTTTTAATTCTTGTTTGTATACTTTTGTTCCTATTTATCCATTTTTCTTCTGATTTGAAAACTTGAATTTTATTGGTTAAATCTTTGATCTCAATTTTGCTCTTTTCCAATCTCTGTTCTATATATTTTATAAGAATTTTAATCAATTTGATGGAGCATTCATGTAGTGCAGTTTCCCATTCTGTAGCGTGTTCTACCTCTTCAAGCTCAAAGGCAGGGTGTTTAAAAATTCTTAAGCCCCTTGGTATGATATTGTGTAAAACATAATTATCTAACAGTATAAGATCTTGCCAATCTTTGGCATCTATTTCTAATTTCTGTTCCAATAGTTTAAATAAAATTTCTGGGTCATCTGGTGTGCTGTTGGTATTACTAGCATCCAAATTCAATAAATTTACATCTCTTTGCCTATGTTCCCTAGTGGCACATTCTCCAAAAACGTCTGACATTATATAAATATTCAAAGTTTAAATGTACCCCTAAGAATCTTATCCTGGTGCAATATATATGTGTGTGTGTCTTCTATATGAGTACTCAAAACGTATATGAATATATGTATATAACTATCTCTTTGAGGTGAAAGAAGTCGCAGATTGTAAAAAGAACCACAAACACAAACCAATACTAAAAAACTCTCTGCGCTACACAACCCCCAAACATGCGAATCACGTGCTTTACTAAAGGACACAAAAGAAGTTATACAAATTTTTGAGGGAACCAGATGGGAAACCAATATGTGGTGGATCACCTGTGATGTCTCTGCACTGTACACCTGCATACCACATGATGCAGGTATAGGTGCTATAGAATCAGAACTAAATAAACATAATTTTTCGGGCATTCAGGCCCAATTTTTTACTAACTGTATTGTGTTCATACTTACTCACAATTATTTTTTATTTGAAGGGGTATTTTATTTACAAACCCAAGGGACGGCTATGGGGACGACATTTGCGCCCTCATATGCCAATCTGTTTATGAACTTTTTTGAAAATCTTTACATCTGGAATGGGAATAATTATGGACACAATATAGTTAAATATCATCGCTATATAGATGATATCATTATACTCTGGAGGAGTAATGAATCAGAGATAGTAGAGTTCTATAGTTATCTTAATCAAAACAATCTTAATTTAAAATTTACTGGAAAGCACTCTAACACCTCCATTGAATTTTTGGATCTGGTTCTGTATAGAGATACGAATAGCACAATTGCAGTTTCTAATTTCAGAAAACCAACTGAGCGTAATAGTTTTATAGATTTCAATAGTGCTCACAAAAGGAGCTGGATTAGAAATATTCCTTACAGTCAGTTTGTGAGGATGAGGAGGAATTGCACTCACATTGACAACTTTAAGAAAGAAGCAGAACATTTAGAGAATACATTTCTAAAGAAGGGATATGATCCAATCATAATTAAAAATGCTAAATCAAAAGCTCTTGAGAGAAATAGAAAGGAATTGATAACTAGGGAAGAAATAGCGCCTGAAAAACCAAAAGTTGAAGTTGAAACACCAATCCGATTTATTTCCACATATAATGAAGGTTCAAACAAAATAAAAAACATTTTGAGAAAACACTGGCCCATCCTTAGAGCGGACCCTATACTGGGGAGCCAAATAGGGGAACAACCCATAGTTACTTTTAAAAAAGGAAAAAACCTTAAAAATATTTTAGCCCCCAGTAGATTAAAGACAATAAATGAACAGAAAGATATCACAACAAATAGTAAAAACTGGTTAGAAAATAGTAAGAGAACTTCCAAATGTGGAAAATTGAATTGTCTAATGTGTAAACACATAAACAAAGCAGTGACATTCCAAGACTCCGCAAAAACTAAAATACTGATATTGATGTGGCAGCTCATATGTAGTATATCAGGCAGTTTTTAATGTGGTATGTTTTAAATACTATGTGTGTATAGATAAGCAGGTGCCAAGTAGTTATAAGATGCTTTTAGCCCCCTTTTTTATCTTTTTAAATCTTTTAAAAGTATTTTCTATATGAATTTTTATATGTATTTAACATTATATATATTTATTTTTTGTATGCATTTAGGTCTAATTAGGGTCATCATATTAGTAAGGTTTTAAATGTTAGTCTTCTCATATAGGGATACAATTATAGTTATTCCTATTATGTATTATATGTTCAAAGCATGTATTGATTTGTATTTTAAACATGAAAGTGCAATTGACAATGCTGGTACTTTAAAAACCTTGTTGTATTTAGAGGAGTGTTTAAAGGTAGCTGACACACAGTTTGCCAATTATAGGTAATTACTACACAGTTAAATGGTCACATTATGGGGAGAGATCATAACCATTGTTCCTCTTGAGAAAGCCTGTCCGTTAGACAGGGGAAACGCGTTGAGGTGTTTGCAATACTTTAATGTATAATTGATATACATATATGGACTCTTAATAGTCATTACAGGTTTGGAGGAGTACTGGGATCCGGAATTCACCTGGTGAGACGTGGCGAATTAAACCGGTGTACCCTGTTGTTCCTGTGGAGACCATCTTTACTTTTTATGTGCATGTTTTTAATTGTCATTTGGTAAGTGCAATTCTTACCTTGTGTTGTAGCTGTGAATCCATCATTAAAATCACTTGAATCGAGATTGCGCTTTTTTGTTTCCTTTCTATGTTGCACTGTTTACACAAGTATCACGTGATATTTCATCGTACTTCCGCATTGAGGAAGACCTAAATACATGAGAGCATAAATTTGACACACAGCAAAACACTTCTTTTCTTTTAATTTAATTTTATCGTTACAGATACAGTTCAGATTTATTAAGTCGATACATTAACAGCTTGAATTTGTTAAAAAAATATGTGACCCATAGCCATAGCTTGTTGTGATATTAAAATATTTGAGCCTATACTTACAGTGAACACAACTCATTATGTAATAACATATTGAACTTGAAGCGGGGTCTTCCTATGTAGCCTAATATAAACTGCATCCTTATAGTGTTAGGAGGAAAAGTATGGGTTAAATAAATGAATACCTGTGTTCTGTACTGTTGATAATGCTATTAGGGTATCTAGTCACTATGTAAAGCAAGTACAAAACAATGACAGTTTTAACCACTTACTGTATTTGACAGACCAGATATCCAACGGGCATAGCGCTCAGACAGCTCTTGAAACCAATGGCCGGAAAACAACCTCATAGCAATGTATTGTCTGGTAGTGACTTAGCAGAACTGATTGGAGCGGGAGACTAGAACACTTGCTCTGATTGGGCATTGCTAGTGCCACTCAAAGCACTCCAGCCAATCATATATCTGGTTGTGCCTGTCCCAGTGTCATCTGTGTATACTGTACGAACTGTCCTAAAATATTATTACAAGCGAGCAGCGTGTGACAGCTATAGTGATAAAGGAATAGAGGAACTCTATGATTAACCAGCGCTCGACAGCGAGTTTATTACTCCAGAACTTAGAAATTTAAAAAACTGGCTTTTCCATTGCGAGTCTGGGGAACCCGGGACATGGCCGGCTGCGCCCTAGGTGGCAGTGTGCTTGCCTAGTGGGAGCGCCGACCCTGATTAGAAGGCCGCTAAATGCCGCTGCACACCACACATGTATTATTCCCAGCAGTGAAGGGGTTAATTAGGGAGCTTGTAGGGTTAATTTTAGCTTTAGTGTAGTGTAGTAGACAACCCAAAGTATTGATCTAGGCTCATTTTGGTATCTTTCATGCCACCATTTCACCGCCAAATGCGATCAAATAAAAAAAATCAAAGGTAGAGAGAGGGCGCCACAATAGCGTGATACCATCTGGAAATGCAGGTATAGATGAGAGTAAGTAATGTGCTTACCAGAAAATATGGCACTGTGCTGTGACCAGTGCGTGAAAGCTTGCTAGCACTTAGCAGTAGCTAGTACACTGTGGAAACCAAGCTCCAAAAACTCTTCTCCCGGTTTCAGCTTGATATACACCTCCTGGTGACTGGATTTCAATTGTTAAAAAGAAAACCTTAGCGTGTTGTTCTATTGGTGTTAATTAGGTAGCTTGTAGGGAGCTTGCAGGGTTAATTTTAACTTTAGTGTAGAGATCAGCCTCCCACCTGAAACATCCCACCCCCTGATCCCTCCCAAACAGCTTTATTCCCTCCCCTATCCCACAATTGTCCCCGCTATCTTAAGTACTGACAGAAAGTCTGCCAGTACTAAAATAAAAGGTATCTTTTAAAAAATATATATATTTTTTTCCAGATATTTACATATTCTGCTGTGTAGGATCCCCCCTTAGCCCCCAACCTCCCTGATCCCCCCGCCAAACAGCTCTATAACCCGCCCTCTCTACCTTACTGTGCAGTATCTTGGGTACTGGCAGCTGTCTGCCAGTACCCAGTTTTCCATAAAAATTTTATTTTTGGGAGGTTTTCTATATTTTTCAGTAGTGTAGCTTCACCCCCTCAATAAACAACCCCGCACCCCCTCCCAGATCCCTTAGATCAACATTCCCTCCCTCCTCTCTCCCACTTTGTGTACAAAAATGTTGTAGCAGTTCCCATCCACTCCTGCCCCGGCACGTGTACCCACCCCCCTTTGACGCGCAACCCAACATCGATGGCCTCCCACATTGGCTCCCACCCACCAACGATCGTGGCAATCGATCTCCGATGCAGAGAGGGCCACAGAGTGTCTCTCTCTGCATCAGATGGCTAGAAAATGTTATTGCAGGATGCCTTAATATCGAGGCATCACTGCAATAACAGGAAAGTGGCTGGAAGCGATCAGTACAGGGACATTTTTTTGTAGGACGTACCCTGTACGTCGTTGGTCCTTAAGGGTTTAAGACACTTTCCAATTTACTTCCATTATCAAAATTTGCACAGTCATTTTATATACACACTTTCTGGGGAACAATATTGAGCATGTGCACAACCTCACAGATTATACGTATACTAGTTTGTGATTGGCTGATGTCTGTCACATGAAACAAGGGGCCGGAAAATGGGAGAAAAAAATAAATTTGTCAGAAAAAAATCTACTGCTTATTTGAAATTCAGATTAGGTGTTATTGCATTGTATTTTTATTATGCAATTCTACTGCATTAAGTGATACTTTATTTGGACCTGGTCCTTAAGTTATCCTTTCCACTGTGTCTGGAGGAAAAGGAACTTTTCTTCCTCAGGACAAGAAGTCTAAGGGAAAAAAAGAACATATAGTCATTTTTTGTTGTTTTGTCTATCTAGGAGCCAACAATCTTCCTCCTCCTTACAATGAGCTGAATCTTCCAGATCTTCCTGGGAGTTTAATCCAGTTGGAACAAGGCCAAGCATTCTATGAGCCTTCTTCCTTTTCCAAATCAACATGAAGGTACGGCCCCAATCCAGATTCTTTTCTGGTAGGGGGAACTTTATAACTTTTTTTAGAAGTCCTATCACAGTCTGTCAGAGATCTCTAAGTTGTAAACATAGTGTCAATTACTGAATAGGTTTCAAATCAAGGTCTTTTTGAGGAAAGTGTCTTCTGTCTCACGTTCTAAAAAACTTTCCAAATTCTATTAGTTGTAGTTTAAGTTTTGGAACAAGGCCAAGGATTTTATTCCATCCATATTCTTTTATGGTAGGGGGCACTTTACACCTTTTTTAGAAGGCCTATTACAATCTGCCCAAGATTTCAGGTTCTAAACATAGCTTCCTAGGGTTACTGAATAGGTTTCAAATCAAGGCCTTTTCAAGGAAGGTGTCTTCTGTCTTACATTCCAAAAGACTTTCCAAATAATATTAAAACTGTAGTTTAGGTTTTGGAAGATCGCCAAGGATTTTATTTCATCCTTTTCCATTATACCCAAGAAAGAGGACCAATTCTAGACTCAATGACTTTAAACAAAATTCTACCCCTTATTTAAAAGGGTCAATTTATGCTCACGTTAATTTGAAGGATGCCTTCCTTCCAATTACTAGACCATTTCCAGCTTCTAAGACTTGCATCTCAGGACAATTTTTTTCATTTTGTGGTTTTTCCATTTGGTCTATTTACAGCTCTCAGAATTTTTACAAAGGTTCTAGGAACTCAGTTGTCTGTAATAAGGATGTATCTAGTTCAGTGGCTCTGTATATTGACGACAAATTGGTTCAGACTCCATTTTGTTCCTTCAGCTATATTTCATACCAACAGTCTGCTGTTGTTCCTTTGCAGTCATGGTTGGCAAAATAATTCTCTTTCTCATTTATTAAGAGTCTCTTTTCTATGAGTCACTATAATCTCAGTGACTATGTTCCATATGAGACGTCTTCACCATGTTTCAGCAATGGTGCAAAAATTTCAATCAACTATCTCTATTTCATAGAATGCTATGGGATTCTTCAGTGAGGCAATTTCTGTCCTGGTTTTCCAAACTATTTTTCTGGGAGTGTCCTTTATTTGCCCAACTTGGGAAATAATGAATGCAGATACCATATCTCTGGGGTTGGTATTCAGTCTGATGGTCCAGGAGGTGAGTTTACCAATAATTATATTGGATTCAGTGCAATCTTTATGTACCTTCAGAGCTGTCCACTTCTTAAAGGAGAAACATATCTGAGTTTTACAGCTGTATATTCACTATCGAGGGGGAACTTAGTTCCTTAACAATAATTTAGGAAGTCTCAAGGTTTTTTGATTGGAGACAGAAAAATGTTCTATATTTCACATCAAAAGGAAGGAAAAATGTGAGGCAGATTTCCTTAGTAGGTAATCCCTTCCACAGGAATATTTTCTCCTTTAAGTAGTTTTCTACTAGATTGTGGAACTATGGGGTCTCCCTGAGATAGACCGATGACTTCTGTTCCCAAGGCCCTGAAGATTTAAACATCCACAATATGGCAATATATTCAAAAGGGATCTATCACAGGATTAAGGTTGCTGGTAGGAAAGAGCGAATGTTTAGCAACATTCGAAAAATGAATTAATTTTAACACCTTTGTTCGTTTTGAACTTCAAATGTTTGTACAACATTCGAACATTAGTTTATTGTAATAGTATTTCTAATGCTTTATTTAAATGTAATATTCAAATTTGACATTTTATAATAATTCAATTCGAATTACACAATATTCAAGTTTAAAAAATAAAAAATTATATATTTGTAATAGTATTTCTAATGCTTTCTTTAAATGTAATATTTGAATTATGTAATATTTTAAATCGAAACATTCTAATTGATATATTTGTACCTATTATGTATCAATTTACGAAAATTCCCTACCCCTTGAACTATTGAACTTCTGAATAGTATTGTTAAATTGAATGTTATATTTGAAATTTCAAATGTGGACATTCGATCTAATTATGAATATTCTAAATTAAAAGTGACATTCGAAAACTGTAAATAACATTTGATTATAGAATTTTTAAGAATATTCATTCTTATTAACATTCATTTATGTATATTTTTTTTACCTAAAGTGATTTTTAAGATATCTTCAATTAGTAGATTATAGCTCACCTCCTTGTCCTAATCTATGTAATACATTTGATGGTCTCTTACTTAATTTAGATATTGTAAGAGCATCAGAATTCTACTTTCAAATTACAGAGGTTTTTAGCTAATCATTTAATTGTCCATTGACCCATGCAAAGGTCAGAGGGCCACATC
Organism: Bombina bombina; assembly: GCF_027579735.1. Classification (NCBI taxonomy): domain Eukaryota; kingdom Metazoa; phylum Chordata; class Amphibia; order Anura; family Bombinatoridae; genus Bombina; species Bombina bombina. The sequence goes on along the minus strand of NC_069503.1, from coordinate 514,810,147 downwards.
AGTTTGTTTAGCGTTTTGTATAAGTTAAGGTTTACTTGGAGACGGGATACTTTTTTACAAAAGCATTATTGCCCTTTTTTCTAGATCAGTTTCTTAAATAAATTTGCAAGGCAGCAATATACTTTCTCTAAATTCTATCACTTTGATGTGTTTAGTTGGAAAGTCCTTTAGGCAGCAGTGTCTGCTAATTAGGTGTCTGCCTTAAAAAAATGTTGTCACGCCCAGTTTCTTATGGACTCCATAGCTTGGCTATTAGTTCCCAGGAGCAATGGCTCTTGGGCTCTAGCCAACTTATGAAACAAAACAAAATCTATGCTTATCTGATAAATGAATTTCTTTCATGGTGGTAAGAGTCCACTAGACCAGCCCATATAATTTTTTTACTTTATTAAATTTTTTTCTGGCAGCAGTTCTAGTTTGCAGCTCATTTTCCCTGCTTTGACCTTTCCTACCTTTCTACTACTCCTTTCTTGGCTATATGTCAGACTAGAATACCAGAGAGGTGAAAAGGAATTAGTGCTCTTAGAGGTTTGGGAATCTTTGCCTCCTCCTAGTGGCCAGGAGTTAAATCCCAGGAGTAATGGCTTGTGGACTCTCACCACCATGATATAAATTTATCAGGTAAGCATAAATTTAGTTTTTAGTGTGTTCCACGCTAGCATTAACAAACCACTTGTATGGGAAGGACAATGATAGAGCAAAAAAAAAGTTAAATTGTAGGAGTTTATAAATATAGGAAGAGCCTATATTAGATTAGATTTGTCTAATAAGTCATTTTGATAGAGGAATACAAATATTATAACTCACTGAAGAGCTCTGAGGGATATGTCAGAGAGAAGAAAAAAAAAATCCTTATTCACATCCCCCACCCTGAATTTCATACTCAGCCTATGTGCTGTCCCATTCAATTTACTATTTTCCCCTGGGTAACCCACCCACGTATATCTCACAGATTAGATGCCTTGAGAAGGGGCATTATTATCATGGGCGTGTTTCACATTCACACAAATAAATTCAGCTACAAAAAGAGTTTTCGGCATTTGTAACAAATCAATAAATGCACATGCCTAATATATCATGATAAAACATGACTTATTGCTTGTTTACATAAAACGTCATGTGGTGGTGTACAGTGACTCCAGAATCATGCAGTTTGTACTTATCTGTCAATGTTGACATGCCCGTAAGTGCTCATTGTCTTAAAGGAAAGAGAAACTGCAAATGTGCTCCCTCAAGGCCACAACTGCTCTGAGAGTGCTGCCATTAACAATAAAGGCTCAGGAGCTACAGCCTCTAATTGACTGTAGAGCTGCAGCAATTTTTTGTTCTAGTAGAATACAACGGTTTAAACCAGGGGTGTCAAACTTGCGGCCCGCGGGCCTCATGCGGCCCTCAACCTAATTTTGTGCGGCCCACGCCACCTCCATGAAAAATATTAATTATAATATGCTTATTAGTGCGCTTACTGTTAGGGATGCACATACATTAAAACATACGTTATTAAAAAGAAAAAGACAGATAAGTGCATAATGATTTCTTTAACACATGCAGTTCATTACTATGGTAGCACTGATTTCCCACATCATTTCTGTCCATTCCTTTCCATCATTTTCTCTTTAACTAAAATCACATACTTTATATATATTTCTATATATTTATTTTATATTATGTACAACAGGTATGTCTATCACTATTATAAACAGTGGGTCGCAGGTGGATCGTGTGTGTCACCTTCTTAAAAGCATTAGAGCACATTTCCTCAAGCCAGAGTAAGTTAATTAGGAGTTACAGAACACAATCTTTTGAAATGTATACAGTTATAGCAAATGCCACTGCACTGTTTAGCAATGACAAGATATGTAGGTAGTGTGCGGCCCACGTGAGTTGTACTTGTATGGAAAATGGCCCGCGACTAAAATGAGTTTGACACCCCTGGTTTAAACCATAGTAAAATAAATTAAATTGCTAACAATTAAAAGATTTTAAATATTGAATTGTATTTTTACACAAGAATATTAGTTCTCTTTCATATGAAGCTAAATAATATTAACAAATTAAATATCATGGTAAAACTGGTTTTCTGGTTCTGTTATACCTTGGACTTTATTGAACGTTAGTCACACAAGGAAGTGATACTGTAGCATGGAAAAAAAGAAGTGCAGGCACTGCTCAGAAGGTAAAAATAAAATTCATCCTTAATTTCAAACTGATTAAAAAACAATGTCCATAGCAAGACAAACAGACTAGAGAGTGTGGGAAAGATGGCCGTACAGGTACCTTCTGAGCAGTGCTTGCACTTCTATTTTCGATGGATATTGTACAAGCGGTCTGATCATCCGCAGCTATGGTGTTCTGGTAAGAGGCCGAACTTTTGAAAAAAGCGAACCATGCCACTTCCTGTGACATTTAATCAGCTGTTTTACACATTTTGGGCCTAATGCGCATGCATGTCAGCGTCATCACATACCTGGCCGCATACGTCACTGCTAAAATATTTAGTGCTGTTAAATTCAGGAACCCTTTATAGAGCGCATGCGTGTGACACATGGGAAGCTGTTTTTTAGGCTCCTCTGCAATATTCGGAACTCCGCCCCCACTGCAACTACTCCCATTACTACTACTGTAAAGCTGAGTCTCCGTGCATGAGAAACAGCCCCCCCCCCGCCACTCGGTTATAGCCACTGCTTCTGATGATCCAATGCAGCTTTTCACAGGCTCCGTTCAATGTCATTATCTTATGAAAGATAATGGGAGCCTGTGAAAAGCTGCATTGGATCATCAGAAGCAGTGGCCGAGTGACGGGAGGGGGCTGTTTCTCATGCACAGAGACTCAGCTTTACAGTAGTAGTAGTAATGGGTGACGTACTTGCAGTGGGGGGCGGAGTTCCGAATATTGCCGAGGAGCCTAATAAACAGATTTCCATGAGCGCACCATTTGTGATACAAAATCACACGCATGCGCTCTATAAAGCGTTCTTAAATTTCACAGCAATAAATATTTTAGCAGTGATGTATGTGGCCAGGCATGTGATGACGCTGGCACGCATGCGCATTAGGTCGAAAATGTGTAAAACAGCTGATGAAACGTCACAGGAAGTGACATGGTTCGCTCTTTTACAAAGTTTGGCCTCTTACCAGAACAACGGCACTCCGCTTAAACAGCATTGATTGAATGACCTTTACCCTGTTTTGGTTCCAGTTCAGTTCCAATGCAGCTACACAACGTGGGTCTCACTTGTTGATACTGTAGCATGACCCAGATGAAAAAAAAAATATGAAGATGATAGTGACAGAGGCTTTATTTTGCAACCTATGAAGAGAATTCCCCACATCCTTAGTTATTATAAGGAGTGAATAGCTGTATAGCATAACACAGGAAATGAAAAGGTTTGCCTATCTGCTTAAGCCTCTAAATCCATAGTGAATATAGGCCTTGATGTGATTTGATTTACTAGGGTCTGGCAAGGGCAGTGCAATGAATGGCTATATTCTTCAGTTGTCCTTCAGCAGCCTTAAATGGCTGCTGCATTTGTGTCCTTTAGGTATAAGGAAAGATTAGTAAAATCCTAGTTAAAACAAAAAAAACAGAGCAGTCAGGAACCAGATGATGAGTCGCAGCTGTGAGTAAAATTAAAAGGTGTTCCTCATACAATCAGGCCTATGATTATGTCATAGTAGGTAGGGAATAAATTCATTTGTGTGTTCATAGATTAAGGGCCCGATTCCTGAAGGATTGTTTTTTATCCAGCATCTTCTGCAGATCTCATATTGTTTTCATCTGGTGTGAGTCTCAAATAAAATGTGCTGTTCATTTTTGTAAATGGGAATATGTGAAAAGCATTTCATTGCAAAGTACAGGTTTCACAAGCTTGGAGAATTCAGACATATAGGCAATTAAAGGGTCAGCAAAGAGAAAATTAAAGGGACAGTCTAGTCCAAAATAAACTTTCATGATTCAGATAGGGCATGTAATTTTAAACAATTTTCCAATTTATTTTTATCACCAATTTTGCTTTGTTCACTTGGTATTCTTAGTTGAAAGCTAAACCTAGGAGGTTCATATGCTAATTTCTAAGCCCTTGAAGGCCACCTCTTCTCTAAGGGTATTTTGACAGGTTTTCACCACTAGAGGGTGTTAGTTCATGTGTGTCATATTGATAACACTGTGCTCACGCACGTGGAGTTCCTATGAGCCAGCACTGATTGGCTAAGATGCATGTCTGTCAAAAGAACTAAGGTAAGGGGGCAGTCTGCAGAGGCTTAGATACAAGATAATCACAGAGGTAAAATGTGTATTTATATAACTGTGTTGGTTATGCAAAACTAGGGAATGGGTAATAAAGGGATTATCTATCTTTTAAAACAATAAAAATTCTGGTTTAGACTGTCCCTTTAAACTTTTGGGGTTCAGATACTTTCGAATTTACTTCTATTATCAAATTTTCTTTGTTCTTTTGATATTCTTTGTTAAAAAGATATCTAGTTAGGCTCACGAGCAGCTGTGCAGTACTGGAAGTGAGCTACCTATTGGTGGCAGCACATATATGCCTCTTGTCATTGGTTCACCCCATGAGTTCAGCTAGCTCTAGTAGTGCATTCTGCTCTTTCAATAAAGGATTCAAAGAGAATAAAGAAAAATTGACAATTGAAGTAAATTGGAAAATTGGTTAAAATTGCATGCTCTGTCTTAAAGGGACAGTATACTGTAAAATAGTTTTTCCCTTAATGTGTTTACAATCGCTTTTTTTACCAACTGCAGAGTAAAAAATGTATGAAAATTAGCTTTTTAAAGTTTATTTGTGTATATTAAAGCTCTGATTTTGTGTTTTGAAGCCACAACCTAATAAAATGGGTTGAGCTTGTAGGTATAATCAGATCTCATTACTGTATCACATTGTGCACATATACCTGCTTCTTTATCTTATATCTGTCCATAAAACAATCACCAGTACTTAGAGAGAACAATGGAAACTCAACATTTTATTACCTTATCTCTGCTATATCTCACTGGGAGCAGTGGCGTAGCGTGGGGGGGGCAACAGGGGTGGTTGCCCCGGGTGCATAATTCTGGGGGGCGCTTTCAGGCTCAACTTAGCAAAGGGAAGAAGGGAGGCTAAAAATTCTGACAGGCCCCCAGCTCTGTTCTGCGACCCGTCAGGAATGTGGTGATGCCACGACTAAGGTAAGGTGTCAGGACCAGACTTACTTATAGCCCTGTTTTTGCCTGATACTAGCAACACGCAAAATGCAGCTTAATTACGGTTCTATTATTACCCAACAAGTAAGTTCCCTTCCAACAAAGGACCCAGAGCCATAATGCCATGCATTGCCTGGGGCACTTTTTAAGGATCTCTAAGCAGACGTGGGGGGAGGAATCCTTAAAAAGTGCAATAAATCTCTTTCAAACTCGTGGCGCTGGTGGCAGCATGGCTGGGCTCTGCCTTTCTGTTAACCCCAGTTACCTAGTTAGTGGGATGGTGGGGTGATCAGAGACCATACTTTTATGTTTGACCGGATTCTGATTACAACTTATGCCATCTTGTCCTTGCACAAAAAAAAGTATATTTGTGACAGTTGACAAAAATGAGACCTTGTTTCCTGTATTTGATTTTTCCCCTCCATGATCTTCCTAGGGCAGAAGTAGATTTAGGGATTTGTGTGCTGTCTGGCACCAGGATTGTGCTGCTCACCAGGCATTTCACTGTGTTTGTCTCCTATCAAAGAAGTCCTATGAATTCACCATCTTGAATCTATTTCTTGCTGGACTCCTGAGCTGTGGACTTTTACCGATTTTTAGGGTTTGGGTGCATATTGCCTTTTTCATTTACATTAAATCCACTCTTACTGCATTTAAAGTAAAAAAAAATAACTATAATTTGTGTTAGTAAATAAATTTAACAGCACCCCCCTAAATACCATACACCCTCCCCCCATATATGTATGTAATGCTGGGTTGTCTGTCCCATGCCCCTTTTATATTGATTACTTACAATTGTTATATTTATTAAGGTAGAATATATACCCCACTTTTATATGTCATTGGCACCCAAAAGACAGTCTGCCCAGCAGGGACAACCTTATGTAACAGCTGCCAACCTGTGTGTCCCCTTTTCCTCTTTTTAACGACTTACCAAAAACCTATTGCACCACATATACAATATGGGTTGCTGCAATGTGGGGGTGGGTGCACCCTGTGGTCTGCAGTATTTGTACCATGAAGTTTTACAGATCAGGACATGTCACCACCAGATGGGGGTTAAGGGGGGCTTTCCCCATATGTAAAACGAGAATAAATCTTAAAATTTAATATTGTATATATTTGCCCAGCTCTGGAGAGCTGCAGACAGGGTTTGATCACAGGGGGATAGCACATAATGCTTGCAGGCTTCACCCACTGCCTCTTGTATTGCCAATATATTATTTTCATGGCTTTATTTGTAAGGCGCTACTGATTAGCAGCTGCTTATGACAAGGGACATATTTTGGGGATATGGGTATCATCAGCAATAACTGTTAGTTATCCAGTAAAGATGGTTAAGGGAGCATTTTGTGGGAGAGGAGACAGTGTCTCTTGCTTTATGTGATCTACCAGGCTTGGGTCTTTGCTTGGTTTGTCCTAAATCTAAGAAGAAGCAGCAAAATGGGGTTGGGGGGGCGCAATACTTGCCTTGCCCTGGGCGCTGACAACCCACGCTACGCCACTGACTGGGAGTGTAATTTCTTCTGCAGGCTGTGTTTACAAAGCTTATCTATAGCTTGGACCTGCGGCCATAAACTTTTAGAATAGGTGGGGATGCCACATGCTGAATTAAAATGCCGATATAAGGGTAAAGGAGCTACTTTAATACACTCCAGCAGGTAAAGTGGATAATTGGAAACAAATTAAAGGGGAGAACATTTTTGAGTAAACTGTCCCTTTAATCATCAAATAAATATTTCATGTTCCTTTTACAGTGTGTTGTCTGTGTTGGGTCCTCCAAATAAGGCAAATTGTGGATGGAGTTTGGCTTTTGAAAAACATTTGCAACAAACAAGGAGTTAATTTGCTTTAAAAACACATTTAGACTTGGCTGATATGTTATTCTATAGGTACACATCAAACATATGTCTTTTAAGTACAAAGTGGTTACTGTCTCTTTAATAATGTTTTTTTCTCTTGGAAAAGATGTGTGAAAATAAGTCAAACTAAGAAACTGTATTGTATTATAATTTAATTCATTCATCACATGGGTTATATTCCAGAAACTATATCAAATCTAACATGTATCACTTTGTAAGTGGCAGCTATTTATTTTTTTAAATGTGAACATTTGTATAAACACACCTGAACTTTAAATATGATTCTTTATTTAAACTGATCTGTCTACACACAGATTTAACATTTGAGAAAAGGAAATCATAACTGGCTGTCATTTCCTTGTGAGTGACAAATACTGATTTATGGGACTTAATGAGCCCACAACTGGGAATTTCCTATCTTTTGACGCTATGATTGAGAGTGTTATTTTAATTAATTTTTATTTAATAGAAGACAGCTATGTCATACGTCAACAGTATGTGGGTCATTAAAGATGCATTAAATCTTCAAAGAATACTTTTTTTTATCCTTCATCTTATCAGGATGGTGCCTACTTTTCTTATTATTGAAAATACTTTATATTATTTTATCCAACCCAAAATTCAAAACACTCATCTGAACGCACAAGAACAAAAAAGCAATAAAAGTCTGTGATTTGATTTTTCTTTTTTGTGTGTGTTGAGAATAGAGAAAAATGTTGAACCTATTAAAATGTTTCAAGAGTAAAGGGCCACTAAAGACCTTGAGATTCAGTAAAACAACTTTGCAATATACTTTCATTATTTATTTTTCCCCCTTTTATTTAATTTGGCTCTGAAAATACGGAAAATGCACACTTCTCAGGGTTAATTTGCTTTAGCAAAAAAAAAAAAAGCTTGCAAAACAATGCACTTTAGATTAATTAGTGATTGTGGATATCCTTGTCAGCAGCAGACACAAGCCCTGATTGGCTCAAATGAGGCAAGTGGTAGTTGGAGTTTTACTATAAAAAAAAATTGTCACAAACACAATGGGGTCAATTTATCAAGCTCTGTTATGAAGAAGTTATGAAGCAGCGGTCTAATGCGGTGGACAGAAATCAACCCGATCGAATACAATCGGGTTGATTGACACCCCATGCTAGCTGGCGATTGGCAGCAAATCTGCTGGGGGCGTCAATGCACCAGCTGTTCTCAAGAACTGCTGGTGCAATGATAAATGCTGAGAGCGTATGCTGTCGGCATTTATCAATGTGCAGCGGACATGATATGTTACATCGTATCGCACTATAATAAATTGACCCCAATGTTCTTTTTTTATGTTTAGACTGATATATGTAGAAATATTTAATTATGAATAAATAGAATATAGTCTGTTATGTTAAGAACATTTGAATATGAAATATTCCTATTTTCATGTCGGGTTAGCGCAATTGCAAAAATGCTATAGTGTTTGTTCAAGAGAATGGGTGTTTTGTTTTCACTTTTTTGCTCCATTGACTTCTATGGGGGAATAAGCTAACGCACACGCAATATTGTAAATTCCAATTTTTGTGCTAGTCAGGTTAAAACTTGCGCAAAATAAAAATTTTTAAAACTTGTAATACGAGCACAACCCAACTGGTACAAAAAAAACTAAATCCCAGTGGTGTTTTCGCAATTGCGAAAACGCAATATACCATGTCACTTGTAATCTAGCCCAAAATGTGTAGTTATGCATAATATAACAACTTTGCAATATATTTTCAATATTTATTTTGCCCCCTTAACATGTTATTTATTTTAAAAAATTGACCAATTATCAGAACTTGAAATGCATTTTGTTGACTTCTCAACGCTAACTGCTACATATCTGTCCCTAACCGCTTTATCAGATAACAACTGCAAATAAATGCATTTTATACTAACTGTATGACTGTGGCTAGCCTGAGATTGGTTCCTCCAAATAAGGCACGTTAAGCTATTGAAAAGTAATTGCAGTAAAAAAGGATGTTAGGTAAAGACTTGGCTGATATGTTATTCTATAGCAACACAACAGAAATGTCTTGTAATTATAAGGTGTCTACTGTCCCTGCACATAAAGCATAGATTAAAAAAAAAAGTTTCAAATGACTTATTTTATTAAATTTACTTTGTTCTTTGTTGAAAAGCAGGTAGGTAGGCTGAGGAGCATAAACATGTCTGAAGCATTATATGGCAGCAGCTTTGCAAGAATATTTTTAACAATGTTATACATTTGCTAAAGCACTAGTGTTTCCTACCATGAAGTGCTCCAGACGTTACCTACCTAGGTGTAACAAACAGCAAACCGTATTCCTGGCTGAGTATTCACCAGCGTCAGGTAGAATACTGTTGTTCCAGCATATAACAAGCTGGAATAAATGGCTGAGGGGCCTCACTTATCAAAATACTCCAGCAAAGTACTGAAATCTTAAACATACAGTAACTAAATAGGTGACCCGGGTAAGAGTATTATGACTGTGGATGGGCAAATGTGCTGAAAGTGCAATTTGTTTGGTAGAATGAGTAGTACTGTGGGCATTTGTTTTGGACCATCGAATGTTGATAAGAAGGAAAATCCATCAAAATTTTCGAATCAAATGTTATTTCTGGTTTTCAAATGTTACTTTTGTTTTCGAATCTTCATAATTAGATTAAATATGCACATTCAAAATTTGACAAATACTTTTCAGAAGTTTAATAGTTAAAGGGATGCTAAACCCAAATTTTTTCTTTCGTGATTCAGATAGCCCATGCAATTTTAAGCAACATTCTAATTACTCCTGTTATCAAATTCTGTTTCGTTCTCTTGCTATCTTTATTTTTAAAAAAAGGAATGTAAAGCTTAGGAGCCGGACCATTTTTGGTTTAGAACCTGGGTTATGCTTGCTGATTGGTGGCTAAATGTAGACACTAATAAGGAAGTGCTATCCAGGGTGCTGAACCTAAAATGAACTGGCTCCCAAGCGTTACATTTCTGCTTTTTAAATAAAGATAGCAAGAGAACAAAGAACAATTGATAATAGGAGTAAATTAGAAAGTTGCTTAAAATTGCATGCTCTATCTGAATCATGAAAGAAAAAAATTGAGTTTAGTGTCCCTTTAATGTGGTAGGGAATTTAGTTAATTGATATATAATAGATACAAATAAATTGATTTACATTTTTCTATTTCAAATATTGCATAATTTGAATATTACAGTTTAAGAGAGCATTAGAAATACTATTAGAAATATATAGATTGCAATTTTTGGAATTCAAATATTGCATAATTCTAATCAAATTATTAGAAAAACATGACGGCACGAAATGTCTTAATCCAGAAGGCACAGCAAAAACCCTTAATACAAAGATAAGGTGGCGCAATATACAATTGCTGGTTCCCCTAATTGTAGGAGTCAAAGAGACCAAAATATTATATATATATACAATATATTGTGCGTTTATCTTATATAAAATGGGGCACTGTGTACTTCTGTTCTATATGACCCATACTCAGAAAAATATATAAAATAAATGAATTTATTACTATATCTTTAAGCTTACAATATTAATTGAAACAATGCATAAAACAGATATTGCTAACAATATGAAAAAACTTTGTCTAGACACCGGTGTCAATGTATATTATATCTAATTGAAACATAAACAATTAAAAATTACATATGCTAAAAAGAGAGACCTATAGGTTGGTATTCTATGCGCTTCTATCAGACTCTCTATATAAGTGCTCTCTGATTAAAATTGCTATTGTGAATGCTAAAACAAGTTAATCTTGTATAGTGGATAATCTATAACCAATTGCTAATACAATGTTGGATGTTATCTGCTCATATAACAGGATATGTAAATTGTGGCTAATACAACTAATGATATTAATAGTGCATGAAATTAATGCAAAAACACAGTCTCTGTTATAAATCGAAATTCTGTATAGATTTGTGGATGTCAGAGGTAACGTTTCAAAACTGTATCAATATTGTATACGTTAAAGATACAAGCTATTTGATTAAGTCGTATTTCCTTTTGCAATTATGTTGCTTTTAATATGTTGCAATCTGTCCTAGTTTTCACAGTTTTTTTCAGTGTGAACTAGTATTGGCAATTAAATCAATGTAAGTCTTCAGCTTACAGCCAAATACCTGGTATTCCGGTTTACAGTACACTGTAGATGATGTTACAGTGACAGGTGAAATACCTATATTTCAATAGGGTTACGTCCATGCGGTCTCACTTTGGAGTGCGGTCAGTGGCGTCTTCAAATGCCGAGTGTCGGACGCTTTACCTTTCACTTTCCTTCTGTAAATCCTTTTGTTGCGGTGGCACTAGCGGTATGCTACGCAAATCCTTTAGCAGCTTTAGACGGGTCTTTGGAGTGTCAGCATGGGACCACTGTGGATCCGGTCTTTATCTAGTCTCCATACTCTGTAAATCCTTTTGTTGCGGTGGCAGTAGCGGTATGCTACGCAAGTCCTTTAGCAGCTTTAGACGGGTCTTTGGAGTGTCAGCGTGGGACCACTGTGGATCCGGTCTTTATCTCATCTCTGTACTCTGTATCCTTGAATCAATAGGTCTGGTTCTACGCGTTTCAGCTGGAAAACCTTTCTCAAGATACCTGATACCATTGATTCTTTGACTTTTATAGCTCTGTCCGTTCACACCCTCTGAATTCTTAACTGTTTGAAAGACATTTTCATGTATATGTGCAGTCCAACATTTAAACCTTACTATTGATTTTATTAAAAAAAAATGTTTTTAAAATTTTATTTTTAAAAATAAAAATAAAGTTTGAGAGTATTGTATTGGTTCATATTTATAGTTCTTTACAGAAGTATACAGTACTAGTTAAGGATCTTTAACATTACCCTGGATGTATTTATGTGTATATTTTAATTGTGTGTTTACAATTATATTTAAATTATTTTAATTTAATCATGTTTACTTGAGTAAATATTAGTATAATGTGTATATATTTCCTATATATTGGTATCGGTGTCAGAACTGACTGTATGTCTTTTGATAGTTTTTCTAAATAGGAGTATTTAAGGAATTGGGGAATTGTATTATCTTGTCCATTCTTTTGTCTATATTATATTGTATATTGGCTTAATGGGTTTGTGATTATATCCCATGGCCAAGTATATTGTCTTATCGAAAATTAAGCTATATTCCCCTATTTATAGCTTGTGGATATCCTCAATATTGATACTAGTGTTTTTAATTTATTATTAATTCCATCAAATGGGTGCCATTGGTTGAGGGCTGTAACTAATCTATTTTATATGAGTTTGAAATAAACACTACAAATATATTAGTTTTATTTCTATTTTATTTTTATATATTAATTTGACAACTCCCTTAAAATTGGAAAAATATAATAAGTGTATGGGGTATGTTGGGGTACTAGTTGGACATTTTTCTAAATATATACTATATTGATTATGATTCATTAAAGCACATGGTTGGCTGACATGTATAGTCTTAGATGATAGTTGGGCATTTTTCTAAATATATACTATATTGATTATGATTAATTAAAGCACATGGTTGGCTGACATGTATAGTCTTAGATGATAGCATTAAGATCTAGTTCACTGTTTAGACCCTTTGGTTGTAAGGTTCCCATTTTAGAAATGTGTTCTGCCTCTAGGTGGAGTAATCTCTTCTCTATGTTGCCCCCTCTTCCATCTTGTTCTCACCTTCTTAATACCCCAAAAAGTCATTTCTTTTGGGTTTCCTTGATGGTATTCTTTGAAATGCATGTATAGTCTTGTATCATCTTTCTCTATATATACTTCTGATGTGTTCCCTCACTCTGTCTTTCAATTTCCTACTGGTTTGTCCTAAATATTGGAGATTACATGAACATTGTAGTAGGTATATGATATTGCTATCTGTGCATCTTATAACGTCATTTATTTTGACTTCAATATTTGTGGTTGTTGATCTTACTGCTTTTGCTTTAGTGCTGAACTTACATGATTTGCAATCGTGACATGGATAAAAACCCTATAATCTTACATTTTCTAAATTATGTTGTCTTTTTGAATTTTTTGGTTTAAATTCACTCGGTGCAAGACTATTCTTCAAATTTGTAGCTTTCCTGAATATTATATCAGGTTGTCGTTTTAGCCTCTTTCCTATTATAGGATCACTCCTGGCTAGATGCCAGGGTCTTTTAATTATATTTTGAATCTGTTTATGTTGACTAGAAAATGTGGTAATAAATGGAATATTAAATGGATCCCTTTCGTCGTCGTCTGGATTCCTAACTGAATCTAGTAACAATTCCCCTCTATCAACTGCTCTTACTTTCTTGTTTATATCAATTATATTTTTATGATCATAACCCTTTTCCACAAATCTATTTTGTAGAATCAATGATTGTGTATCATAGTCTGAAATTTGTGAGCAATTTCTTCTAATTCTAGAGAATTGGCCTTTGGGTATATTCCTCTTCCACTTTTCGTGGTGACAGCTTTTGTAGTCAATATAATTATTGGCATTGACCTTTTTAAAGAATGGGGTAGTAGTTATTTTATTGTTTGATATTATAATATCAATGTCCAGGAAATTAATTCTGTTTTTGCTATATTCATGTTTTTTTTCCATTAACAACAAAAACCCTTCTTACCAAACCCCTGTTATGATATTATGGGGCCGAATTAGGCCTTTAGGCTCACTGGAAACCGCAGTTTTCTTAAGACTGCTGCTCCTAAACTAGTCCACCGCCTCTGAGGCTGCGGACAGCAATCAACCCGATCAGATACGATCGGGTTGATTAACCCCCCTGCAGGGGGCGGCATTGCACAAGCAGTTCACCAGAACTGCTTGTGCAATGTTAAATCAGCCCCTATGTATGCTCTTCATCAAAGAAAACCATGAGATCAAAGTAAATTTAATATTGATCTGAAAATTTTGTTATAATTATATGCTTTGTATGAAAAAAAAATGGGTTTCATGTCAATTTAATGATTACGCTGCACAAAAAAATGTCTAAGGGGGGAAGGCTGTGGAACAGCATAATAGACAGTGAAGCACAAGCTGATTACAGGCAAACCTAATAGTCAAACAAACTAAAGTCCAAATTAAAATCTCATGATTCAGATAGGGCATGTTATTTTAAATAACTTTCCAATTTACTTTTATCATCAAATTTGCTTTTTTCTCTTGGTATTTTTTGTTAAAGGCTAAACCTGTTGGTGTATGTATCAAAAAGACACTGGAAGCTTTTAAAGAAAACTGCATTAGGCTTTACTTGTACAGATGCATCAGCAATATTTGGAACATACCAAAGGACTTGTAAAACTATAGTCAGCACACACAGAGGAGGAAAAACACAATAGAGATTAAAAAAAAACTTCCTTCCTGTATAAAAGAATGAACAAGATCACAGATATAAACAATCAGCAATCTAAACTGAACAGCGCCATCTACAGCATCAATGTTGATCATACATGTGGTATAGTACATGCTGTTGTATTTCCCAACACCCCTTCTCAACGGCATGTACATAATTACACAACATTCAGTTTCTTTTGAAGAAAACAATGCCATTCCTTTGGCAACGGCTTTGTGAGTGTGTCTGCAGTCATCTCTTCCGATGGGCAGTATTGAATGTCAATAATATCTTGTTCTTTAATCTCAAAGTTCTGTTTTAATATATGAACTATTTGGTCACAGTCCCCTTCTTGTTCAAAACAAGTTATGATGTCATCAACATAAATTAGGATGTATATCCATTTGTTTTCTTGATGCCTTGAATATAGACATGGATCTGCTTTGCTTCTTGAGAATCCTTGTTTCATGAGTACTTCATTCACTTTTTCATTCCACATTCTCGCAGCTTGCTTTAGTCCATAGATGCTCTTTTGAAGTTTGCATACAAGGTTCGGTTCCCTCTCAAATCCAGGTGGCTGTTCCATGTAGAGATCCTCTTTGATGTCTCCATATAGGAAAGCAGTTTTGACGTCCAGGTGCCTCACTTGCATTCCCTTTCCGGCTGCAATGCTAAGGAGCGCTCTGATGGTGGAGTGTTTTACAACTGGAGCAAAAGTTTCATCATAATCTTCTCCAAATTTCTGTGAATATCCCTTTGCAACTAATCTTGCCTTGTATCTGTGGATATTTCCTTCTGCATCGTATTTCACTTTAAAAGTCCATTTGCTTCCTATAGCTTTGCGACCGGGGGGGAGCTCAGTGAGTGTCCAGGTTTTGTTTTCCTGAAGTGATTTTATTTCTTCTTCGGCTGCTTTTCTCCATTGGTTGGCTTCCCTTTTTGGCAATTTTTCAATATCTTCCCAGGATGTTGGTTCGAGTGTTTCATGTGTCTTAGCGATGTATGACAGCTTGCGGGGTGGTATACCTTTCGTCACCCGAGTTGATTTTCTGATTTCTGGTTGTTCAGTGGGTTCTATTGGTTTGTGAGTAGCTGTTTTTTCTATTGTGAGCTCCACTTCTTGCTCTGTCTCCTGTACAGCTTCACTTTGGTCAGCATCTCTTGCTGATTCAGTGGAGAGGTTCTCTTTATGGCTTTCGAGGGACATTTTTTCTGATGTTTGACTTTCATCAAAATAAACACTGCGGCTTATTGTGATCTTGTTGGTCTTTGGATGAAGAATTCTATAGCCTTTACTTTGTTCACTGTAGCCCATAAGAATGCCTTCTATGGCTGTGTTCTCTAATTTGGAGCGTTTCTCACTTGGAACATGGGCATATGCTTTACATCCAAACACTCTAATATGTCCCATACTAGGTTTTGATCCATTCCACATTTCATATGGGGTGCTCTCAATAGTTTTTGATGGTAGCCTGTTCTGTAAGTATGTTGCAGTCATTATTGCTTCACCCCAGTACTGGTTAGGTAAATTGGCGTCTGAAAGCATGCATCTTGCCATTTCTATGAGGGTGCGATTTTTCCTTTCTGCAACACCATTTTGCTCAGGAGTGTATGGTACAGTCGTTTGGTGTATAATGCCTTGTTTCTTCATGTATGACTCCACTTCCTTACTCATATATTCCCCTCCGTTGTCGGTACGTATTGTTCCTGGTTTCCGTTGAAATTTATTGCTGAATGTAGCTATAAATTCTTGAAGTTTCTCTGATGTCTCACTTTTGTGCTTCATCAGATATGTTGTTGTGTACCTGGAATAATCGTCAATGAAAGTCAGTAAATATCTGTTCCCGCCGGGTGTGGGGGTTTTCATTGGTCCACACACATCACTGTGTATGAGTTCCATGGGGTGAGTGGTTTTTCTTTGACTGACTTGTGGAAGTGGGGTACGTGTGGCCTTTGCTTTGATACAACATGTGCACTTCATGAGCATGTCACAAGGCAAAATTATCATGTCTTCTGATAAACCTTCCTTTGCAAGTTCCTTTATGGCCTCTGGGTTTCGATGCCCTAATCGCCTGTGCCACAGGTGGATACATTTGTTGTGTGGATTATGAATGGCTGTTTTGGCTTGCTTCCTTTCAGTGATAAGTTTGTACAGGTGTTCGTTCAATCTTCCTTTTGCTAGGATTTGTTTCCTGTTTCGAATTATGCATTCATTGCCTTGGAACTGAACTGTGAGTCCATTGTTAGCAAGAGTTTTCACTGATAGGAGGCTTCCTTCTAAACTTGGGACGTACAGAACATTCTTTACTAGAATGCTTTGCTTACCTCCTGATGGTGTGATGCAAGTCAGGAACCCTTGACCATTACCTTCAGCTGTAATACTTTTCCCATTTGCTAGGAAGACTTTATCTTTAGTATTGAAATCAATTTCTGTGAAGAATGTCTCGTCACTTGTCATGTGACTAGTTGCCCCTGAGTCAATGCACCATCCGTGTGGTGTACTATTCTGAGTCACTTTAAAGCTGCCGCTCCATGATGCAGCTGCAGTTTGCTTTGTGGCTGCCTTAGCTCTCTCTCTTGTAGGTGGTTCTAACCTTCGCTGCTCAGCTTTCCAGATTGAGCAGTTCTTTTTCAGGTGACCGACCTTTTTGCAGCGAAAACACATTCTGGTTTCTCTGTTTTGTTTTGTGCCTTCTTGCGCCTTCAGAGCTACCTCTGATCTCTCATTTTCTTCACTATGCATGTTTTCCTTTCTTCTATTATATTCATCAATTAGTTTTCCCTTAGCATATTCTAGTGTTAGTTCTTGTTCAGGTCTGGTTTCTAGAGCATTGATAAGGGCACTATATGACTCTGGAAGGCTGCATAGTAACAATGCTACTATATGATTGTCTTTAATTTCTTCTCCAATTGCACATAGCTGTTCCACAATCTCTAGCATAGCATTCACATGTTCACACATTTCCTGGCCTTTTTCCAGCCTCATCTTATATAGTTTGCGCAGCAAATATAGTTTACTATTTAAGTTTGAACGCTCATGCAGTTTTTGTAGTGCAGTCCACATACCTTTAGCTGTGTTTTCTTTTCTTATGTGAATGAGTTGATCATCCTCCACTAACAGGCTTATAACTGCTTTTGCTTGTCTGTTTTTCTTGTCCCATTCCCCTGGATTATCAGTGGGTCTGTTTGTATCCAGCACCTCCCATAAATCATCTTTGGATAACAGCATTTCAAGCTTAAACTTCCACAGCTGGTAGTTGGTATTATTTAATTTCGCTATTGCATATTTCACATCTGAACCACTTGCCATCTTTCAGTAATTTGGATGCAGCTCTTGTTTCCTCACACAGTATTTGCTTGGATCATAGATGCAACACTTACTGACTTGTAGTTTCTTTTTCTTCAGTGTCTGGGCCCATAACCTGTTGGTGTATGTATCAAAAAGACACTGGAAGCTTTTAAAGAAAACTGCATTAGGCTTTACTTGTACAGATGCATCAGCAATATTTGGAACATACCAAAGGACTTGTAAAACTATAGTCAGCACACACAGAGGAGGAAAAACACAATAGAGATTAAAAAAACAACTTCCTTCCTGTATAAAAGAATGAACAAGATCACAGATATAAACAATCAGCAATCTAAACTGAACAGCGCCATCTACAGCATCAATGTTGATCATACATGTGGTATAGTACATGCTGTTGTATTTCCCAACAAAACCTAGGTAGGATCATATGCTGATTTCAAAGACTGTAGTTGTTAGGTCAGACTAGCGAATTAATAATACAAGCGAACGGAAGTGACGTTCTGTCAGCTGTCTGATAAAAAATCTATACCGCGCATGCTCTGCTCTTCTCATAGCATTCCAAATTCAACTATTTGTAAATAGAACTATTTGTATATAATAATATAACATGCTAACACATGTACAGTAAAATTGGCATTGTGTGGTACAGATTAGTACACACGCTGTCCTGCATTGTTTTGAACCTATATGAAAACTTTCTACCTTTTGTAGAAGTCCACAGTTTATTGTCCCTCTTTGAACACAACTGTCTGGTTTCCACAAGCATTGAAAGTTTTTATATAGGTACAAAACAATGCAGGACAGCGTGTTTACTAATCTGTACCGCACAATGCCAATTGTACATATGCCGGCTGTTAACATGCAGAGTGTGTACTATTATATTTACAAGTAGTTGTATTTACAAATAGAAATAGAAATGTTGCTAGTGTGTGTGGCCGTTCCGTTCACTATTCTGATGGGCTGTGACGTTACGTAGTTGCATTTGGAATGCTATGAGAAGAGCAGCGCATGCGCGGTGTGGATTTTTTATCAGACAGCGATGGAACGTCACTTCTGTTCACTAGTCTGATGAATTTGCTAGTCTGACAGAACACGTCCACCTCATATCTCACTCTCTGTCTGTGAATAGCTAATAATGTGTATTGTTTGTTCATGTGTGCTATATAGATAACATTGTGCTATCTCCCAGAGAGTTATTTAAAGGGATAGTCTACTCCAGAATTTTAATGTCTAAAAGATAGATAATCCCTTACCCAGTTTTGCATAACCAACATGGTTATATTAATACACTTTTTACCTCTGTGATTACCTTGTATCTAAGACTCTGCAGACTGCCAGTTCTTTTGACAGACCAATCAGTGGTGACTCTTAAATAAATGCACAGGAGCGAACACAATGTTATATGGCACACATTAACTAGCACTGTCTAAATGTGAAAAAAAATATTAAAATGCACTGAGATAAGTGGCAGTTTTTAACAGTTTAGAAATCAGTTTGAGCGTACCTTAGTTTAGCTTTCAGCAAACAATGCCAAGAATGATGATAAAAGTAAATTGGAATTTGTTTAAAATAGCATGCCCTATCTGATTCATGAAAGTTTAGTTTTGACTAGACTGTCTTTTTAAGAGTCTGCACTAATTGCCTGAAATGCAAGTCTGTCAAAAGATCTGAGAGAGGGAGTCTGACTACAAAGTCTTAGATACAAGGTTATCATATAGCTAAAAAATACATGAATATAACAGTGTTGGTTATGAAAAAATGGGAAATGGTAAATAAAGGCATTATCTATCTTTCTAAACAATAACATTTTTGGTGTTTACTGTCCCTTTAAAGTTCTGTAGAACAGAAATGAATTAATTAAACTGCAGCTTTCGACAAGCATTACTCTGAAACAGAAGACAACAACTCTTAAGAAGAGAAAGTCTTTCAGAAATTGTTTAACAGTATAGTAGTTATTACAGAGGAAGTCCTTGTGTAACCGATTACACTGCAGGTAATAGCCACAGATACAGGAAGTGGGATCACTGAGGAACTGTCCTGATTCAAACAACCAGTAAGGTAACAAGGATGAGTATGTAAGATGCCAACCAGAAGTGGGGAGCAGAGTTTCACTGCACCTCTAAAATCCAATGAGGAACCCAGGATGACAGGAGGCAGAGACGTTTGACACCAGAAAGCAACCAGGGAATTCCTAGGAATGTCAGATACTAGCATTGGAGGAGCCAAAGGTTTTGTAGCAAACAGAAGCTGAATACTTACAAAACACAAGCGAGTGGCGCCTGTACATATACAGGCTCTAGGGTATGAGGAATCACAGTGTATAAAAAACCTTGTATATAACATGTAGAGGCGTATATAAAGGTTTCTATTAAAATAAATGTATTTAATGCTAAAATAAATGTATTTACTGCTAAAATAAATGTATTTAATGCTAAAATAAATGTATTTAATGCTAAAAGCAAATATTAAAACAGATGATATTCAGTTAGATATTCAGTATGAATAGATAATATAAAAGACAAATGTTATTCAATACTATCACAAAACTAAAAAGTACATGTGAGTTGTGGCCACAACTTAAAATAGGTGTATGAGTTAAGAATATCAATGTGTCATTGTAGATGAACAGGCACAATGACACCTTTTGATAATTGTATCCGTTATTCCTAGTTACACAAATGGTTCCGTCTTATTTATGAGATTTTATGAGACAGTACCGTATGCTTGATATCTCTGATCAGTATGATTTCTAAGCGTCCTGCTCAATGTTTTATTACCCTATTTCAGAGTTTTATAATCATAAGATCTTCTGCTGGATTGCACTGATCAATATGATTCTTAGGCGTTATGTTCAGTGTTTTCCTTTGCCGTTACTCCGTCCGTTGTACCATGTGGTTCTATCTGTCAGCCAATCAGGGTGCAGATCTTCCGTTTTAGAAAGTAATGCGGTTGTAGTATCCTCACTTAGATTTACCGAGTAATGTGTTTATAAGATTTTCGATCCGTGTTTCAGACTCCTTTTTTGGCTCCTTTCCACTAAGTTGCACTTAGTACCTCTGTTTTTTGCAGAACCAATGTACATGCAATAAATGCAGTATGTTGGTGCTGTAAGTCGTGCACACAGGTAGTCAGAACATCCGTGACTTCTACGCGTTTCAGCATATATCCAATGCCCTAAGTATGCTGGAGTATTATTTAAAGGGATATTAAACCCAAAAATTTTTAGTAATAATTCAGATAGTGCATACAATTTTAACCAACTTCTAAATGTACTTATATTATTTAACTTGCGTTATTCTCTTTGTATTCTTTTGTTGAAAAGCATACCTGTGTAGCTTCAGGGGCAGCAATGCACTACTGGGAGTTATCTGGTGATTGGTAGCTTCACATATATGCCTCTTGCTATTGGCTCAGTTAGATTCCACTAGTACATTAGTACTACTTGCAACAAAGGATATAAAGAGCATAAAGCAAAGAAGTAAAATATAAAGTTCATGTCCCTTTAAGTACAAGTGCAAATTCATGCCAGACTTAGTCCAGGATGCATTGTAGGAAGACTTTACAAACGTAAAACCTTTGCTGAATACAAATATATGCAGACTTCACTTTTAAAGGCATGTCATAAAGTTAATTAATATGCTAACTTTAAAAGCATAGATGTTACTATACACAGGTATGCAGACAGACTGAAATGATAGGCAGAGTACAAAGGTATGCTAACTTGCCTTTAAATGCACAACTAATAGCATAGTTCATGAGTAAGCACACTTATCATTAAAGGTACAGATTATGATCTGAGTACACAGATATGCAGGCTTAGCTTGATAGCACAGATTTATGCAGGATACACAGATATGCAGACCAAGCCTGATGACAAAAAGAGTACACGTTTGCAGACTTGATAGCACAGATGATATACCAGACACCCAGCATATTTCATGGTGAGGAAGTTAAAAAAACACACACAAGTTTACACTTCTGCCTTAAAGACATAGAGGGACCTCAGAAACACAGGGCTACAAGAACGCTGGAACACCGAAAACAAGGGGCTCCAAAGCTTAATGGAAAAGTTAAGCAGTGAGTTACTGCTCATCTGTCCTTAAAGGGATACTGAACCCAAATGTTTTCTTTCATGATTCAGATAGAGCATGCAATTTTAAGCAACTTTCTAATTTATTTCTATTATAAATTTTTCTTCGTTCTCTTGCTATCTTTATTTAAAAAAGAAGGTATCTAAGCTAAGGAGCCAGCAAATTTTTGATTCAATACCATGGACAGCACTTGTTTATTGGTGCTGTCCAATCAGCAAGGACAAAACAGGTTTGTCACCAAAAATGGGCCAGCATCTAAACTTACATTTTTGCTTTTCAAATAAACATACCAAGAGAATGAAGAAAATTTGATAATAGGAGTTAATTAGAACGTTGCTTAAAAGTGCATGCTCTATCTGAATCACAAAAGAAAAAAATTGGGTTCAGTGTCCCTTTAAAGCACCATTAAATATAGCAGAATTGCATACTCCACAAATCTATACTATAATCGCGTTTGTAACGCGTCCGTTGGTGTCGCCAGTTGCGCACGCATCCTCAAAGTAATGTTGGCAGCGCGAGGCAGCCAAAAGAATGTTGGCTGTGTGCACAGCCAAAATAATTCACCTGGATGCAGCAAAGCAATAACCACCTGCAATAAGTATTTAAAAAAAAAAATAACCGCCTGCAATAAGCATTAAAAAAAAAGAAATAACCACCTGCAATAAGTATTAAAAAAAAAAAAAACACCCGCAATAAGCATTAAAAAAAAAATAACCGCCCGCAGTAAGCATTAATAAAAAACACTAACCGCCCACAATAAGCATAAAAAATAATAATAACCACCCGCAATAAGCATTAAATAAAAAACCTAATCGCCCGCAATAAGCATTAAATAAAAAAACTAATCCGCAATAAGCATTAAATAAAAAACCTAATCATCCGCAATATGCATAAAAAAAAACCTAATCGCCCGCAATAAGTATTCAGAAAAAAAACAAAACTACCTAATAAAATTATTAACCCTAAATCCACCAACTCCAACATCGCAAACTACCTAACTTACATATTTATTGGGGTATCTTGCATTCCTATTGGATGAGAGCTAATGAAATCTTATTGGCTGATTTGAACAGTCAATAAGATTTCAGTAGCTATTATTTATTTATTTATTTATTTATTTATTTATAAAATATTTTACCAGGAAGGATACATTGAGATTTCTCTCGTTTTCAAGTATGTCCTGGGATCACAAAAACATTGCATTGATACAATAGGGTACAATAAAATACAAAAACAATAATAATAATTCACAATATATGCAAACATTTAACATAGAGCAGGTACGAAATATTTAATCAACCATGACAGGAGCATTCTGTTTTGAGATATATATAGAGGGATCTCTTAAGGGATTTTAGGCTTGGGGAAGTTTTTAAAGTGTGAGGGAGGTCATTCCATAATTGTGGCGCTCTGTAGGAAAAGGAGGATCGAGCTGCTTTCTTTTTGTATTGAGGCAAGCTAAATAATGTGCTGTTATTGGATCGGAGGTTATAGGAGGTGGGAATAGCAGGGGAGAGCATTCTGCTCAGGTAGGGTGGGAGCTTCCCAGAAAGGCTCTTAAAGACAAGGCAGTAAAGATGGAGGGTGCATCTGGATTCCAGCGACAGCCAGTTTAGTTCTTTTAGCATGTCACAATGGTGGGTCCTGTAGTTACATTGTAGCACAAAGCGGCAGAACGAGTTATATAACGTATTTAGTTTATTAAGGTGAGTTTGCGAAGCAGGTGCATATACTATGTCCCCATAATCCAAGATAGGCATCAGCATTTGCTGTACAATCTTTTCCTTTACTGTAGGGCTGAGGCAAGATTTGTTTCTGTACAGGGCACCTAGTTTTGGATAAAGTTTAGAGGCAAGTTTTTCTATGTGGAGTCCAAAAGATAGATTGGGGTCTAACAACATACCTAAGTATTTAAAAGAGTTGACTGCGGTCAGCGTGCAATTGGATTTTGTTTTGATGCGAAGATGGGAATTTTGTAATTTTTGTATTTTAGGTCCCGTTCCAAAGATCATTGTGACCGTTTTTCGAGATCCACTTTTCTACCTCTGTGAACTGGTCTTGGAGCACTGCTTCAAGCTGCGGCAGATCAGATTTGTTTGCATAGATTACCGTGTCGTCTGCGTACATGTGTACAGTTGAGGATTTGCAGACATTAGGCAAATCATTTATAAATAATGTGAATAGTAGGGGGCCGAGAATGGAACCTTGGGGAACACCACACGTGACTGGGAGAGGGAGGGAGTCACTGTTAGAGACAGAGACATATTGTGATCGATCAGATACATATGATTTAAACAAGGTTAACGGGCGATCAGCAATGCCAGAGTTTTTTAGTTTGAGAAGTAGTAGGTCATGGTCCACTGTGTCAAAAGCCTTTGCAAAATCAAGGAAAATAGCTCCAGTTAGGTCTCCTTGTTCCATGCCAGTTTGGATGTCGTTGCAAACTTTTTGGAGGGCAGTTGTAGTGGAGTGATTCGGTCTGAAACCTGATTGATCAGGGGTCAGATAGTTTGAAAGTTGATAATATTCGCATAATTGCGTATGGACGCATTTTTCTAAGATTTTTGACAATACAGGGAGCAATGATATAGGACGATAGTTAGAAACCAAGGTTAACTCCCCACTTTTATGAATAGGCACTACTCTTGCAGTTTTCCAGAGTTTGGGTATGTATCCAGACACCAAGGATTCGTTAATTAGGGTTGCGACAGGCTTAGCAATTGCCGGCGCACTGAGCTTCAACAGCATTGCTGGGATTTGATCAGGTCCTGACTGTTTTTTCATTTTTAGATTATTGAGGTGTTTCTTAATGACATTGAAGGGTACAGGTCTAAAATTGAACTTTTCTATATTGGGTCTTTGCTATTTTAGTGGGGCCTGATCCACATTTGTAGCTTCAGGACGAGTGCCATTTATTAGTTTGTCAATCAGGGTGGTGGAGCATCCTACAAAATAATTGTTAAAGGCATTTGCTACTTCTAAGGGGAGTTGCAGGTTTTGGTTATCCACATTGACAGTGGAGGGTTGGGAGTGGATTGGTGGATTTTGTAGGTTATTTATGAGTTTCCAAAACTTTCTAGGGTTACATATATTATTGTTCAGATTTTCACAGAAATATTGCGCCTTAGCCAATTTTGTTTGTTTAGTATATATATTTTGCCATTGTCTATATACACAGTGATCATTCATAGAGCCAGTATGCTTGAACTTTGACCACAATGAATCCCGAAATTGGTACATTTGAATGAGGTCAGCTGTGATCCAATTCAAGTGTGCTCCTTTTACTCTCACCTTACGCAGCGGTGCATGTAAATTCCAAACTTGTAGGAGTTCAGACTGAAAGAATTCAACTGCAGAGTCTAGATCTGGGATTAGGTTTAATCTGTGCCAGGGGAGGTTCTTGATGTCATTTAGAAATGATTGAAGATTACATTTTTTGAAGGACCTGGTGATTTTAACCTTGGGAGAGGATTTAGTAGCCTTTATTTTGCGCACACAGTACACTAAGCAGTGGTCACTGAGATTGTTAGGGAGAACAAGTAGTAAGAAGTGAATACAGCGCCAACAAGAGGCCAAGGGATAAATATACTCACAGAGAGATAAAAGAAGATTATTTAATGAACCATGTTAAAAAGCATCAGTAATTAAAGACTATATATAAAAAATGTAAAAAGCACATATAAATAAAATTACAAATACAGGAATATCTTACAGAAGCGGCTCAATCAGCCAAAGCTGATAATTACAATAAAAACAGAGGTAATAACAGGTGATCAGTGTGAGTGGTACACCAGAATAAGAGTGTATACTAATAAAACAGAATTAGCCTAAGTACAACTGTAGCAAGTGCATCAAGCAAAAAACTAATAAACAATAATGCAAACAATAGTGTTCAAAATTAGTGTTACAAAAATAGTGTTCCAAAAAATAGAAAAATGCACTGCAGTGCAAAAAAAGGGGGGTAGCAAAATAATTGTATAGATACAATCAAATAGTGAGTGAGTGCAAATGGATATAAAAATGCTAGCTACTTAATCCAGTGAGGTTAAGATATAATTAAATAAAATACACAATATGCAATAACATAAAAAATAAAATACACAATATGCAATAACATAAAAAATAAAATATAAAATATAATCCAAAAAAGTGTTCAAAAAGTTGATCAACAAATGTTAGTGAAGAACAAAAATAAGTCAAGCAAAACAAAAAAATGGAAAAAATGGGTGATGAAAAGCAAGGTGAAAGTGAGGAAATTGATTCCTTCCAATGTTAGTTACTTTAACAGATCCAAATTCCTGAGTGTGGTTGCTGAAGTAGCTGATTGGATCCTAGCACCTGTCAGCTGCTCCTATGGTATCCTAAAAAGTGTCCCTGTAAAAAAAGAAATTCACAACATAGTGTATCCAATATGAGAATGAAGTAAAGATTAAAGTAATGCTTACCAATATGTCAACGCGTTTCTGCCCTCAAAAAAGGGCCTTTCTCAAGACTAGCCCTAGCTGACAGGTGCTAGGATCCAATCAGCTACTTCAGCAACCACACTCAGGAATTTGGATCTGTTAAAGTAACTAACATTGGAAGGAATCAATTTCCTCACTTTCACCTTGCTTTTCATCACCCATTTTTTCCATTTTTTTGTTTTGATTGACTTATTTTTGTTCTTCACTAACATTTGTTGATCAACTTTTTGAACACTTTTTTGGATTATATTTTATATTTTATTTTTTATGTTATTGCATATTGTGTATTTTATTTTTTATGTTATTGCATATTGTGTATTTTATTTAATTATATCTTAACCTCACTGGATTAAGTAGCTAGCATTTTTATATCCATTTGCACTCACTCACTATTTGATTGTATCTATACAATTATTTTGCTACCCCTCTTTTTTTGCACTGCAGTGCATTTTTCTATTTTTTGGAACACTATTTTTGTAACACTAATTTTGAACACTATTGTTTGTATTATTGTTTATTAGTTTTTTGCTTGATGCACTTGCTACAGTTGTACTTAGGCTAATTCTGTTTTATTAGTATACACTCTTATTCTGGTGTACCACTCACACTGATCACCTGTTATTACCTCTGTTTTTATTGTAATTATCAGCTTTGGCCCTTTGAGCCGCTTCTGTAAGATATTCCTGTATTTGTAATTTTATTTATATGTGCTTTTTACATTTTTTATATATAGTCTTTTATTACTGATGCTTTTTAACATGGTTCATTAAATAATCTTCTTTTATCTCTCTGTGAGTATATTTATCCCTTGGCCTCTTGTTGGCGCTGTATTCACTTCTTACTACTTGTGCATATTTTTTGGAGGTTGGTTAGGATCTCTGTTTGGATACAGCTTGGGGATTACCTTAGCGCTTGTACACACACCCTTTTTCACTATTGTTAGGGAGAACACCTGTCTCCTGGATTTGGTCGGGAGAAGAGGAGAGAATCCAGTTGAGCAGGGTATGATTATGGCTTTTGATGTTTATGCGAGTTGGGGAGGAGATTAATTGCCTTAGCTGCAAAGATTTAAACAGCGAGCGACAACTGTTATTTTTTGGATTCAGCCAATCGATGTTAAAATCTCCAAAAACTAAAATTTCACTTTTTGGGTTTTGAGTTATGGATTCACTAAGGAGCTGTGCTATGTCCGAAACGGAATGCATAGGGGAGCTTGGTGGGCGGTAGATTCCTACAACAATGATTGATTTACTGCACGGGATCTCAATTTTGCCAGAAAGGAAATCAAAGGTGGCAGGAGAGCTAGATTTTTGTATGGGGGTGAACTTTGTGGAGTTGTCAACATAGATTACAATGCCGCCTCCTCTCTTTGCTCTGTCAATTCTATGGCATGAATAGCCAGGTATTGAAATGGCAGAGTCAGGTATTTTTGCAGTTAGCCATGATTCAGAGATAACAATGATTTTTGGCTTGTATTGTAAACACCATGCTTGCAGTGCATCGATTTTTGGAAATAAGCTGCGTATATTAAAGTGCACAAAGGAGAGGACTTTTTTTAGCTGGAAGGCTAGGAATGGAATTTGCTGGGGGACCAGGGTTAGACTCTACATCATTTGCAAGGGCAAGTAGCATGAGGAATAGGAATTTGGACATAGTTTTTGTTTGGCTATATAGTGAATGGCATACTTTATAATTTTGTGAGGTGGGGGTAGGAGGGCTATTTTTTATAACTCTCCACCAGCACTCAGCAGATAAGTTACAGCAACAGAGCAGGCCATTGTGTATGATAATTTGTTTTCCAGTTTGAGGTGGATGATTATGGCGGTAATGAAGAGAACAAAATTGGAGTGAGAAAACGGTTGTCACAAATATCAGTATGGTCATATTTTGATACATGTTAGTGCTATGAAGTGTGTAGGTGAAAATAAATCAAAGATAGTACAATATAAAAAAGAAATATATATATGTATATACACATACACACATATATATATTCACACACTATTGGTGTGGGATATATAGCTATTTGTAGGGAGAGAGGGTATGTATTCTAAAGGGTTAAGTGAATGGAAGGATGTGCTGATTAGTGTTTGCAGCTGTCAGTTTAGGAGAATGAAAGGTGTGTGGGAGACTATCTATAAATGGGGGAATGAACCTGGGGTGGGTGGGATGAGGGGCAGGGTGGAAGGGTAACTATCATCCTTTAGTTACCTGATGCAGAGAGCAGTGTCAGCTGAATATGTGGGTCTGTGAATGTTCTTAGACTTGTTTTAAGTATACTTTAAGTCAGCTGGGGGAAAGATAAATTAGTGTTAGATTGGTCTGCAAAAAAAGTTAAGGGAGGGTGCTAGGGGTCATACAGGTCATACATTTCAGTAGCTATAATCCTATTGACTGATTTCAACATTTCAGCCAATAGGAATGCAAGGTACCTCAAATTGATTGCGGTACCTTGCATTAAATATAGAAGATGATGGATCCGTTTGGAAGAAAACCTCCGCTGGACTTCAGGAAAAGTGAGTACCTATTTGGGCCTTAGGTTGTTTTTTTTTTTTTTTTTTTTGGGGTGCTTTTTATTAGATTAAGGTTTTTTGGGCTTGAAAAAGAGCTGACTGGACTTTTTATGGCAGTAAAAGAGCTGAATGCCCTTTTAAGGGCATAGCCCATACAAATGCCCCTTTAGGGGCAATGGGTAGTTTATTTTTTTTTAGTGTTAGTTTTTTTTATTTTGGGGGCTTTAGTGGGTGGGGGGGATTTACTGTTAGGGGGATTTAGTATTTTTTAGAGGTAAAAGAGTTGTTTAACTTAGGGCAATGCCCTTCAAAAGACCCTTTTGAGGGGTTTTGGTAGTCTAGTATTAGATTAGGGGGTGTTTTTATTTTGGGGGGATTTTTTATTTTATAGGGGTATTAGTTTAGGTTTAAATTTTTTATTTTTGATACCTTTGTTTATTTTTTCTGTATTTTTTTTGTGTAGTAACTTTAGCTTGTGGGATTGTAGTTTTTAAACATAGACTGCCCTCTGGGCAGTCTTATTGCCTAGTACACAATAAAAAGACAATGCAATAGCACTTAGGGGTAGATTTATCAATGTCTGCTGCACATCGATAACTGGTGAAATGTTTGTGCAATGCTGTCTCCTGCACATTTGTGGCCAATCGGCCGCTAGCTGGGGGTGTCAATCAACCCGATCGTATCCGATCGGACTGATTACTATCGGACAGGTTAAGGAGCAGGGGTCTTATTACCGCTGCTTCTTAACTTACACTTCTGGCAAGCCAGAAAGTACGGGGTAGATAGCAGCACCCGCAGCTTGGTAAATCTACTCTCTTTTTTTTCAAAGCTTGCTTCTATTTCCCTGTCCACTGTATCATGTGACAGCCATCACTGATATGTATAAACTGTAATCTCTTGCACATGCTCAGTAGGAGCTGTGGCTTCACACTGTGCATATAATGGAAGTAAATTTGATTATTTTTTTTTCTATTGTATGCTCTATTTGAATAATAAAAATTTAATTTTGACTTCAGTGTTCTTAAAGGACCAACAATGTATAGGTTCAATCTTTACCTAAAAATGCACATAGCCCAAAACTATGAGTGTATTAAGGATGGAGCTTAGCAGTTATACAGCAGCAAGGATGTACCAGTGAAGCCATTGTCCTAATATATTGTAACACAAAGGCTAAGTAAGATTAATTCTATCTAGGCAATGAGAAATGTGTTTTTAGACTAGTGACATTTTTTTATACATAGATATAAAAAATGTTTCATCTCCCTTTAAGATTAAACTTTTTTTTTAGTCTTTTAAAATACAGGGGCTGGCAAATAAATATTCAATTCTTTATTTGTAATGAAGGTGACATTCATACTTTTTGTCTATTTTTTTCTGTTATGTCTATTAATTTCTATTATTTTAACATTAAACAAATCATATAGAAGCAAAAAAACTTTCACAATGAGAAGCTGTGAAAAATATATTGTTATTTTTTTCTATATGCATTATTTTTATTGGGTATAAAAAAAAAAAACAGACCACCATATTGTACTTCTCAATAAGAAAATATAAACAAATGCTGTTTTTACAAGACTTACCGTCTGTCATTGCTGTCACTACATGATCCCTCCTATATAAGCAGTTACACCACATAAGTCTCTTTTCTTTTCCTGATTATTAATGCATAATAAAAGCAGAGCCAATGTACACAAATGCAGATATTTCTAAGCCAGAAGCCTAAACCCTTCCTTGCATACATATCATGCTTTCTATAAAACACTGTGCGTTTCAACACAGCCTCTTTAAGTCTCATTTTTTTTCTTGGCAGGATAGCTTATATAAAAGCTCTGAAATGCTTTGCAGCTTTGGAACGCTAATGAACTATTGTTATATAAAGTGAGCTCACTGTTTTTATTTATTGGTATCATATTTATATTAAAAATCCAATTTATACTATTAAATGCTATGATTATATGTATTGTTATATTTTATAAACAAAACCTATTTAGGTCTATGTATGCGTGACTCAAAAAGATTTTTTTTTTTTTTAAATGTATAATTATTATATATAAATATATATATATACTGTATATACTATATATACTATATACAATATCAATATACTGTATGTATATATATAAATACATACATATACACTATATATATATATATATATATATATATATATATATATATATATATATATATATATATATATATATATATATATATATATATATATATATATATATATATATATATATATATATATATATATATATTAAATTAAAAATAAAGGCCATTTTGACATTGCTGGTGTTAATGTATTTTGGCTGCTGGATAGCCATAAAATTGACAGCATTCAGCAGTTAACAAACCTTTCAGATTTTAGTATTGTGCTAGCCAAATTATGCCAGATGAAGGTTGTTTTTGGCTTCTATTGACTTCAGTGGGAGCGGGAAAATGATAATGTGCACTCACTTTCCATTAAGCCCATGTTGCTGTATGCTGAAAAAAGTTTTTGGCTTTCTTTAATAGGTGTTAAAGGTCAAAATGCCCTTTACAACTAGTATTACCAAAATCTGAAAGATTTTTAAAACATGTAACACATATTCAATAACATCATGTGGGTATTTAAAAATTATGCTAATTCAACTATTTTATATAAAAAAGGTACCTATAAATATGAATATAAAAATATGAAATACTGGAAATTATGTATTAAAGTAAAAAAAAATGTATAATTATGTAAATGCTATATTATTTCATAATAATACTAATAATAATAATAATAATAATAATAATAATAATAATAATACAATATATTATTAACTAAACTGTTTGACTTACATGTGAATTAAACAGTTTATTAAATATTTTAAAATATATTTACATGTCTATTGCAGCTTATTCAATCACTCATGAAGATGGCAAACACAAAATATTTATTTTATACCACTATGCAATATACTCAGAGATGTTAACATTCTTCTAAACACTGCCAAGTTGCTAAAATGAAAATGGGTGTAGGATTACACTTACTTAACACTTGACAATTTTTTTGTGTACTAAATGAAAGGAGTAAGTATATAAACCTAGTGAAAGATGGAAGCCGATGAACCAGCTGCATGGATGAATGATTTGTGGATCAAAATTACCACCAGCAATGTAAACTCGGCCAAATTGCCTTTCGCAGTCAGTGGGTTTTACTAACTGTTAAATGTAGAATTGCCATATTTCCCATTTACACAGGGATGCTTTGGAAAAAGTCCTACAATAGGTGTGTAAAAAAATGTTCAGATTTAAATCAGCCCCTTAATTTGGAAATATCTCACCTGAAGACCTTTGTTCCACTAAAGATATGTAATTGCACTCTTACACATTTTACCCAGTGCATATAATAAGTAACAGTTTGCATATATTCTTCACATTGTTAAGTATTTTACAGTTATATACTAATAATGTGTCCTAGCAATATACTGTACAAGCAATAAACCTGCATAAAATTAAATAACAAAAAAAAACATACATTCCTGAGACACATGCACGCTCCTGAGCCTACCTCAGAGAAAGAGGAAAACTTGGTAGTAGAAATAAAAATATATATTTATTTAAAGTTGTACATGTCACTTGAATCAGGAAAGTTTCTTTTTGACTTCGATATCCCTTTAATTCAGAGGTAATCAACTTTGGCACTCACACTTTAAGCTGTCTGAGCATGTAGTTCTAAAACTCTAGACTGCCAAAGTTGATCACCCCTGTTATAAATTATCTATATAATCAGAGCCAGTATAATCCAAGTCCGTCTCAAACTGGTGCTTCGTGGAGAGCTGACTTTCTCTTCTAGCAAGTCAACTTTTTTCTTGCAATACCCACTTTAACCAAAATGGGTGGAGCAAGTCCAAGCTGTAATCAGCGACTTTGCAACTGACTTGCCATTTGTTAATAGCCAATTTATCAGTCAGAAGTCAGCTACTTCCCCTGTCTTTAAAGAAGTCAATATTTAGTTGGCCAAAAGTAGGATCATAGTAAAAAGACCAGCACACATTTCCAGAGAATTACACAGTGGAATAATTGATTTAATTGCTCTATTTGATATTTAGAAATATTATTCAGAAACATTGGATGCCAGTGAGTAGTATGTACACTTGATGTGCAATGGAAATGTTTACTTTTTATGCACACACTATACATGACTATTTCCCAGTACATATTATCACTATAAAATCTAATAATTAGTATATAGATGAAACAGCTTACATTTTAGCTGGATAAATAGCATTTAGAAAATGCAGACTTAAAACAAGTGTCTTCAGCTCTTATAGGGTTTAAGGAATTAGCATAAATTAATTGATACATATCAATTTGTAAATCGGACAATTCACTTCATATATCTTACTCATTAAGCTGAACTACATGACAGGTTGCATTTTATGTGGCCTTTTAAATAAGCTCTAAGTGATTTGTGTGACACCAGGGTCAGAGGCCCAGTACCTTTAACCACCCGGAGAGTGGTTTAACAAGATCAGTAAAACATAGCCTAGACTTGGACTGGTAAGAAAAATGAGGTGATGCCCAGACTGATGATATCATAGTTGTGCTCTGTAAGAGCCAAACACATGATTCTTCAGGTCTGACATGACCACATGTAGCTAGGTTTAACAGTGATCGAGCTAAATGTTAGCATTACATGCAAAAAGGGACACGTACAATTATCAAGGGGAATATTCTACTCCAGAATAGAAATTATATGTTGCCAGTGCTGATTCTATTGGATTGTTTACTATTGCAATAGAAACTTTTAAGAAGAATTTGAAACATTATAGGCTAGAATATGAGTGGAGCGCAATTCAGCACTTTCACTCAACCATAAACTATGCTAGATGAAGGCTTTTTCCGCTTGTCAGGTTATGCTCGTTATACAAGTTGAAATAAAAAAAATTGTGCGCAAGTGAAAAACCTTATACGTGCTAACAAAATATTGCATTAACTTCTTCTCCCATAGACTTCAATTGTGCAAAAATAATATAACACCCATACTCCCGTGCTAAATATATATTTAAAATACATACAACATATTCCCCTATGTGAAGAACATTGGAATGTGAAATATATACAGTACATACACAGTTAACACAGTAATTAAATATTAAAAGTGAATACAAATTATTTGTCAGGTATTTGACTGCAAATGACTCCAATGTACACACACACATATATACAGTATATATATATATATATATATATATATATATATATATATATATATATATATGTGTGTGTGTGTGTGTGTGTGTGTGTGTGTATACCTATGTATCTATGTCTTTATGTGTTTTAATGTATGTGTACTTTACATATTTCACATTCCAGTATTCTTCACTTATACAATAATGCACTTTTTATTGTAAATAGATATCTCTATATATCAATGCACGTTATTGAAATATTAAATATAAAATATTATAAATATATAATTACAATTATTTAAAATTATTATACATACTGTAAAATATTTAAAATAATCCAAAGAATATATCTATACAATTTACCGTATGTATAATAATTTTAAATAATTTGTATTACTTTTTTAAATATTTAAAAGATAGCAATTTTCCATGTGCACTAACCCAATCATGTTAGTCCTACATTGCGATCCCCAATGTGCGTTACGCATATTTTACATTCCTATGTTCTTAACATAGAAAATAATGTACTTTATATTATTAAATAATTATATATATATATATATATATATATATATATATATATATATATATATATATAAAATACTGTTCATGTAAAATACATATCTATACCTATATATCTATAGGCATATATAGATATAAATAGAAATATGTGTTTACAATAAAGAGCACATTATCCTGTTAGTGAAGAACATTGGAATGTGAGTATATATATATATATATATATATATATATACACAGTAAAATACATAAATACATATGTACACACATATATACACACACATATATATATATATACACATATTTAGACATGTGCATGCCTTTTTTGAGCACTTATAACTTTTAAAAGGAATTTTTTTTTTAATTATCAGACAGTGTTATCATGAGTGTAACTGTACTTTTAAATGTATTTTTGATGTGTTCTGTGCAACTTTTTTGTCTTGCATAACAGTTGACCAGAGCTCTGAAGTTGTACTAACCTGATGTGCATTAAAATCGCTTGCTCTCAAACGAATGCCTTTTCTTTGATCTCGTAATACGAATCCTATTTCCGTTGCATGCAAAGAACCACGAAATACCCTCGTAATCTAGCCATATATTGGGATTATATTTAAATAATAACACATAGAAAATCTAACACTCTTGCAAGCACACAGTGAAAATCTGACACTCTTGCAAGCACACAGTGAGATTAAAAGCAAAATGGAAGAGTTAGTTACAGAATTTGCCCAAATGGTGATAGGCCCAGGGTCATCTCAAGGTCTCTTCCTCTCTTGGTCTCTAACCTACAGTCATACAATGCATGCCTTAAACCAAACACACTGAAATACAAACAATGGTGACACAGGCCCTTTGCAATTTCAATAAACACATGCAAAACACTAAAATGGACAGCACTCTCAAACCGGACTGGGTACACATCCCATGACCCTGCAAAACTCACAGCCCTGGGTACTCACTAGCACTCATAGCTATATGCACAGCTCTCAGAGACTCAGTCAGTTAACCCTAGACAAATCTGGTTGCAAAGCCCATAGGGAAAATTACATACCAAACTATAAACACATAGAAAGTCTGGAACTCTTGCACGCATACAGCTACATTAAAAGCAAAATGGAAGAGTTGGTTACTGCATCTGGCCAAATGGTGATGGGCCCAGGATCATGTCAATGTCTCTTCTTCCCTGGGTC
Organism: Bombina bombina; assembly: GCF_027579735.1. Taxonomy (NCBI): domain Eukaryota; kingdom Metazoa; phylum Chordata; class Amphibia; order Anura; family Bombinatoridae; genus Bombina; species Bombina bombina. The sequence continues at coordinate 514,774,499 of NC_069503.1, read as the reverse complement.
CCTAATCTACAGCCACACAATGGATGCCTTCAACCAAACACACTGAGGTACAAACTGTTGTTATATAGGCCCTTTGTAATTTCCCATGACACATACAAAAACATGAAAATGGACTGCACTCTCAAACTAGACTGGGTACACATCCTATGACCCTGCAATACAAGGGTGACAGACTCTTGCATTTTGCTTTTAATCCAGCTGTATGCTTGCAAGAGAGTTCCAGACATTCTATGTGTTGTGTTTATAATTTTGTTTGGTTTAAAAAGGGATATGTTGTGTGTCAAGGTGTTTGACTGGGAGGGGATCAAAGGTGTGTGTGTATATACTGTATATGGAAGATGTCTCTATAAGCGACTGAGCAATTAATATTTATATATGCAACATGCAATCTTTATTAGTTTCAATGTAAACAACTTCTATTAATCCTTTTCATGTAAAAATACTTGTTATTGTAGGCATGCTTCATTTAAGGGCATTTAAGTGCATTTTCATTATAATGTAACAAAATTAGCTAGTACAAATTTCAGGGGTACTAATTAGTGGTTAGGACAATTTACATTCATGTAAACCACCAAAAAAAAATCAATTTTTTTTATTATTATTATTAGAAAAACCCTCAACAATTAATTGAATTTCACTCAAAAGAATTTTGGACAAAATTCCAAAATCATTTTACATGGTTTCTCTACAACAATTTTAATGTTGCCATTCATAATAAGTAAGCAAAATCAAACAAGCCTAACAAAAGACAGGACTGTTTAAACATTACAATATTCATCAGTGTGGTAATAGCTGCTGTGCCTGTATTGTGTTATAGATGCACACATGGATTATAGAAGAATCTAGGAAAATAAATTTAGAATGATGACAACGAAATGGTATATATATATATATATATATATATATATATATATATATATATATATATATATATATATATATATATATATATATATATATATATATATATATATATATATATATATAAAACCAGAAAGATATTATGATTGCAAATGTGAAGTCAAGAAAAAAAAGGCAAAAATATAAAGGAGGCCCTCTGTTAAAAATAACATTTAAAGGACCACTAAATGCAGTATAATTGCATAATTAACAAATGCATATTAAAAAAGACAATTTAATAACATTTATTTTGAATTTCAAATAATCAGTAGATTTTTTTTCTGGAAAATTTATTTTTTCTCCCATTTTCTGACCCCCTTTATCATGTGACAGACATCAGCCAATCACAGACTAGTATACGTATACCCTGTGAGCTTGCGCACATGCTCCGTAGAATCTTGTTCCCCAGAAAGTGTGAATATAAACAGACTGTGCAAAATTTGATAATGGAAGTAAATTGTAAAGTGTCTTAAAACTGCTGCTCTTTTTGAATCATAAAAGATTATTTTGACTTGAGTGTCCCTTTAATGAATTGGAGGAGATGCTGAGAAAAGCTATGACACCAGAGGCAGTAGCAAGAATTAAATATCGAAGATAAGGATGATCCATCCACCCTCACGAGACCTAGTCATGCACACAAAACAACACAAACAGAAACATGAAAGGAACATCACACACACACAATACTTTACACTCACACTAAAATCAATCAACCCAATAAACAATTATTTTTATAAATAAAGGCCATGTGATGTCATCACAATATGAGCAATAGGAGGATATGGGGAAGCGCTCCAAAAGAGCTGACTGTATTCTTATGTTGTTATATATATTATATTATATTATATATATATATATATATATATATATATATATATATATATATATATATATATATATAAAAGATACTTTGGATAATATTCAAAATACAAACTATGTTGCAAAATAGAATACTAATTGTAATAAAGTGCTAATTTGCATGTGAAAGCTAGCTATAGGTGATTTCAATACTGGTTATAGATTGAGAGCTATAGGCCTATATTATACAAACTGGGCAAATATGAAGAATCAACTAATTAAAAACAAATAACATTTATTCCATATCATAACAAGTATATAATCATAACATTGAAAGATGCCGGCATCTTTGAGTAAAAAGTAAAAATGTATAAAAATGTTCACAAAAAATCTTTTGAAAAAGGCCAAAAAAATATAAGATGCAGTAAAGTTCCGTTACTTGATACAATGTACCAAAAACTGTGATCCGTGTATTATCTTAAACACAGTTTGGTGCTGAGAAGGTTTCTACGCTGAAATATTTATTATGTTGTACGTCTGGCTTATTAATACTCCAGCAAGTGGCTAAAAACAGTACCATTACCCGTGTGTGTGTGTGTGAACACTGGGTTTTTCTTCGGATTGTTTTTCGTCAGTACAAACAATCTCCAAGTCCCTTAACAGGTGAAAACGCTGGGTGACGTCTGTTTTGCAAAAGAATCCCTGTCACCTGACCTTTAATCCGTCCTGAGGTTGGTATTAACAGATTCTTCTGTGAATGTTTCTATGAAACGATATATCTGTTAACTTTATTGCCGTTGTTTCTATGAAACAATGTCCCTGTGGTTTTATTACCGTTGTTTGCAATTTTACACAGGAATAGAGTGTGTAATCTTCACAGAAATTTTTTATGCAGCCTTGGTGATGTTCTCAAGTAAAGGTGTTTTAAAGAGCACCACAACAGGAATTATAAAGCCACTTCTTAATATATTTATACATTATGTCATCACAATATGCAAATGGACAATGCACTTTCATTAACATCTGCTTGCAGGTTCAAGCCAAACAGCCACTGTCCACATTAACAAGCTTAGAAGAAAAATTACGTCAGCCTTATAGATTTTTCAAAAAGATGCTTACACAGCACATCTTATTCTCAAAGATAAAGAAAGACAACACACCCAGGATAACAACACATATTCTACATGTTACTATGGGGCCTACAGGCAGAATAGTAAAAATGGTCACAAGATTTAAAATACAATAGGGCATTTATCTTGAACACTTATATGTTAAAGCTGAAGAATGTGTCACCCTAAGAATTATTGCATCATATCTCTTTAAACATACTTGCACAATATTTCCTCTGACTGTTCTATGTCTTTCAGATTCAAAAACATTAGAGACAGATCACCCAGACTTCAGTAAACTAGTGAGAATCTACAGAGAATTAAACCAAACCAATGTTTCTATGAAAACTATTGTACATACTGTACACATATTAAAGTCATAATTACCTGTTCTTTATCCACATATATTTAAGATCACCATTTAACAGAAAGGTACACATCTCCCAAACCTCAGTCCCAAAGATAGTAATTACATAGGAAAAAAACCCAAGCCAATATCTATTGGTATAAAAACTAGTGCACACATTCTCCCATTTACAGATTCATTCTTTCTAACTTAATATTACCATGTTTAACCTACCTTACCTAATATCTTCTATGTCACTCCCTCTCCATTAGATTGTAAGCTTCAGAGCCTTTCTACCTGTAGGACACTTTGAACAAGTGATGCTACTCAAGGGCAGGGCATTCCTCTCCTCTTGTTAAAGTTTGTCAATGTAACTATTGCAGTGATGTAACCTACCATACTGTACTTGTTAGCTTATGTATTGTAATGTACCAAATGAATGAACTTTACCTTGTATAGCGCTGCAGAATTTGTTGCTTTATAAGTAACTGTTAATAATAATAATAATAATAATACAGGGAGTGCAGAATTATTAGGCAAATGAGTATTTTGACCACATCATCCTCTTTATGCATGTTGTCTTACTCCAAGCTGTATAGGCTCGAAAGCCTACTACCAATTAAGCATATTAGGTGATGTGCATCTCTGTAATGAGAAGGGGTGTGGTCTAATGACATCAACACCCTATATCAGGTGTGCATAATTATTAGGCAACTTCCTTTCCTTTGGCAAAATGGGTCAAAAGAAGGACTTGACAGGCTCAGAAAGTCAAAAATAGTGAGATATCTTGCAGAGGGATGCAGCACTCTTAAAATTGCAAAGCTTCTGAAGCGTGATCATCGAACAATCAAGCGTTTCATTCAAAATAGTCAACAGGGTCGCAAGAAGCGTGTGGAAAAACCAAGGCGCAAAATAACTGCCCATGAACTGAGGAAAGTCAAGCGTGTAGCTGCCAAGATGCCACTTGCCATCAGTTTGGCCATATTTCAGAGCTGCAACATCACTGGAGTGCCCAAAAGCACAAGGTGTGCAATACTCAGAGACATGGCCAAGGTAAGAAAGGCTGAAAGACAACCACCACTGAACAAGACACACAAGCTGAAATGTCAAGACTGGGCCAAGAAATATCTCAAGACTGATTTTTCTAAGGTTTTATGGACTGATGAAATGAGAGTCAGTCTTGATGGGCCAGATGGATGGGCCCGTGGCTGGATTGGTAAAGGGCAGAGAGCTCCAGTCCAACTCAGACGCCAGCTAGGTGGAGGTGGAGTACTGGTTTGGGCTGGTATCCTCAAAGATGAGCTTGTGGGGCCTTTTCGGGTTGAGGATGGAGTCAAGCTCAACTCCCAGTCCTACTGCCAGTTTCTCGAAGACACCTTCTTCAAGCAGTGGTACAGGAAGAAGTCTGCATCCTTCAAGAAAAACATGATTTTCATGCAGGACAATGCTCCATCACACGCGTCCAAGTACTCCACAGCGTGGCTGGCAAGAAAGGGTATAAAAGAAGAAAATCTAATGACATGGCCTCCTTGTTCACCTCATCTGAACCCCATTGAGAACCTGTGGTCCATCATCAAATGTGAGATTTACAAGGAGGGAAAACAGTACACCTCTCTGAACAGTGTCTGGGAGGCTGTGGTTGCTGCTGCACGCAATGTTGATGGTGAACAGATCAAAACACTGACAGAATCCATGGATGGCAGGCTTTTGAGTGTCCTTGCAAAGAAAGGTGGCTATATTGGTCACTGATTTGTTTTTGTTTTGTTTTTGAATGTCAGAAATGTATATTTGTGAATGTTGAGATGTTATATTGGTTTCACTGGTAAAAATAAATAATTGAAATGGGTATATATTTGTTTTTTGTTAAGTTGCCTAATAATTATGCACAGTAATAGTCACCTGCACACACAGATATCCCCCTAAAATAGCTAAAACTAAAAACAAACTAAAAACTACTTCCAAAAATATTCAGCTTTGATATTAATGAGTTTTTTGGGTTCATTGAGAACATGGTTGTTGTTCAATAATAAAATTAATCCTCAAAAATACAACTTGCCTAATAATTCTGCACTCCCTGTATAGATGTGTCAACATGGCATAATTACCTGTTCTTTCTCCACATTTATTTCAGATCACCATTCTACAGAAAGGGACAACTCTCCCAAAAATTAATTTTATATATATATATATATATATATATAAACAGAAGGATTTTCACTCTCAAAAAGTGAATGATGTATTCAATAAGTGACGTTTCGGGGATCGACCTTCCTCAGACGAGATATACAGTGCATTTTTTTGTACATAAAAAGGTGCGGGTGAGAACAGGACGCAATTTCTGTAGGCTCTAGCTGATTCTATGATAATCTGCCGATTACTGCACTTTAACAGCAAGATTACACACATATTATATAAGCATATCACGATCAGACAAGTCGTGGACCTATATTTTCATTCTTGTCTGTTTACATGAATCTGGGGACTCAGATCGGAAACTTGAGGCCTAGGGCGGCGGCCCACTTTTAGGCATACACCTCCCCACCCCCCCGAGAAGAAACGGGGCTGCAGTGCTGCTGGTTTACTCTGGCTTACTGCAATTTCTTCACTCCCTCCTGTAAGCGGAAAGCAGGCTATAAAATTATAAAAATCTACCCGGTACAGCTATATCCAGGGGACACCTGGCTTATTGAACATGGCGGGAGTAGACTGCATACTGCAATTCGAAGTACACTTCACAAAGCTGGAACTCCTCCTGCAACGATTAATTGACAATGCTCCTTATGACTACCTGATTCAACACATATCAACAGGCACAGCCGAAATATCTGATACACAGAACCTCACCAGAATGGCGCTTAAAAACCCGCAACCTACCAAACAGCCACAGGATGACCCGCCGCTAGAGAAAAGTGCCCTCATGGCCAGTAGCGGAGAAAAATGCGATCACCTGCAGCCCTACCTCCTTGTAATACCACTGCTTCAATCCGCTGTTGGCACAGCAATCTATGGCGGTTAAGATGATCAACCCGAGACGTCACTGCTTCCAGAGGCAGCAGGATACCGGTCGGAGGAGAAGAGCGTAGCAACCCATAAGGGAGAGGATACGATTAGGCAAAACAGTGTGACCTTGTCCTTGGGTAGCCCAGAAGAATTACCCCCACAGAAAGCTCCTATAAAATCACCATCACAGAAGCCAAAGAGTCCGGCCGGCTGGCCTGCTTGTCACACACTGGCCCCGACGGGTAAGCGCAGACAGTGGAGACAGACATTTGCATCGGTAGGGGTTGCATATGGCCTGCATAGTGCTGGACATCTGCCGAGATCTGGGGAGGGGTAGCCTGCGGATGCCCCTTTTCAGACAGTGTGCAGTAACTGGTTTACACCGGTGAAACCTGCACATTAATGTTCACCTGTGGTTCTCATTGGGGTTCTGGATGAGTTGCCTCTGATTAGTTTTATATACCCCATTTCTAAGTTCAAGAGACCACAGCACTGATAACAAGACCTTAACAGTATATACTCCTGGACTTGCTATTTGAGGACATGTGTTGGTTGATATATGGTATAAATGGACAGAATACAGCAGTTCAGGCCTGAACTCAGTTGAAAATGTTTGATTATGTTGATAAGTTTTTCTTTTTCCCTAAGGAGCTGTAGCAGGCAAATAAGTTCAACATGGGACATTACCTACATGAATGTTTTAAAACAGGTTAATTATGTTTTCTTTTGCAAACGTGAGGAATTAAGCTGAAAATTTTAGGTAAAGACCTGGTACAAACATCTAACAAGGCACTCATGAATAGTTGTACAGGCTTCATAACATAAGCAGCACTGTGGACAGAATAAATAAAACCTTAGCTATTACCATCTTTTATATACACAGATATAATACCCTAACTAGACTCAGATGATATGTGGGGATATAGGGGGCATTACTACCTGCCCATATGGCTTGCATTAGACAGACTGCACATTAATAGACAACTTAGGTGTGCTGAAGCACAGGATATAAAATAAAAACCCTTTGTTAAGGTCAGCGGCCGGGACCAACGAAGGATAAAATAGCATACACACACACCATCATATAAGCTCATTTATGTCAGCAGGACAGACACATCATTAAACTATAGAACACTATTTAATAGGAACCAACTTATGAATATACATTATTAACATAGCCCACAGACCGCAGATTCCACATAGTATCCTCATGATTATTTGTTATTAACCCATATTTTCTATAAAATAGACTCTCTCTATAATAAGATTCATACCCCGCCAACACATGGTTTAGCTTTTGGAATAAAAACATAGTTGCTTTATATACTACACTACACTGTAAATGTTGTATTAGACCGCCTGCTTCCCTTACCCCCAGTTCTCCCCTACCCCCCTATAGATGCCCAATAATGTTTATGTGTATTTGTTATGGACCTAAGAGTGGCCCACAGAGTTTGAATATTGGGTCCAACCAAGACATACAACAAATTTAAAAGGTGCTTTCAAATATTTAGGTAATTGCAATAGAGCATGTGTCACACCTCCTTTATAGCTATCATAATGGATTTATGTGATAAAGCACTATATTGTAACAGCTTTGAATGATGATGTTCACATTTAATCTATACTATGTATGTTTATTTTACCAAAATAAAGCTCTTTTGAAAAAAAAAAAAAAAAGTGCGGGTACTCAATGATAATTTATTGATATATTGTGCTCAGTAAATTTGAGAAAAGCAAAGAGACAAACTAATTTACCATGCTTGAATTATTTGCAGCACTCTCTTGTGTATTTACATCATGATTACAAATAGTACCTGTTATTAGATGGCAGAGGTGGTGGTATTCAGTACCGGTGAGTACCCCCATGATTAAAGCCCTGTATGTACTGTATATATATATATATATATATATATATATATATATACTGTATAAATATATACTACATGTTTAAGGCCTACTGATGCTATTACAGGTGAGAAGCAGGGATAGGCACAGACAAAGGCTGTGGCGGACATTTTCCAAAGTACAGACCTTAATGAAGGACACCAAGTTACATTTCAAAAAACATTATTTTATAGTGCTTAGTGTTATTATACTGATGCAGATACCACTGATTCTATAACCAGCCCTCCTCTGGCTATACCCATGTGCCAGTGTCACTACTGTGTCATTATATAGCGCTGGGTGTTATTATACAGATACACATCCAGTATTTCACTCAGGCTTTATTTATTCCATAACTTATCACCAAATATCGCTAGCAGTCTCTTGACAAACCACTAACTTTATTCACACTACATATTTTTTATTATTCCTATTATTCAATCAAAACATATACTAAGGTTGTGGCGGACACTGCAAGGGCTAGTCACGGACACCAGTGTCCGTGTACGGACACCTTGCCTATCCCTGGTGAGAAGAGTATGAGGAGTAGACATGTCAACACTTGATACTCATGTTAGCTTTCAATTTCAATGTTTTACAGGTGAAGGCAGCTATAAGAGCATCAATTCTTCATAGTCCCCAAAAAGTAAGTATATATAAAAAGGATATGTTTAAAGAGACATGAAAACCCACGTTTTTCTTTTGTGATTCAGATAGAGCATACCGTTTTAAACTACTTTTATGTTTACTTCAATTATCAAACGTGTTTCATTCCTTATAAGAAAATATAGACAGCGCCAATGTCAAAATTGAAATGACATATATGGATGTGCTAAAACACACATTTTACAGGGGAAGTGAATGTGAAGGCAGCGTGGTTTGGACTATAGCCGGCTTATTTTGGTCCACTCTATGCGGCTTTATCACACGATCTCCTTGAGCCATAAGCAATTTTGTTTTGTTAAGATATTTATGTCCCAGATCTACCTTCATATATAATATCTAACAGTTTCCAGTGTATAACATATGTTTGTAACCAATACGGAGTCAGGAACAAGTTACTGACAGAAGGTAAAGATTGATCAACATCGGATGACTGGACTGAATTGGGACGGACAAAACAATTGAAGGCTTGTACATACCTCATACATTTGAGGGCATTTTTGTGAGTGCAATTTTTTAAACTTTTATAATAAACGTTGTCTTTTATACTGCACTTAGATTGTGGATGCGCTCGGTATGTGTTTCATTCCTTTATTATCCTTTTTGGAAGGAGCAGCAATGCTCTACTGGGAGCTAGCTGAACACATTTGGTTAGCCAATTACAAGAGGAATATGTGCAGCCACCAATCAGCAGTAGTGCTATGCTGCTGCTCCTGAACCTACCTAGATATGCTTTTCAACAAATTATACTAAGAGAAAAAAAGCAAATTGGAAGTATATTGGAAAGTTGTAACTTCATGAAAGAAATATTTAGGGTTATATGTTCCTACTAATGCTATGTGAGATGGGTATGAACACTTGACACTCAAATTAGCTTTCAATTACTATATTTTGCAGGTGAAGGCATAGTCCCCAAAAAAGACAAAAGTATGCATACATATATACCATACACTGGCCTATTATAACATGTCTAATAGGGGTGGGCGAATGTGTTTATATTCAAATGTTAGAGCGAATGTTATTGTCGAAATTAGATTTACATAATCGAATGTTGATAAGAACGAATATTCTTAAAAATTCTATAATCGAATGCTCTTTACAGTTTTTGAATGTCACTTTTATATTTGAATGTTTATAATTACATTGAATGTCCACATTCGATATTTCGATTGTAACATTCGATTTAACAAATACTATTCAGAAGTTCAATAGTTCATGTAGTAGGAATTTTGTAAATTGATAAATAATAAATACAAATATATCAATTCAAATGTTTCTATTTCGAATACTGAATAATTCGAATATTACATTTAAAGACAGCATTAAAATTACGATTATAAATATAAAAAAATATAGAATTTTTTGAATATTGCATAATTCAAATCGAATTATTAGAAATTTCGAATCAAATATTACATTTAAAGAAAGCATTAGAAATACTATTACATTTAACGAATGTTAGAATGTTGTACAAACATTCAAAATTCTAAACTAAAGAACGAATGTGTATTTAGTTATTTTACATGATGATATTTTTTGAGCATGTTATTATTTATCTATCAAATCTGTGTATTTTATCCTTGCCATTGACAAAATTTACACGCTCAAACAAATGACACCATGTAAAATAGTTCAATATAATAGATATATGTTTATGTTTTCAAATACATATTTACTCAAAATCTACTTTTAGGTCATGATGACCTATTATAATATGTATAGTATTTTGTTTAAAAATATTCATGTGCTGTTCAAACACATTTGTTTGCAAAGTTAAAATCACTTTATATATGTTCATTCTGCTATGCTCTGCAAAATAGGAAAAATTAAAAAGAAATGTGTGTTATACAAACACACATGTTGTGCTTATAAGCATCTGATATTTCACTTTGAAGGAACAGTGAACCGTTAACATGTACATTTTTAAAATCTAAAAACAAAAACATTTTTAAATTAATTGGGAAAACGATTTACATATTTTTATTTGCCTCATTTGTAAAAGCAAATCATATCTTTTGTATGCAATTTAAAAGGATAGGTACAGTCTTATTAGTTCTAAACAACTTCATATATTACACTGGTGGTTGTCATTTAAATACAAATAGGGAAATAAGTGTAGGTTGCTTTGGTATCAGAAGTCTGTAGCATTATATTTTTAATTGATGTTTGGGAAATAATAAAAGTACAATATTCATATGAAGTGATGTCGCGAACTTAAAATTTTCCGTTCGCGAACGGCGAACGCAAACGTCCGCAAAAGTTTGCGAACGGGCGAACTGGGCGAACCTCCATAGACTTCAATAGGCAGGCGAACTTTAAAACCCACAGGGACTCTTTCTGGCCACAATAGTGATGGAAAAGTTGTTTCAAGGGGACTAACACCTGGACTGTGGCATGCCAGAGGGGGATCCATGGCAAAACTCCCATGGAAAATTACATAGTGGATGCAGAGTCTGTTTTTAAGCCATAAAGGGCATAAATCACCTAACATTCCTAAATTGTTTGGAATAACGTGCTTTAAAACATCAGGTATGATGTTGTATCGATCAGGTAGTGTAAGGGTTACGCCCGCTTCACAGTGACAGACCAAACTCCCCGTTTAAAGGGACAGTCTACACCAGAATTTTTATTGTTTTAAAAGATAGATAATCCCTTTATTACCCATTTCCCAGTTTTGCATAACTAACACATTTATAATGATATACTTTTAACCTCTGTGATTATCTTGTATCTAAGCCTCTGCAAACTGCCCCTTTTTTCAGTTCTTTTGACAGACTTGCAGTCTAGCCAATCAGTGCCTGCTCCCAGATAACTTCTTGTGCATGAGCACAGTGTTATCTATATGAAATACGTGAACTAACACCCTCTAGTGGTGAAAAACTGTTAAAATGCAATCTGAAAGAGGTGGGCTTCAAGGTCTAAGAAATTAGCATATGAACCTCCTAGGTTAAGCTTTCAACTAAGAATACCAAGAGAACAAAGAAAAATTGGTGATAAAAGTAAATTGGAAAATTGTTTAAAAATGCATGCTCTATCTTAATCATGAAAGTTTATTTTGGCCTAGACTGTCCCTTTAACGCACTGCAAACAACCGCAAACAGTCCATTTGCACAACCGCAAACTCCCCATTTGCACAAGGTTGGATACCATGCTAGCCATGTCCCGTTCCTTGTCCTCACTGATGTCATTGAAGGTCTCTTCCTCCACCCAGCCACGTACAACACACGCCTGCTGTGTTTGGTCTTCCACCTCCTCAAAGCCACCTTCCTCCTCTGACTCCTCTCTCTGCGTTGCCTCTCTCTGCGTTATTATAAGGTATGTTAAGTAGTACTATTCCTATCAGTTTAATCCCTGTTCCGTCCCCTATCAGGGGACGTGTATATGGCATGGATTTTTGGAACCAGGAGATGGAAAAAGATGCTTGGTCGGTCCTCCTACTTCAAATTTGGGGCACTGCGCGTGCAATCTAATGTGCCACCAGATAGGAGTGGTGTGTTAAGTAGTACTATTCCTATCAGTTTAATCCCTGTTATGTGCCTTTTTATTGGTTTGGTTTTTGAAGCCACAGTGCTGTAGCAGAGGCCAGAAAAAATGATGTTTGTTTCCCAGGCAGAAAGTTCCCTAAAACATTGCGGCTTGAATCCTAGTTGGTGGCGGATAAGTCACGCAAGTCATCTGGCATTCAAAGATAAAATACAACAGCATGTGGACCATTTTTAGCCCAAGGCAGCTCATCTCATCAGGCCTTTTTTACTCGAATGTATCGCCCAATGTCAGTCCCTTCAGGATCCATCCCTCATTAATCTTAATAAAACTGAGGTAATCTAGACTTTTTTGACCTAGGCGACTTCTCTTCTCAGTGACAATACCTCCTGCTGCACTGAAGGTCCTTTCTGACAGGACACTTGAAGCGGCGCAGACCAGAAGTTCTATCGCAAATTGGGATAGCTCAGGCCACAGGTCAAGCCTGCACACCCAGTAGTCAAGGGGTTCATCACTCCTCAGAGTGCCGAGATCTGCAGTTAAGGCAAGGTAGTCTGCTACCTGTCGGTCGAGTCGTTCTCTGAGGGTGGACCCCGAAGGGCTGTGGCGATGCATAGGAGTTAAAAAGCTCTGCATGTCCTCCATCAACAACATGTCTGTAAAGAGTCCTGTCCTTGCCGGCGTGGTCGTGGGAGTCGTAGAATTACTTTCGCCTCTTCCCCTGTTAGATTCCCGTTGTGCTGTGACATCACCCTTATACGCTGTGTAAAGCATACTTTATTTTGGAACTGCTGCATCCTTTCCGACTGTGGTAAATAGGTAACATTTCAGGCACTTTATGTTTATACCGGGGGTCTAGTAGCGTGGACACCCAGTACAGGTCGTTCTCCTTCAGCGTTTTTATACGAGGGTCCCTCAACAGGCACGACAGCATGAAAGACCCCATTTGCACAAGGTTGCATGCCGAGCTACTCATGTCCCGTTCCTCATCCTCAGTGATCTCACTGAAGGTATCTTCTTCCCCCCAGCCATGTACAACACCACGGGTACCAAATAGGTGACAACGAGCACCCTGGGATGCCTGTTGTGGTTGGTCTTCCTCCTCCTCCTAAAAGACACATTCCTCCTCTGACTCCTCTTCCTCACAATCCTCTTCCAGCGTTGCCGCTGGTCCAGCAAGCGATACTGATAAGGCTGTTTCTGGTGGTGATGGTGACCACAACTCTTCCTCTTCCTCTTCACGCTAATCTACAGCCTGATCCAGCACTCTTCACAGGGTACGCTCCAATAAGAAAATAAATGGTATGATGTTGCTGATGGTGCCTTCGGTGCAACTGACTAGGTTTGTCACCTCCTCAAAAGGACGCATGAGCCTACAGGCATTGCGCATGAGCACCCAGTAACGTGGCTAAAAAATTCCCAGCTCCGCAGAGGCTGTCCTAGCACCCCGGTCATACAAATACTTGTTAACGGCTTTTTCTTGTTGGAGCAGGTGGTCGAACATTAGGAGTGTTGAATTCCAATGTGTTGGGCTGTTGCAAATCAAGCGCCTCACTGGCATGTTGTTTCGCCGCTGGATATCGGAAAAGTGCGCCATGGCCGTGTAGGAACGCCTCAAATGGCCACACACCTTCCTGGCCTGCTTCAGGATGTCCTGTAAGCCTGTGTACTTATGCACAAAGCATTGTATGATCAGATTTCACACATACGCTCAAACATGTCCTTGACAGACACCTGACTGTGGGCAGATGAGCAGGAACTGCTCCGGAAGAGAGACGGAGTGGCGGATGGTTGAAAGGGGGCAAGGAGGACAGCAGTGGTTGACGTGGCTGAAGATGTTGGACCAGGAGGAGGATGGCGGCTTTGAGTTTGTGTGCTGCTTCTACTCATGAGTTGATCCCATAGGTGTTTGTGATGTGCGATCATGTGCCTTCGCAAAGCAGTTGTACCTAGGTGGGTGTTGGACTTCCTACGACTCAGTTTCTTTTGGCAGAGGTTGCAAATGGCATCCCTGTTGTCAGAGGCAGACACAAAAAAAATGCTACACTGCTGAGCTCTGCGATGACGGCATTCTGGTGGTGGCAACAGCATGCGTTGATTGGCATGCTGTCTGGCTGACCCCAGGTGCCGATGCATGCTGTCTGACTGTGCCACTAGCTCCTTGCGACGACCTCCCCCTGCTTCCAACTCGTCTCCTCCTCCTCTCTGTCTCCCCTTCTGAACAGTCCCTCTGTTCTTCTTCTCTTCTAGCGGGCACCCACGTGACATCCACGGAATTTCGTCATCATCAACCGCTTCACTTGTATCTGACAAATCAACAAAGGAAGCAGCAGCGGGTACAAGATCATCATCATCATCACACCGTACATCCATGTCTGTAATGCTGCCTGACTGAGACATATCACTGTTATCTACATCCTCTGTCAATGATGGTTGCGCATCACTCATTTCTTCCAACTGATGTGTAAAAAACTCCTCTGACCGATCAAGTGAAGCGGCTGTGGTGCTAGTGTTGGTGGTGGCGGCAGGCGGGTGAGTGGTAACTTGAGAGGTGCCCAAAGATAGCTGGAGGAGGATGGTGCGTCAAGGTTCGGAGCGGAAGCTATAGAAGATTGGGTGTCCTGTGTTATAAAGTCAACTATGTCCTCCTCAGAACTTTTCGAGTTCATGGGACGTGCCCTCTGAACACTGGGCATTATTGTAGTGCCAAAGGGAATCACAGCACCAAAACCACGACGGCACCTGCGGGGTGGCCTGCCTCTGTCTGTAATTTTTTTTTAAATGTACACTTACACTACTATTAAACAAGATATGAGTGGTGGCACTGGGTAAGTGGGCACAGTATACGCTGTGAGCCTGACACAAAGAAGCAGACTGATGTTTCACAGTCCAAAAAGTTTTTTGTTTTAAAAATTACACTACTGTTATACCAAATATGAGTGGTAGCACTGGGCAAGTGGGCACAGTATACGCTGTGAGCCTGGCACACACGCTGGCAGGCAGGCAACTGCAATTAGATTACACAAGCAGACTGATGTTTCACAGTCAAAAAAGTTTTTTTTTTAATTTACACTACTGTTACACCAGATATGAGTGGGGGCACTGGGCAAGTGGGCACAGTATACGCTGTGAGCCTGGCACACACGCTGGCAGGCAGGCAACTGCAATTAGATTACACTAGCAGACTGATGATTCACAGTCGAAAAAGTTTTTTTTCTTAAATTTACACTAATGTTACACCAGCTATGAGTGGTGGCACTGGGCAAGTGAGCCTGGCACACACGCTGGCAGGCAGGCAACTACAATTAGATTACACTAGCAGACTGATGTTTCACAGTCAAAAAAGTTTTATTTTTTTAAATTTACACCACTGTTACACCAGATATGAGTGGTGACACTGGGCAAGTGGGCCTGACACACACACTGGCAGGCAGGCAATTGCAATTAGATTACACTAGCAGACTGATGTTTCAAAGTCAAAAAAGTTTTTTTTTTAAATTTACACTACTGTTACACCAGATATGAGTGGTGGCGCACTGGGCAAGTGGGCCTTGCACACACGCTGGCAGGCAGGCAACTGCAATTAGATTACACAAGCAGACTGATGTTTCACAGTCAAAAAAGTTTGTTTTTTTAAATTTACACTACTGTTACACCAAATATGAGTGGTGTGGCACTGGGCAAGTGGGTCTGGCACACACGCTGGCAGGCAGGCAACTGCAATTAGATTACACTAGCAGACTGATGTTTCACAGTCAAAAAAGTTTTATTTTTTTAAATTTACACTACTGTTACATCAGATATGAGTGGTGTGGCACTGGGCAAGTGGGCCTGGCACACACACTGGCAGGCAGGCAACTGCAATTAGATTACACTAGCAGACTGATATTTAACAGTCAAAAAAGTTTTATTTTTTTAAATTTACACTACTGTTACACCAGATATGAGTGGTGACACTGGGCAAGTGGGCCTGGCACACACACTGGCAGGCAGGCAACTGCAATTAGATTACACAAGCAGACTGATGTTTCAAAGTAAAATTTTTTAATTTTTTTTAAATTTACACTACTGTTACACCAGATATGAGTGGGGGCACTGGGCAACTGGGCACAGTATACGCTGTGAGCCTGGCACACACGCTGGCAGGCAGGCAACTGCAATTAGATTACACTAGCAGACTGATGTTTCAAAGTCAAAAAAGTTTTTTATTTTTAAATTTACACTACTGTTACACCAGATATGAGTGGTGGCACTGGGCAAGTGGGCCTGGCACACACGCTGGCAGGCAGGCAACTGCAATTAGATTACACTAGCAGACTGATGTTTCACAGTCAAAAATTTTTGTTTTTCTTTAATTTACACTACTGTTACACCAGATATGAGTGGGGGCACTAGGCAAGTGGGCACAGTATACGCTGTGAGCCTGGCACACATGCTGGCAGGCATGCAACTGCAATTAGATTACACTAGCAGACTGATGTTTTACAGTCAAAAAAGTATTATTTTTTAAATTTACACTACTTTTACACCAGATATGAGTGGTGGCACTGGGCAAGTGGGCCTGGCACACACGCTGGCAGGCAGGCAACTGCAATTAGATTACACTAGCAGACTGATGTTTCAAAGTCAAAACATTTTTTTTTTTAAATTTACACTACTGTTACACCAGATATGAGTGGTGTGGCACTGGGCAAGTGGGCCTGGCACACACGCTGGCAGGCAGGCAACTGCAATTAGATTACACTAGCAGACTGATGTTTCACAGTCAAAAAAGTTTGTTTTTTTTTAAATTTACACTACTGTTACACCAGATATGAGTGGTGGCACTGGGCAAGTGGCCCTGGCACACACGCTGGCAGGCAGGCAACTGCAATTAGATTACACTAGCAGACTGATGTTTCAAAGTCAAAAAAGTTTTTTTTTTTTAAATTTACACTACTGTTACACCAGATATGAGTGGTGGCACTGGGCAAGTGGGCCTGGCACACACGCTGGCAGGCAGGCAACTGCAATTAGATTATACTAGCAGACTGATGTTTCACAGTCAAAAAAGTTTTGTTTTTCTTTCATTTACACTACTGTTACACCAGATATGAGTGGGGGCACTAGGCAAGTGGGCACAGTATACGCTGTGAGCCTGGCACACATGCTGGCAGGCAGGCAACTGCAATTAGATTACACTAGCAGACTGATGTTTCACAGTAAAAAAAAGTTTTATTTTTTTAAATTTACACTACTGTTACACCAGATATGAGTGGTGGCACTGGGCAAGTGGGCCTGGCACACACGCTGGCAGGCAGGCAACTGCAATTAGATTACAGTAGCAGACTGATGTTTCAAAGTCAAAAAAGTTTTTTATTTTTAAATTTACACTACTGTTACACCAGATATGAGTGTTGGCACTGGGCAAGTGGGCCTGGCACACACGCTGGCAGGCAGGCAACTGCAATTAGATTACACTAGCAGACTGATGTTTCACAGTCAAAAAAGTTTTGTTTTTCTTTCATTTACACTACTGTTACACCAGATATGAGTGGGGGCACTAGGCAAGTGGGCACAGTATACGCTGTGAGCCTGGCACACATGCTGGCAGGCAGGCAACTGCAATTAGATTACACTAGCAGACTGATGTTTCACAGTAAAAAAAGTTTTATTTTTTTAAATTTACACTACTGTTACACCAGATATGAGTGGTGGCGCACTGGGCAAGTGGGCCTTGCACACACGCTGGCAGGCAGGCAACTGCAATTAGATTACACAAGCAGACTGATGTTTCACAGTCAAAAAAGTTTGTTTTTTTAAATTTACACTACTGTTACACCAAATATGAGTGGTGTGGCACTGGGCAAGTGGGTCTGGCACACACGCTGGCAGGCAGGCAACTGCAATTAGATTACACTAGCAGACTGATGTTTCACAGTCAAAAAAGTTTTATTTTTTTAAATTTACACTACTGTTACATCAGATATGAGTGGTGTGGCACTGGGCAAGTGGGCCTGGCACACACACTGGCAGGCAGGCAACTGCAATTAGATTACACTAGCAGACTGATATTTAACAGTCAAAAAAGTTTTATTTTTTTAAATTTACACTACTGTTACACCAGATATGAGTGGTGACACTGGGCAAGTGGGCCTGGCACACACACTGGCAGGCAGGCAACTGCAATTAGATTACACTAGCAGACTGATGTTTCAAAGTAAAAAAATTTAATTTTTTTTAAATTTACACTACTGTTACACCAGATATGAGTGGGGGCACTGGGCAACTGGGCACAGTATACACTGTGAGCCTGGCACACACGCTGGCAGTCAGGCAACTGCAATTAGATTTCACTAGCAGACTGATGTTTTAAAGTCAAAAAAGTTTTTTATTTTTAAATTTACACTACTGTTACACCAGATATGAGTGGTGGCACTGGGCAAGTGGGCCTGGCACACACGCTGGCAGGCAGGCAACTGCAATTAGATTACACTAGCAGACTGATGTTTCACAGTCAAAAAATTTTGTTTTTCTTTAATTTACACTACTGTTACACCAGATATGAGTGGGGGCACTAGGCAAGTGGGCACAGTATACGCTGTGAGCCTGGCACACATGCTGGCAGGCATGCAACTGCAATTAGATTACACTAGCAGACTGATGTTTTACAGTCAAAAAAGTTTTATTTTTTAAATTTACACTACTTTTACACCAGATATGAGTGGTGGCACTGGGCAAGTGGGCCTGGCACACACGCTGGCAGGCAGGCAACTGCAATTAGATTACACTAGCAGACTGATGTTTCAAAGTCAAAACATTTTTTTTTAAATTTACACTACTGTTACACCAGATATGAGTGGTGGCACTGGGCAAGTGGGCCTGGCACACACGCTGGCAGGCAGGCAACTGCAATTAGATTACACAAGCAGACTGATGTTTCACAGTCAAAAAGTTTTTTTTTTTTAAATTTACACTACTGTTACACCAGAAATGAGTGTGTGACACTAGGAAAGTGGGTCTGGCACACACGCTGGCAGGCAGGCAACTGCAATTAGATTACACTAGCAGACTGATGTTTCACAGTCAAAAAAGTTTTTTGTTTTTTTTTAAATTTACACTACTGTTACACCAGATATGAGTGGTGTGGCACTGGGCAAGTGGGTCTGGCACACACGCTGGCAGGCAGGCAACTGCAATTAGATTACACTAGCAGACTGATGTTTCACAGTCAAAAAAGTTTTTTTTTTTTTAAATTTACACTACTGTTACACCAGATATGAGTGGTGTGGCACTGGGCAAGTAGGTCTGGCACACACGCTGGCAGGCAGGCAACTGCAATTAAATTTCACTAGCAGAATGATGTATCACAGTCAAAAAAGTTTTTTTTTTTAAATTTACACTACTGTTACACCAGATATGAGTGGTGTGGCACTGGGCAAGTGGGCCTGGCACACACGCTGGCAGGCAGGCAACTGCAATTAGATTACACTAGCAGACTGATGTTTCACAGTCAAAAAATTTGGTTTTTTTTAAATTTACACTACTGTTACACCAGATATGAGTGGTGGCACTGGGCAAGTGGCCCTGGCACACACACTGGCAGGCAGGCAACTGCAATTAGATTACACTAGCAGACTGATGTTTCAAAGTCAAAAAAGTTTTTTATTTTTAAATTTACACTACTGTTACACCAGATATGAGTGGTGGCACTGGGCAAGTGGGCCTGGCACACACGCTGGCAGGCAGGCAACTGCAATTAGATTATACTAGCAGACTGATGTTTCACAGTCAAAAAAGTTTTGTTTTTCTTTCATTTACACTACTGTTACACCAGATATGAGTGGGGGCACTAGGCAAGTGGGCACAGTATACGCTGTGAGCCTGGCACACATGCTGGCAGGCATGCAACTGCAATTAGATTACACTAGCAGACTGATGTTTTACAGTCAAAAAAGTATTATTTTTTAAATTTACACTACTGTTACACCAGATATGAGTGGTGGCACTGGGCAAGTGGGCCTGGCACACACGCTGGCAGGCAGGCAACTGCAATTAGATTACACTAGCAGACTGATGTTTCAAAGTCAAAACATTTTTTTTTAAATTTACACTACTGTTACACCAGATATGAGTGGTGTGGCACTGGGCAAGTGGGCCTGGCACACACGCTGGCAGGCAGGCAACTGCAATTAGATTACACTAGCAGACTGATGTTTCACAGTCAAAAAAGTTTGTTTTTTTTTAAATTTACACTACTGTTACACCAGATATGAGTGGTGGCACTGGGCAAGTGGCCCTGGCACACACGCTGGCAGGCAGGCAACTGCAATTAGATTACACTAGCAGACTGATGTTTCAAAGTCAAAAAAGTTTTTTTTTTTTAAATTTACACTACTGTTACACCAGAGATGAGTGGTGGCACTGGGCAAGTGGGCCTGGCACACACGCTGGCAGGCAGGCAACTGCAATTAGATTATACTAGCAGACTGATGTTTCACAGTCAAAAAAGTTTTGTTTTTCTTTCATTTACACTACTGTTACACCAGATATGAGTGGGGGCACTAGGCAAGTGGGCACAGTATACGCTGTGAGCCTGGCACACATGCTGGCAGGCAGGCAACTGCAATTAGATTACACTAGCAGACTGATGTTTCACAGTAAAAAAAGTTTTATTTTTTTAAATTTACACTACTGTTACACCAGATATGAGTGGTGGCACTGGGCAAGTGGGCCTGGCACACACGCTGGCAGGCAGGCAACTGCAATTAGATTACACTAGCAGACTGATGTTTCAAAGTCAAAAAAGTTTTTTATTTTTAAATTTACACTACTGTTACACCAGATATGAGTGTTGGCACTGGGCAAGTGGGCCTGGCACACACGCTGGCAGGCAGGCAACTGCAATTAGATTACACTAGCAGACTGATGTTTCACAGTCAAAAAAGTTTTGTTTTTCTTTCATTTACACTACTGTTACACCAGATATGAGTGGGGGCACTAGGCAAGTGGGCACAGTATATGCTGTGAGCCTGGCACACATGCTGGCAGGCAGGCAACTGCAATTAGATTACACTAGCAGACTGATGTTTCACAGTAAAAAAAGTTTTATTTTTTTAAATTTACACTACTGTTACACCAGATATGAGTGGTGGCGCACTGGGCAAGTGGGCCTTGCACACACGCTGGCAGGCAGGCAACTGCAATTAGATTACACAAGCAGACTGATGTTTCACAGTCAAAAAAGTTTGTTTTTTTTAAATTTACACTACTGTTACACCAAATATGAGTGGTGTGGCACTGGGCAAGTGGGTCTGGCACACACGCTGGCAGGCAGGCAACTGCAATTAGATTACACTAGCAGACTGATGTTTCACAGTCAAAAAAGTTTTATTTTTTTAAATTTACACTACTGTTACATCAGATATGAGTGGTGTGGCACTGGGCAAGTGGGCCTGGCACACACACTGGCAGGCAGGCAACTGCAATTAGATTACACTAGCAGACTGATATTTAACAGTCAAAAAAGTTTTATTTTTTTAAATTTACACTACTGTTACACCAGATATGAGTGGTGACACTGGGCAAGTGGGCCTGGCACACACACTGGCAGGCAGGCAACTGCAATTAGATTACACTAGCAGACTGATGTTTCAAAGTAAAAAAATTTAATTTTTTTTAAATTTACACTACTGTTACACCAGATATGAGTGGGGGCACTGGGCAACTGGGCACAGTATACACTGTGAGCCTGGCACACACGCTGGCAGTCAGGCAACTGCAATTAGATTACACTAGCAGACTGATGTTTCAAAGTCAAAAAAGTTTTTTATTTTTAAATTTACACTACTGTTACACCAGATATGAGTGGTGGCACTGGGCAAGTGGGCCTGGCACACACGCTGGCAGGCAGGCAACTGCAATTAGATTACACTAGCAGACTGATGTTTCACAGTCAAAAAATTTTGTTTTTCTTTAATTTACACTACTGTTACACCAGATATGAGTGGGGGCACTAGGCAAGTGGGCACAGTATACGCTGTGAGCCTGGCACACATGCTGGCAGGCATGCAACTGCAATTAGATTACACTAGCAGACTGATGTTTTACAGTCAAAAAAGTTTTATTTTTTAAATTTACACTACTTTTACACCAGATATGAGTGGTGGCACTGGGCAAGTGGGCCTGGCACACACGCTGGCAGGCAGGCAACTGCAATTAGATTACACTAGCAGACTGATGTTTCAAAGTCAAAACATTTTTTTTTTAATTTACACTACTGTTACACCAGATATGAGTGGTGGCACTGGGCAAGTGGGCCTGGCACACACGCTGGCAGGCAGGCAACTGCAATTAGATTACACAAGCAGACTGATGTTTCACAGTCAAAAAGTGTTTTTTTTTTTAAATTTACACTACTGTTACACCAGAAATGAGTGTGTGACACTAGGCAAGTGGGTCTGGCACACACGCTGGCAGGCAGGCAACTGCAATTAGATTACACTAGCAGACTGATGTTTCACAGTCAAAAAAGTTTTTTTTTTTTTTAAATTTACACTACTGTTACACCAGATATGAGTGGTGTGGCACTGGGCAAGTGGGTCTGGCACACACGCTGGCAGGCAGGCAACTGCAATTAGATTACACTAGCAGACTGATGTTTCACAGTCAAAAAAGTTTTTTTTTTTTTAAATTTACACTACTGTTACACCAGATATGAGTGGTGTGGCACTGGGCAAGTAGGTCTGGCACACACGCTGGCAGGCAGGCAACTGCAATTAAATTTCACTAGCAGACTGATGTATCACAGTCAAAAAAGTTTTTTTTTTTAAATTTACACTACTGTTACACCAGATATGAGTGGTGTGGCACTGGGCAAGTGGGCCTGGCACACACGCTGGCAGGCAGGCAACTGCAATTAGATTACACTAGCAGACTGATGTTTCACAGTCAAAAAAGTTTTTTTTTTTTAAATTTACACTACTGTTACACCAGATATGAGTGGTGGCACTGGGCAAGTGGGCCTGGCACACACGCTGGCAGGCAGGCAACTGCAATTAGATTACACTAGCAGACTGATGTTTCACAGTCAAAAAAGTTTTTTTTTTTAAATTTACACTACTGTTACACCAGATATGAGTGGTGGCACTGGGCAAGTGGGCCTGGCACACACGCTGGCAGGCAGGCAACTGCAATTAGATTACACTAGCAGACTGATGTTTCACAGTCAAAAAAGTTTGTTTTTTTTAAATTTACACTACTGTTACACCAGATATGAGTGGTGGCACTGGGCAAGTGGGCCTGGCACACACGCTGGCAGGCAGGCAACTGCAATTAGATTACACTAGCAGACTGATGTTTCACAGTCAAAAAAGTTTTTTTTTTTAAATTTACACTACTGTTACACCAGATATGAGTGGTGGCACTGGGCAAGTGGGCCTGGCACACACGCTGGCAGGCAGGCAACTGCAATTAGATTACACTAGCAGACTGATGTTTCACATTCAAAAAATTTTTTTTTTTTTAAATTTACACTACTGTTACACCAGATATGAGTGGTGGCACTGGGCAAGTGGGCCTGGCACACACGCTGGCAGGCAGGCAACTGCAATTAGATTACACTAGCAGACTGATGTTTCACAGTCAAAAAAGTTTTTTTTTTTTAAATTTACACTACTGTTACACCAGATATGAGTGGTGGCACTGGGCAAGTGGGCCTGGCACACACGCTGGCAGGCAGGCAACTGCAATTAGATTACACTAGCAGACTGATGTTTCACAGTCAAAAAAGTTTTTTTTTTTTAAATTTACACTACTGTTACACCAGATATGAGTGGTGGCACTGGGCAAGTGGGCCTGGCACACACGCTGGCAGGCAGGCAACTGCAATTAGATTACACTAGCAGACTGATGTTTCACAGTCAAAAAAGTTTTTTTTTTTTAAATTTACACTACTGTTACACCAGATATGAGTGGTGGCACTGGGCAAGTGGGCCTGGCACACACGCTGGCAGGCAGGCAACTGCAATTAGATTACACTAGCAGACTGATGTTTCACAGTCAAAAAAGTTTTTTTTTTTAAATTTACACTACTGTTACACCAGATATGAGTGGTGTGGCACTGGGCAAGTGGGCCTGGCACACACGCTGGCAGGCAGGCAACTGCAATTAGATTACACTAGCAGACTGATGTTTCACAGTCAAAAAAGTTTTTTTTTTTTAAATTTACACTACTGTTACACCAGATATGAGTGGTGTGGCACTGGGCAAGTGGGCCTGGCACACACGCTGGCAGGCAGGCAACTGCAATTAGATTACACTAGCAGACTGATGTTTCACAGTCAAAAAAGTTTTTTTTTTTAAATTTACACTACTGTTACACCAGATATGAGTGGTGTGGCACTGGGCAAGTGGGTCTGGCACACACGCTGGCAGGCAGGCAACTGCAATTAGATTACACTAGCAGACTGATGTTTCACAGTCAAAAAAGTTTTTTTTTTTAAATTTACACTACTGTTACACCAGATATGAGTGGTGGCACTGGGCAAGTGGGCCTGGCACACACGCTGGCAGGCAGGCAACTGCAATTAGATTACACTAGCAGACTGATGTTTCACAGTCAAAAAAGTTTTTTTTTTAAAATTTACACTACTGTTACACCAGATATGAGTGGAGTGGTACTGGGCAAGTGGGCCTGGCACACACGCTGGCAGGCAGGCAACTGCAATTAGATTACACTAGCAGACTGATGTTTCACAGTCAAAAAAGTTTTTTTTTTTTAAATTTACACTACTGTTACACCAGATATGAGTGGTGGCACTGGGCAAGTGGGCCTGGCACACACGCTGGCAGGCAGGCAACTGCAATTAGATTACACTAGCAGACTGATGTTTCACAGTCAAAAAAGTTTTTTTTTTAAATTTACACTACTGTTACACCAGATATGAGTGGTGGCACTGGGCAAGTGGGCCTGGCACACACGCTGGCAGGCAGGCAACTGCAATTAGATTACACTAGCAGACTGATGTTTCACAGTCAAAAAAGTTTTTTTTTTTTAAATTTACACTACTGTTACACCAGATATGAGTGGTGGCACTGGGCAAGTGGGCCTGGCACACACGCTGGCAGGCAGGCAACTGCAATTAGATTACACTAGCAGACTGATGTTTCACAGTCAAAAAAGTTTTTTTTTTTAAATTTACACTACTGTTACACCAGATATGAGTGGTGTGGCACTGGGCAAGTGGGCCTGGCACACACGCTGGCAGGCAGGCAACTGCAATTAGATTACACTAGCAGACTGATGTTTCACAGTCAAAAAATTTTTTTTTTTTAAATTTACACTACTGTTACACCAGATATGAGTGGTGTGGCACTGGGCAAGTGGGCCTGGCACACACGCTGGCAGGCAGGCAACTGCAATTAGATTACACTAGCAGACTGATGTTTCACAGTCAAAAAAGTATTTTTTTTTTAAATTTACACTACTGTTACACCAGATATGAGTGAAGTGCTGTGGCACTGGGCAAGTGGGCCTGGCACACACGCTGGCAGGCAGGCAACTGCAATTAGATTACACTAGCAGACTGATGTTTCACAGTCAAAAAGTTATTTTTTTAAATTTACACTACTGTTACACCAGATATGAGTGGTGGCACTGGGCAAGTGGGCCTGGCACACACGCTGGCAGGCAGGCAACTGCAATTAGATTACACTAGCAGACTGATGTTTCACAGTCAAAAAAGTTTTTTTTTTTTAAATTTACACTACTGTTACACCAGATATGAGTGGTGGCACTGGGCAAGTGGGCCTGGCACACACTGCTGGCAGGCAGGCAACTGCAATTAGATTACACTAGCAGACTGATGTTTCACAGTCAAAAAAGTTTTTTTTTTTAAATTTACACTACTGTTACACCAGATATGAGTGGTGGCACTGGGCAAGTGGGCCTGGCACACACGCTGGCAGGCAGGCAACTGCAATTAGATTACACTAGCAGACTGATGTTTCACAGTCAAAAAAGTTGTTTTTTTTTAATTTACACTACTGTTACACCAGATATGAGTGGTGTGGCACTGGGCAAGTGGGCCTGGCACACACGCTGGCAGGCAGGCAACTGCAATTAGATTACACTAGCAGACTGATGTTTCACAGTCAAAAAAGTTTTTTTTTTTAAATTTACACTACTGTTACACCAGATATGAGTGGTGGCACTGGGCAAGTGGGCCTGGCACACATGCTGGCAGGCAGGCAACTGCAATTAGATTACACTAGCAGACTGATGTTTCACAGTCAAAAAAGTTGTTTTTTTAAATTTACACTACTGTTACACCAGATATGAGTGGAGTGGTACTGGGCAAGTGGGCCTGGCACACACGCTGGCAGGCAGGCAACTGCAATTAGATTACACTAGCAGACTGATGTTTCACAGTCAAAAAAGTTTTTTTTTTTAATTTTACACTACTGTTACACCAGATATGAGTGGTGTGGCACTGGGCAAGTGGGCCTGGCACACACGCTGGCAGGCAGGCAACTGCAATTAGATTACACTAGCAGACTGATGTTTCAAAGTCAAAAAAGTTTTTTATTTTTAAATTTACACTACTGTTACACCAGATATGAGTGGTGGCACTGGGCAAGTGGGCCTGGCACACACGCTGGCAGGCAGGCAACTGCAATTAGATTACACTAGCAGACTGATGTTTCACAGTCAAAATTTTTTGTTTTTCTTTAATTTACACTACTGTTACACCAGATATGAGTGGGGGCACTAGGCAAGTGGGCACAGTATACGCTGTGAGCCTGGCACACATGCTGGCAGGCAGGCAACTGCAATTAGATTACACTAGCAGACTGATGTTTCACAGTCAAAAAAGTTTTTTTTTTTTAAATTTACACTACTGTTACACCAGATATGAGTGGTGTGGCACTGGGCAAGTGGGTCTGGCACACACGCTGGCAGGCAGGCAACTGCAATTAGATTACACTAGCAGACTGATGTTTCACAGTCAAAAAGTTTTTTTTTTTTACATTTACACTACTGTTACACCAGATATGAGTGGTGTGGCACTGGGCAAGTGGGTCTGGCACACACGCTGGCAGGCAGGCAACTGCAATTAGATTACACTAGCAGACTGATGTTTCACAGTCAAAAAGTTTTTTTTTTTAAATTTACACTACTGTTACACCAGATATGAGTGGTGGCACTGGGCAAGTGGGCCTGGCACACACGCTGGCAGGCAGGCAACTGCAATTAGATTACACTAGCAGACTGATGTTTCACAGTCAAAAAGTTTTTTTTTTTTAAATTTACACTACTGTTACACCAGATATGAGTGTGTGGCACTGGGCAAGTAGGTCTGGCACACACGCTGGCAGGCAGGCAACTGCAATTAGATTACACTAGCAGACTGATGTTTCACAGTCAAAAAAGTTTTTTTTTTTAAATTTACACTACTGTTACACCAGATATGAGTGGTGTGGCACTGGGCAAGTGGGCCTGGCACACATGCTGACAGGCAGGCAGGCAGGCAACTGCAATTAGATTACACTAGCAGACTGATGTTTCACAGTCAAAAAGTTGTTTTTTTTTACATTTACACTACTGTTACACCAGATATGAGTGGTGGCACTGGGCAAGTGGGTCTGGCACACACGCTGGCAGGCAGGCAACTGCAATTAGATTACACTAGCAGACTGATGTTTCAAAGTCAAAAAAGTTTGGGTTTTTTTAAATTTACACTACTGTTACACCAGATATGAGTGGTGGCACTGGGCAAGTGGGCCTGGCACACACGCTGGCAGGCAGGCAACTGCAATTAGATTACACAAGCAGACTGATGTTTCACAGTCAAAAAAGTAGTTTTTTTTTAAATTTACACTACTGTTACACCAGATATGAGTGGTGTGGCACTGGGCAAGTGGGCCTGGCACACACGCTGGCAGGCAGGCAACTGCAATTAGATTACACTAGCAGACTGATGTTTCACAGTCAAAAAAGTTATTTTTTTTACATTTACACTACTGTTAAACCAGATATGAGTGGTGGTACTGGGCAAGTGGGCCTGGCAGACATGCTGGCAGGCAGGCAACTGCAATTAGATTACACAAGCAGACTTATGTTTCACAGTCAAAAAGTTGTTGTTTTTTTAAATTTACACTACTGTTACACCAGAAATGAGTGTGTGACACTAGGCAACTGGGTCTGGCACACATGCTGGCAGGCAGGCAACTGCAATTAGATTACACTAGCAGACTGATGTTTCACAGTCAAAAAAGTTTTTTTTTTTAAATTTACACTACTGTTACACCAGATATGAGTGGTGTGGCACTGGGCAAGTGGGCCTGGCACACATGCTGGCAGGCAGGCAGGCAACTGCAATTAGATTACCCTAGCATACTGATGTTTCACAGTCAAAAAGTTGTTTTTTTTACATTTACACTACTGTTACACCAGATATGAGTGGTGGCGCACTGGGCAAGTGGGTCTGGCACACACGCTGGCAGGCAGGCAACTGCAATTAGATTACACTAGCAGACTGATGTTTCACAGTCAAAAAAGTTTTTTTTTTTTAAATTTACACTACTGTTACACCAGATATGAGTGGTGTGGCACTGGGCAAGTGGGTCTGGCACACACGCTGGCAGGCAGGCAACTGCAATTAGATTACACTAGCAGACTGATATTTCACAGTCAAAATTTTTTTGTTTTTCTTTAATTTACACTACTGTTACACCAGATATGAGTGGGGGCACTAGGCAAGTGGGCACAGTATACGCTGTGAGCCTGGCACACATGCTGGCAGGCAGGCAACTGCAATTAGATTACACTAGCAGACTGATGTTTCACAGTCAAAAAAGTTGATTTTTTTTACATTTACACTACTGTTACACCAGATATGAGTGGTGGCGCACTGGGCAAGTGGGTCTGGCACACACGCTGGCAGGCAGGCAACTGCAATTAGATTACACTAGCAGACTGATGTTTCACAGTCAAAAAAGTTTTGTTTTTTTTAAATTTACACTACTGTTACACCAGATATGAGTGGTGTGGCACTGGGCAAGTGGGTCTGGCACACACGCTGGCAGGCAGGCAACTGCAATTAAATTTCACTAGCAGACTGATGTATCACAGTCAAAAAAGTTTTTTTTTTTTAAATTGACACTACTGTTACACCAGATATGAGTGGTGTGGCACTGGGCAAGTGGGCCTGGCACACACGCTGGCAGGCAGGCAACTGCAATTAGATTACACTAGCAGACTGATGTTTCACAGTCAAAAAAGTTTTTTTTTTTTTAAATTTACACTACTGTTACACCAGATATGAGTGGTGGCACTGGGCAAGTGGGCCTGACACATACGCTGGCAGGCAGGCAACTGCAATTAGATTACACTAGCAGACTGATGTTTCACAGTCAAAAAAGTAGTATTTTTTTAAATTTACACTACTGTTACACCAGATATGAGTGGTGTGGCACTGGGCAAGTGGGCCTGGCACACACGCTGGCAGACAGGCAACTGCAATTAGATTACACTAGCAGACTGATGTTTCACAGTCAAAAAAGTTTTGTTTTTTTTTAAATTTACACTACTGTTACACCAGATATGAGTGGTGTGGCACTGGGCAAGTGGGTCTGGCACACACGCTGGCAGGCAGGCAACTGCAATTAAATTTCACTAGCAAACTGATGTTTCACAGTCAAAAAAGTTTTTTTTTTTTTTAAATTTACACTACTGTTACACCAGATATGAGTGGTGTGGCACTGGGCAAGTGGGCCTGGCACACACGCTGGCAGGCAGGCAACTGCAATTAGATTACACTAGAAGACTGATGTTTCACAGTCAAAAAAGTTATTTTTTTTTAAATTTACACTACTGTTACACCAGATATGAGTGGTGTGTCACTGGGCAAGTGGGTCTGGCACACACGCTGGCAGGCAGGCAACTGCAATTAAATTTCACTAGCAGACTGATGTATCACAGTCAAAAAAGTTTTTTTTTTTAAATTTACACTACTGTTACACCAGATATGAGTGGTGTGGCACTGGGCAAGTGGGCCTGGCACACACGCTGGCAGGCAGGCAACTGCAATTAGATTACACTAGCAGACTGATGTTTCACAGTCAAAAAAGTTTGGGTTTATTTAAATTTACACTACTGTTACACCAGATATGAGTGGTGGCACTGGGCAAGTGGGCCTGGCACACACGCTGGCAGGCAGGCAACTGCAATTAGATTACACTAGCAGACTGATGTTTCACAGTCAAAAAAGTTTTTGTTTTTTTTAAATTTACACTACTGTTACACCAGATATGAGTGGTGGCACTGGGCAAGTGGGCCGGGCACACACGCTGGCAGGCAGGCAACTGCAATTAGATTACACTAGCAGACTGATGTTTCA
Organism: Bombina bombina; assembly: GCF_027579735.1. Lineage (NCBI taxonomy): Eukaryota > Metazoa > Chordata > Amphibia > Anura > Bombinatoridae > Bombina > Bombina bombina. The sequence continues at coordinate 514,743,933 of NC_069503.1, read as the reverse complement.
CAGTCAAAAAAGTAGTTTTTTTTTAAATTTACACTACTGTTACACCAGATATGAGTGGTGTGGCACTGGGCAAGTGGGCCTGGCATACACGCTGGCAGGCAGGCAACTGTAATTAGATTACACTAGCAGACTGATGTTTCACAGTCAAAAAAGTTTTTTTTTTTAAATTTACACTACTGTTACACCAGATATGAGTGGTGTGGCACTGGGCAAGTGAGTCTGGCACACACGCTGGCAGGCTGGCAACTGCAATTAGATTACACTAGCAGACTGATGTTTCACAGTCCAAAAGTTTTTTTTTTTAAATTTACACTACCGTTACACCAGATATGAGTGGTGTGGCACTGGGCAAGTGGGTCTGGCACACACGCTGGCAGGCAGGCAACTGCAATTAAATTTGACTAGCAAACTGATGTATCACAGTCAAAAAAGTTTTTTTTTTTAAATTTACACTACTGTTACACCAGATATGAGTGGTGTGGCACTGGGCAAGTGGGCCTGGCACACACGCTGGCAGGCAGGCAACTGCAATTAGATTACACTAGCAGACTGATGTTTCACAGTCAAAAAAGTTTGGGTTTTTTTAAATTTACACTACTGTTACACCAGATATGAGTGGTGTGGCACTGGGCAAGTGGGCCTGGCACACACGCTGGCAGGCAGGCAACTGTAATTAGATTACACTAGCAGACTGATGTTTCACAGTCAAAAAAGTTTTTTTTTTTAAATTTACACTACTGTTACACCAGATATGAGTGGTGTGGCACTGGGCAAGTGGGTCTGGCACACACGCTGGCAGGCTGGCAACTGCAATTAGATTACACTAGCAGACTGATGTTTCACAGTCCAAACGTTTTTTTTTTTAAATTTACACTACCGTTACACCAGATATGAGTGGTGTGGCACTGGGCAAGTGGGTCTGGCACACACGCTGGCAGGCAGGCAACTGCAATTAAATTTGACTAGCAAACTGATGTATCACAGTCAAAAAAGTTTTTTTTTTTTAAATTTACACTACTGTTACACCAGATATGAGTGGTGTGGCACTGGGCAAGTGGGCCTGGCACACACGCTGGCAGGCAGGCAACTGCAATTAGATTACACTAGCAGACTGATGTTTCACAGTCAAAAAAGTTTGGGTTTTTTTAATTTTACACTACTGTTACACCAGATATGAGTGGTGGCACTGGGCAAGTGGGCCTGGCACACATGCTGGCAGGCAGGCAACTGCAATTAGATTACACTAGCAGACTGATATTTCACAGTCAAAAAAGTAGTTTTTTTTTAAATTTACACTACTGTTACACCAGATATGAGTGGTGTGGCACTGGGCAAGTGGGCCTGGCACACACGCTGGCAGGCAGGCAACTGCAATTAGATTACACTAGCAGACTGATGTTTCACAGTCAAAAAAGTTTTTTTTTTTAAATTTACACTACTGTTACACCAGATATGAGTGGTGTGACACTGGGCAAGTGGGTCTGGCACACACGCTGGCAGGCAGGCAACTGCAATTAGATTACACTAGCAGACTGATGTTTCACAGTCAAAAAGTTATTTTTTTTACATTTACACTACTTTTACACCAGATATGAGTGGTGGCACTGGGCAAGTGGGCCTGGCACACATGCTGGCAGGCAGGCAGGCAACTGCAATTAGATTACACTAGCAGACTGATGTTTCACAGTCAAAAAAGTTTTTTTTTTTAAATTTACACTACTGTTACACCAGATATGAGTGGAGTGGTACTGGGCAAGTGGGCCTGGCACACACGCTGGCAGGCAGGCAACTGCAATTAGATTACACTAGCAGACTGATGTTTCACAGTCAAAAAAGTTTTTTTTTTTCAATTTACACTACTGTTACACCAGATATGAGTGGTGGCACTGGGTAAGTGGGCCTGGCACACACGCTGGCAGGCAGGCAACTGCAATTAGATTACACTAGCAGACTGATGTTTCACAGTCAAAAAAGTTTTTTTTTTTAATTTACACTACTGTTACACCAGATATGAGTGGTGTGACACTGGGCAAGTGGGTCTGGCACACACGCTGGCAGGCAGGCAACTGCAATTAAATTTGACTAGCAAACTGATGTATCACAGTCAAAAAAGTTTTTTTTTTTTAAATTTACACTACTGTTTCACCAGATATGAGTGGTGTGGCACTGGGCAAGTGGGCCTGGCACACACGCTGGCAGGCAGGCAACTGCAATTAGATTACACTAGCAGACTGATGTTTCACAGTCAAAAAAGTTTGGGTTTTTTTAATTTACACTACTGTTACACCAGATATGAGTGGTGGCACTGGGCAAGTGGGCCTGGCACACATGCTGGCAGGCAGGCAACTGCAATTAGATTACACTAGCAGACTGATGTTTCACAGTCAAAAAAGTAGTTTTTTTTTAAATTTACACTACTGTTACACCAGATATGAGTGGTGTGGCACTGGGCAAGTGGGCCTGGCACACACGCTGGCAGGCAGGCAACTGCAATTAGATTACACTAGCAGACTGATGTTTCAAAGTCAAAACATTTTTTTTTAAATTTACACTACTGTTCCACCAGAAATGAGTGGTGTGACACTGGGCAAGTGGGTCTGGCACACACGCTGGCAGGCAGGCAACTGCAATTAGATTACACTAGCAGACTGATGTTTCACAGTCAAAAAGTTATTTTTTTTACATTTACACTACTTTTACACCAGATATGAGTGGTGGCACTGGGCAAGTGGGCCTGGCACACATACTGGCAGGCAGGCAGGCAACTGCAATTAGATTACACTAGCAGACTGATGTTTCACAGTCAAAAAAGTTTTTTTTTTTAAATTTACACTACTGTTACACCAGATATGAGTGGAGTGGTACTGGGCAAGTGGGCCTGGCACACACGCTGGCAGGCAGGCAACTGCAATTAGATTACACTAGCAGACTGATGTTTCACAGTCAAAAAAGTTTTTTTTTTTCAATTTACACTACTGTTACACCAGATATGAGTGGTGGCACTGGGTAAGTGGGCCTGGCACACACGCTGGCAGGCAGGCAACTGCAATTAGATTACACTAGCAGACTGATGTTTCACAGTCAAAAAAGTTTTTTTTTTTAATTTACACTACTGTTACACCAGATATGAGTGGTGGCACTGGGCAAGTGGGCCTGGCACACATGCTGGCAGGCAGGCAGGCAACTGCAATTAGATTACACTAGCAGACTGATGTTTCACAGTAAAAAGTTATTTTTTTTACATTTACACTACTTTTACACCAGATATGAGTGGTGGCACTGGGCAAGTGGGCCTGGCACACATGCTGGCAGGCAGGCAGGCAACTGCAATTAGATTACACTAGCAGACTGATGTTTCACAGTCAAAAAAGTTTTTTTTTTTAAATTTACACTACTGTTACACCAGATATGAGTGGAGTGGTACTGGGCAAGTGGGCCTGGCACACACGCTGGCAGGCAGGCAACTGCAATTAGATTACACTAGCAGACTGATGTTTCACAGTCAAAAAAGTTTTTTTTTTTTAAATTTACACTACTGTTACACCAGATATGAGTGGTGTGGCACTGGGTAAGTGGGCCTAGCACACACGCTGGCAGGCAGGCAACTGCAATTAGATTACACTAGCAGACTGATGTTTCACAGTCAAAAAAGTTTTTTTTTTTTAATTTACACTACTGTTACACCAGATATGAGTGGTGGCACTGGGCAAGTGGGCCTGGCACACACGCTGGCAGGCAGGCAACTGCAATTAGATTACACTAGCAGACTGATGTTTCACAGTCAAAAAAGTTTTTTTTTTTTAAATTTACACTACTGTTACACCAAATATGAGTGGTAGCACTGGGCAAGTGGCTTGGCAGGCAGCCAACTGCAATAAGATTACACAGGGGGAAAAAATGATGTTCTAGCCCTAAAAAGGGCTTTTTGGGGTGCTGTGCTTACAGCAGAGTTCAGATGAGTCCTTCAGGACTGTAGTGGACACTGAATACACTAGCCTAGCTATCAATTTCCCTATTAAATCACCAGATATGAGTGGTGGCACTGGGCAAGTGGGCCTGGCACACACGCTGGCAGGCAGGCAACTGCAATTAGATTACACTAGCAGACTGATGTTTCACAGTCAAAAAAGTTTTTTTTTTTTAAATTTACACTACTGTTACACCAGATATGAGTGGTGTGGCACTGGGCAAGTGGGCCTGGCACACACGCTGGCAGGCAGGCAACTGCAATTAGATTACACTAGCAGACTGATGTTTCACAGTCAAAAAAGTTTTTTTTTTAAATTTACACTACTGTTACACCAGATATGAGTGGTGTGGCACTGGGCAAGTGGGTCTGGCACACACGCTGGCAGGCAGGCAACTGCAATTAAATTTCACTAGCAGACTGATGTATCACAGTCAAAAAAAATTTTTTTTTTAAATTTACACTACTTTTACACCAGATATGAGTGGTGTGGCACTGGGCAAGTGGGCCTGGCACACACGCTGGCAGGCAGGCAACTGCAATTAGATTACACTAGCAGACTGATGTTTCACAGTCAAAAAAGTTTGGGTTTTTTTAAATTTACACTACTGTTACACCAGATATGAGTGGTGGCACTGGCCAAGTGGGCCGGGCACACACGCTGGCAGGCAGGCAACTGCAATTAGATTACACTAGCAGACTGATGTTTCACAGTCAAAAAAGTAGTTTTTTTTAAATTTACACTACTGTTACACCAGATATGAGTGGTGTGGCACTGGGCAAGTGGGCCTGGCACACACGCTGGCAGGCAGGCAACTGTAATTAGATTACACTAGCAGACTGATGTTTCACAGTCAAAAAAGTTTTTTTTTTTTTAAATTTACACTACTGTTACACCAGATATGAGTGGTGTGGCACTGGGCAAGTGGGTCTGGCACACACGCTGGCAGGCAGGCAACTGCAATTAGATTACACTAGCAGACTGATGTTTCACAGTCAAAAAGTTATTTTTTTTACATTTACACTACTGTTACACCAGATATGAGTGGTGGCACTGGGCAAGTGGGCCTGGCACACATGCTGGCAGGCAGGCAACTGCAATTAGATTACACTAGCAGACTGATGTTTCACAGTCAAAAAAGTTTTTTGTTTTTTTTTAAATTTACACTACTGTTACACCAGATATGAGTGCTGTGGCACTGGGCAAGTGGGTCTGGCACACACACTGGCAGGCAGGCAACTGCAATTAAATTTCACTAGCAAACTGATGTATCACAGTCAAAAAAGTTTTTTTTTTTAAATTTACACTACTGTTACATCAGATATGAGTGGTGTGGCACTAGGCAAGTGGGCCTGGCACACACGCTGGCAGGCAGGCAACTGCAATTAGATTATACTAGCAGACTGATGTTTCACAGTCAAAAAAGTTTGGGTTTTTTTAAATTTACACTACTGTTACACCAGATATGAGTGGTGTGGCACTGGGCAAGTGGGCCTGGCATACACGCTGGCAGGCAGGCAAATGCAATTAGATTACACTAGCAGACTGATTTTTCACAGTCAAAAAAGTAGTTTTTTTTAAATTTACACTACTGTTACACCAGATATGAGTGGTGTGGCACTGGGCAAGTGGGCCTGGCACACACGCTGGCAGGCAGGCAACTGCAATTAGATTACACTAGCAGACTGATGTTTCACAGTCAAAAAAGTTTTTTTTTTTTTTAAATTTACACTACTGTTACACCAGATATGAGTGGTGTGGCACTGGGCAAGTGGGTCTGGCACACACGCTGGCAGGCAGGCAACTGCAATTAGATTACACTAGCAGACTGATGTTTCATAGTCAAAAAGTTATTTTTTTTCATTTACACTACTTTTACACCAGATATGAGTGGTGGCACTGGGCAAGTGGGCCTGGCACACATGCTGGCAGGCAGGCAACTGCAATTAGATTACACTAGCAGACTGATGTTTCACAGTCAAAAAGTTATTTTTTTTACATTTACACTACTGTTACACCAGATATGAGTGGTGGCACTGGGCAAGTGGGCCTGGCACACATGCTGGCAGGCAGGCAACTGCAATTAGATTACACTAGCAGACTGATGTTTCACAGTCAAAAAAGTTTTTTTTTTTTTTAAATTTACACTACTGTTACACCAGATATGAGTGGTGTGGCACTGGGCAAGTGGGCCTAGCACACACGCTGGCAGGCAGTCAACTGCAATTAGATTACACTAGCAGACTGATGTTTCAAAGTCAAAAAACTTTTTTATTTTTAAATTTACACTACTGTTACACCAGATATGAGTGGTGGCACTGGGCAAGTGGGCCTGGCACACACGCTGGCAGGCAGGCAACTGCAATTAGATTACACTAGCAGACTGATGTTTCACAGTCAAAAAGTTGATTTTTTTTACATTTACACTACTGTTACACCAGATATGAGTGGTGGCGCACTGGGCAAGTGGGTCTGGCACACACGCTGACAGGCAGGCAACTGCAATTAGATTACACTAGCAGACTGATGTTTCACAGTCAAAAAAGTTTTGTTTTTTTTAAATTTACACTACTGTTACACCAGATATGAGTGGTGTGGCACTGGGCAAGTGGGTCTGGCACACACGCTGGCAGGCAGGCAACTGCAATTAAATTTCACTAGCAGACTGATGTATCACAGTCAAAAAAGTTTTTTTTTTTTAAATTGACACTACTGTTACACCAGATATGAGTGGTGTGGCACTGGGCAAGTGGGCCTGGCACACACGCTGGCAGGCAGGCAACTGCAATTAGATTACACTAGCAGACTGATGTTTCACAGTCAAAAAAGTTTGGGTTTTTTTAAATTTACACTACTGTTACACCAGATATGAGTGGTGGCACTGGGCAAGTGGGCCTGACACATACGCTGGCAGGCAGGCAACTGCAATTAGATTACACTAGCAGACTGATGTTTCACAGTCAAAAAAGTTATTTTTTTTTAAATTTACACTACTGTTACACCAGATATGAGTGGTGTGGCACTGGGCAAGTGGGCCTGGCACACACGCTGGCAGGCAGGCAACTGCAATTAGATTACACTAGCAGACTGATGTTTCACAGTCAAAAAAGTTTTTTTTTTTTAAATTTACACTACTGTTACACCAGATATGAGTGGTGTGGCACTGGGCAAGTGGGCCTGGCACACACGCTGGCAGGCAGGCAACTGCAATTAGATTACACTAGCAGACTGATGTTTCACAGTCAAAAAAGTTTTGTTTTTTTTAAATTTACACTACTGTTACACCAGATATGAGTGGTGTGGCACTGGGCAAGTGGGCCTGGCACACACGCTGGCAGGCAGGCAACTGCAATTAGATTACACTAGCAGACTGATGTTTCACAGTCAAAAAAGTTATTTTTTTTTAAATTTACACTACTGTTACACCAGATATGAGTGGTGTGGCACTGGGCAAGTGGGCCTGGCACACACGCTGGCAGGCAGGCAACTGCAATTAGATTACACTAGCAGACTGATGTTTCACAGTCAAAAAAGTAGTTTTTTTTAAATTTACACTACTGTTACACCAGATATGAGTGGTGTGGCACTGGGCAAGTGGGCCTGGCACACACGCTGGCAGGCAGGCAACTGCAATTAGATTACACTAGCAGACTGATGTTTCACAGTCAAAAAGTTTTTTTTTTTAAATTTACACTACTGTTACACCAGATATGAGTGGTGTGGCACTGGGCAAGTGGGTCTGGCACACACGCTGGCAGGCAGGCAACTGCAATTAGATTACACTAGCAGACTGATGTTTCACAGTCAAAAAGTTTTTTTTTTTAAATTTACACTACTGTTACACCAGATATGAGTGGTGTGGCACTGGGCAAGTGGGCCTGGCACACACGCTGGCAGGCAGGCAACTGCAATTAGATTACACTAGCAGACTGATGTTTCACAGTCAAAAAAGTTTGGTTTTTTTAAATTTACACTACTGTTACACCAGATATGAGTGGTGTGGCACTGGGCAAGTGGGCCTGGCACACACGCTGGCAGGCAGGCAACTGCAATTAGATTACACTAGCAGACTGATGTTTCACAGTCAAAAAAGTTTGTTTTTTTTAAATTTACACTACTGTTACACCAGATATGAGTGGTGTGGCACTGGGCAAGTGGGCCTGGCACACACGCTGGCAGGCAGGCAACTGCAATTAGATTACACTAGCAGACTGATGTTTCACAGTCAAAAAAGTTTTTTTTTTTAAATTTACACTACTGTTACACCAGATATGAGTGGTGTGGCACTGGGCAAGTGGGCCTGGCACACACGCTGGCAGGCAGGCAACTGCAATTAGATTACACTAGCAGACTGATGTTTCACAGTCAAAAAAGTTTTTTTTTTTTAAATTTACACTACTGTTACACCAGATATGAGTGGTGTGGCACTGGGCAAGTGGGCCTGGCACACACGCTGGCAGGCAGGCAACTGCAATTAGATTACACTAGCAGACTGATGTTTCACAGTCAAAAAAGTAGTTTTTTTTAAATTTACACTACTGTTACACCAGATATGAGTGGTGTGGCACTGGGCAAGTGGGCCTGGCACACACGCTGGCAGGCAGGCAACTGCAATTAGATTACACTAGCAGACTGATGTTTCACAGTCAAAAAAGTTTTTTTTTTTTAAATTTACACTACTGTTACACCAGATATGAGTGGTGTGGCACTGGGCAAGTGGGCCTGGCACACACGCTGGCAGGCAGGCAACTGCAATTAGATTACACTAGCAGACTGATGTTTCACAGTCAAAAAAGTTATTTTTTTTAAATTTACACTACTGTTACACCAGATATGAGTGGTGGCACTGGGCAAGTGGGCCTGGCACACACGCTGGCAGGCAGGCAACTGCAATTAGATTACACTAGCAGACTGATGTTTCACAGTCAAAAAAGTTTTTTTTTTTTTAAATTTACACTACTGTTACACCAGATATGAGTGGTGTGGCACTGGGCAAGTGGGCCTGGCACACACGCTGGCAGGCAGGCAACTGCAATTAGATTACACTAGCAGACTGATGTTTCACAGTCAAAAAAGTTATTTTTTTTTAAATTTACACTACTGTTACACCAGATATGAGTGGTGTGGCACTGGGCAAGTGGGCCTGGCACACACGCTGGCAGGCAGGCAACTGCAATTAGATTACACTAGCAGACTGATGTTTCACAGTCAAAAAAGTTTTTTTTTTTTTAAATTTACACTACTGTTACACCAGATATGAGTGGTGTGGCACTGGGCAAGTGGGTCTGGCACACACGCTGGCAGGCAGGCAACTGCAATTAGATTACACTAGCAGACTGATGTTTCACAGTCAAAAAAGTTATTTTTTTTAAATTTACACTACTGTTACACCAGATATGAGTGGTGGCACTGGGCAAGTGGGCCTGGCACACACGCTGGCAGGCAGGCAACTGCAATTAGATTACACTAGCAGACTGATGTTTCACAGTCAAAAAAGTTTTTTTTTTTTTAAATTTACACTACTGTTACACCAGATATGAGTGGTGTGGCACTGGGCAAGTGGGTCCTGGCACACACGCTGGCAGGCAGGCAACTGCAATTAGATTACACTAGCAGACTGATGTTTCACAGTCAAAAAAGTTATTTTTTTTTAAATTTACACTACTGTTACACCAGATATGAGTGGTGTGGCACTGGGCAAGTGGGCCTGGCACACACGCTGGCAGGCAGGCAACTGCAATTAGATTACACTAGCAGACTGATGTTTCACAGTCAAAAAAGTTTTGTTTTTTTTTAAATTTACACTACTGTTACACCAGATATGAGTGGTGTGGCACTGGGCAAGTGGGTCTGGCACACACGCTGGCAGGCAGGCAACTGCAATTAGATTACACTAGCAGACTGATGTTTCACAGTCAAAAAAGTTTTTTTTTTTAAATTTACACTACTGTTACACCAGATATGAGTGGTGTGGCACTGGGCAAGTGGGCCTGGCACACACGCTGGCAGGCAGGCAACTGCAATTAGATTACACTAGCAGACTGATGTTTCACAGTCAAAAAAGTTTGTTTTTTTAAATTTACACTACTGTTACACCAGATATGAGTGGTGTGGCACTGGGCAAGTGGGCCTGGCACACACGCTGGCAGGCAGGCAACTGCAATTAGATTACACTAGCAGACTGATGTTTCACAGTCAAAAAAGTAGTTTTTTTTAAATTTACACTACTGTTACACCAGATATGAGTGGTGTGGCACTGGGCAAGTGGGCCTGGCACACACGCTGGCAGGCAGGCAACTGCAATTAGATTACACTAGCAGACTGATGTTTCACAGTCAAAAAAGTTTTTTTTTTTTAAATTTACACTACTGTTACACCAGATATGAGTGGTGTGGCACTGGGCAAGTGGGCCTGGCACACACGCTGGCAGGCAGGCAACTGCAATTAGATTACACTAGCAGACTGATGTTTCACAGTCAAAAAAGTTTTGTTTTTTTTAAATTTACACTACTGTTACACCAGATATGAGTGTGTGGCACTGGGCAAGTGGGCCTGGCATACACGCTGGCAGGCAGGCAACTGCAATTAGATTACACTAGCAGACTGATGTTTCACAGTCAAAAAAGTAGTTTTTTTTAAATTTACACTACTGTTACACCAGATATGAGTGGTGTGGCACTGGGCAAGTGGGCCTGGCACACACGCTGGCAGGCAGGCAACTGCAATTAGATTACACTAGCAGACTGATGTTTCACAGTCAAAAAAGTTTTTTTTTTTAAATTTACACTACTGTTACACCAGATATGAGTGGTGTGGCACTGGGCAAGTGGGTCCTGGCACACACGCTGGCAGGCAGGCAACTGCAATTAGATTACACTAGCAGACTGATGTTTCACAGTCAAAAAGTTATTTTTTTTTAATTTACACTACTGTTACACCAGATATGAGTGGTGGCACTGGGCAAGTGGGCCTGGCACACATGCTGGCAGGCAGGCAACTGCAATTAGATTACACTAGCAGACTGATGTTTCACAGTCAAAAAGTTATTTTTTTTACATTTACACTACTGTTACACCAGATATGAGTGGTGGCACTGGGCAAGTGGGCCTGGCACACATGCTGGCAGGCAGGCAACTGCAATTAGATTACACTAGCAGACTGATGTTTCACAGTCAAAAAAGTTTTTTGTTTTTTTTTAAATTTACACTACTGTTACACCAGATATGAGTGCTGTGGCACTGGGCAAGTGGGTCTGGCACACACGCTGGCAGGCAGGCAACTGCAATTAAATTTCACTAGCAAACTGATGTATCACAGTCAAAAAAGTTTTTTTTTTTAAATTTACACTACTGTTACATCAGATATGAGTGGTGTGGCACTGGGCAAGTGGGCCTGACACACACGCTGGCAGGCAGGCAACTGCAATTAGATTATACTAGTAGACTGATGTTTCACAGTCAAAAAAGTTTGGGTTTTTTTAAATTTACACTACTGTTACACCAGATATGAGTGGTGTGGCACTGGGCAAGTGGGCCTGGCATACACGCTGGCAGGCAGGCAACTGCAATTAGATTACACTAGCAGACTGATGTTTCACAGTCAAAAAAGTAGTTTTTTTTTAATTTACACTACTGTTACACCAGATATGAGTGGTGTGGCACTGGGCAAGTGGGCCTGGCACACACGCTGGCAGGCAGGCAACTGCAATTAGATTACACTAGCAGACTGATGTTTCACAGTCAAAAAAGTTTTTTTTTTTTAAATTTACACTACTGTTACACCAGATATGAGTGGTGTGGCACTGGGCAAGTGGGTCTGGCACACACGCTGGCAGGCAGGCAACTGCAATTAGATTACACTAGCAGACTGATGTTTCACAGTCAAAAAGTTATTTTTTTTCATTTACACTACTTTTACACCAGATATGAGTGGTGGCACTGGGCAAGTGGGCCTGGCATACATGCTGGCAGGCAGGCAACTGCAATTAGATTACACTAGCAGACTGATGTTTCACAGTCAAAAAAGTTTTTTTTTTTTTTAATTTACACTACTGTTACACCAGATATGAGTGGTGGCACTGGGCAAGTGGGCCTGGCACAGATTGCCCAGTGCCAGGCCCACATCAGTTTGCTAGATTACACTAGCAAACTGATGTTTCACAGTCAAAAAAGTTTTTTTTTTTAAATTTAGCTTACACTAGCAAACTGATGTTTCACAGTCAAAAAAGTTTTTTTTTTTAAATTTACACTACTGTTACACCAAATATGAGTGGTAGCACTGGGCAAGTGGCTTGGCAGGCAGCCAACTGCAATAAGATTACACAGGGGAAAAAATGATGTTCTAGCCCTAAAAAGGGCTTTTTGGGGTGCTGTGCTTACAGCAGAGTTCAGATGAGTCCTTCAGGACTGTAGTGGACACTGAATACACTAGCCTAGCTATCAATTTCCCTATTAAATCACCAGATATGAGTGGTGGCACTGGGCAAGTGGGCCTGGCACACACGCTGGCAGGCAGGCAACTGCAATTAGATTACACTAGCAGACTGATGTTTCACAGTCAAAAAAGTTTTTTTTTTTAAATTTACACTACTGTTACACCAGATATGAGTGGTGTGGCACTGGGCAAGTGGGCCTGGCACACACGCTGGCAGGCAGGCAACTGCAATTAGATTACACTAGCAGACTGATGTTTCACAGTCAAAAAGTTTTTTTTTTTTACATTTACACTACTGTTACACCAGATATGAGTGGTGTGGCACTGGGCAAGTGGGCCTGGCACACATGCTGGCAGGCAGGCAACTGCAATTAGATTACACTAGCAGACTGATGTTTCACAGTAAAAAAAATGTGTGTTTTTTTTTTTCATTTACACTACTGTTACACCAGATATGAGTGGTGGTACTGGGCAAGTGGGCCTGGCACACACGCTGGCAGGCAGGCAACTGCGATTAGATTACACTAGCAAACTGATGTTTCACAGTCAAAAAAGTTTTTTTCTTAAATTTACACTACTGTTACACCATATATGAGTGGTGGCACTGGGCAAGTGGGCCTGGCAGACACGCTGGCAGGCAGGCAACTGCAATTAGATTACACTAGTAGACTGATGTTTCACAGTCAAAAAAGTTTTTTTTTTTTTTAATTTACACTACTGTTACACCAAATATGAGTGGTAGCACTGGGCAAGTGGCTTGGCAGACAGCCAACTGCAATAAGATTACACAGGGAAAGAAAATGATGTTCTAGCCCTAAAAAGGGCTTTTTGGGGTGCTGTGCTTACAGCAGAGTTCAGATGAGTCCTTCAGGACTGTAGTGGACACTGAATACACTAGCCTAGCTATCAATTTCCCTATTAAATCACCAGCAGCTACACTGTCCCTCCTCTCACTAACAATGCAGCTTCCGAATGAATCTAAAATGGCTGCTGTTCAGGAGCTGGGAGGGTCTGGGAGGTAGGGTCTGCTGCTGATTGGCTGGAATGTGTTTGCAGACTGTGAGATACAGGGTCAAAGTTTACTCAATGATGACGAATAGGGGGCGGATCGAACATTGCATATGTTCGACCGCAGCGGCAAATGCGAACATGCTATGTTTGCCGGGAGCTATTCGCCAGCGAACTATTCGCAACATCACTATTCATATGATTTATCCATGAAAATGTGGGCATATGAAAGATTGATTGATATTTGAAAGTTGATTTCATATGCATATGTTTAATTTGTAACTTTATTTAATGCTTTCTTTCTCTTTCACATGTGATACACAATAGGGGATAATAGTCATTGGGACCCATGAAGGATATAGGTAATCTCAATAATCAAAGGTGAAGATATGCATCTTGGGAGAACTCCCGTATGATATTTCCTGCAACCTGGATGCTCCCTGGAATCTAACCACGCCAACCAAGAGGTTTGGGCTGCTCCTCCAAACCCACTCCAGTAGAACTTCCCCCAAAAGGCCATTGCACTATGCCAGATTGTACAGGCAGCTGCACACAACAATGATCTTACCTTTTGGTGGGAGTAAAGCAAGGTACCACCAGAATGACCTAAAAACCTGAACCCTAGTTTGTGTACCCTAAAGATCCACTCAGTTCAGTTTAGCGCTTCCTGTGAGCTTTGTTATATGCACTCTTCACTAGACTAAGATTGTGGGTGATGGGCATATGCCTTCAGGCCCTGCACCTATATCCTGCGTCACATAGGGGAAAGGACAGGCACTGCAAGTCCATGTGGTGTGTTTGTTTGGGCAGGAAAAGACAGTCCCAAAACATCAATTTGAATGTAAAGGTCAACAATTGGTTTAATTCTGTGTGTGAGGGAGGGTGTTGGTTAGCATGCATGTGATTAAGTATGTCGGTGATGGATGAAGGTGGTTGTGATGAAGCTTAAAAGTTGAGGGCATCCTTGCAAGTAGTGAGGGGCTGTGTGCAGAGCAGGTGTTAGCGTTCAAAGATCTCTGATGATTTGTTTTAAATGATAGGCCTCATATAGGAGTTGCCTTAACCAGCAACCATCCATCAGGAAGCTATCCTTTCTCAAAGCTGACAAAGAGGGACAAGTAATGTAGGATAAATGAGTAATGAGTGCTTCCAGTGAATGATGCATTCACACTCTATAGTCACATAGCAAAGGTTTATAGAGTAAAATTGCTTGTGATTTATGTATATGGCCTTTTAATCTTGGGATGGCCTAAGTGCAACATGGCACCCAGGACTTTGGCCAACCCTCCCCCTAGATGGAATACCCTATCATCTGTATGCTAGGTCTCAGGAGTTGAGGAAAAGTTAATGTCTGTAATGATTGTCCCAGTTCAGGAATAACACATCACTGGGACCCAGGACAATCGGAAGTTTCATCTTTTTGTTAATCCAATATTGTAATTTATTCCAGAACTGTTTTACCATCAGGCAGGCCCAAATATAGTGCAACAGGGGACTCCGCATAACACTTAGAGCATTTATTTGGCCAATCAGGGATTCATTAATCCTTTAGGGGTCAGGTAGGCTCTGTGTAAAAATCTAATCTGAGTTTCTCTCAAAGTGGCCCATAAAGTGGCCTTCCTAACCTTTTTCCAGACCCTCCCGGACCTCATCCTATGTAGTTCCCTGAAACCTTTCCCTCTCCCATCCTGTCAATAAGGTTGGTTGTATTTGCAGCAATCGTTTTTGCAAGAGAATTTAGTATATTTCTGATAGAGAGACCCATTTTAAAAAAGAGATTGAGTAAGTCGGAAGGGCGAACCCTCCCAGAAGTCTGGGCTATCTCTGACCAGTGCACCCACATAGTGACGTATCTGTAAATAGGCATAAAAATGGTTATTTGTGAGATTGTTCTCTCTCTGTAGAGCTGAGAAAGATTTCAATAAATGTGTCAGCGGTTCCATCAACGAACCCACGGTCTTTAAACCCAATTTTTTCCAGTGCACAAAAGGTTTAGTTTCCATACCCACTGGGAAGTCCGGGTTGCTGCTGAGAGGGAGGAAAGTGGAGCTGTGAAACACTTTTTTAAAGAATCTATGGGCTTGATGCCAGGCCTTCACCAGGTCATGGTATAAGAGGTTCAAACCTACCAGTTTAGCAGTCCCTGATTTCGGCATATGTGGCAGATATGCCAATGAAATGCCTCCCAGGACTGCACGTTCCAAACTAAGTCTATAGAAGTGCTGTGTGCCAACCTGCCAATCTGGAGCTAAGCGAACCAAAGCTGCCCAGTTGTAAAGTCTAAAGTCTGGCAGGCATAGGCCGCCATTAAGATGAGTCATATTTAATTTATCAGTAGAAACTAGGGGTTTACCTCCCCACCAAATAAAGCATTGCATCACAGAATTTAAAGATTTTACATCATTTTTAGTGAGCAGTAATGGCAGCATGAGCAATGGATACAGAAGGCATGGAAGAATCATCATTTTCAGGAGACTAACCCTACCCGCTAATGATATGGGAAGAGACTTCCAGCTCCTCATCAGACTACACAATTTGGTGCATATAGGCGTTAGGTTAGCAGAATAAAGTTTATTGGGGTTCACATGAATCTGAATACCAAGGTAGTTTATTATCTGGTTTGCTATTGTAAATGGGTAATTATGATTTTGTTTATTATCTTTATGTAACCACAGAATCTCAGATTTCTGCATATTGGCCATATATCCTGAGAAGGATCCGAAGTCCTGTAGTTCTTTGAAAATGGATGGAATGTAAGTTTTAGGATCCTGTACAAACAGCATCATATCATCCGCGTATAAAGCCAGATGTTGAAGATCTCCTGCAACGTCGATACCCGGGAACACTTAACGAAGTTTAAAAACTAGGGGCTCTAGCACCAAGTTAAATAGTAGTGGAGACAGGGGGCACCCCTTTCTTGTGCCTCATTGCAAAGCAACATCAGAAGAGAACATATTATTGACACATATGTTGGCAATTGGTGAAGAGTAAAGATTCATAATAAATGAGAGAAAAGTACCCGAGAGGTTAAATTTACTCATGGTGCAGAATAGGTGCCTCCACTCAACCCTATCAAAGGCCTTCTCTGCATCCAAGGATAACAGGAAGGCCTCTGGGAGTGACGAATCCGACCCAGGTTGTTTCTTGTTCCAGTAGTATTGAAGGATCTGCAACACCCGACGCACATTCACCACTGACGATCTTGCAAGCATGAAACCCATCTGATCCTCATGAATCAGATCTGGTAAGATAAATTTGAGGCGTTCTGCCAATAGTTTGGATAAAATTTAGTAGTCTGAGTTTAATAACGAAATCGGCCTATATGACTACGTGAGAAGCGTGTCCTTTCCAGCTTTAGGAATAAGAGTGATATACGCAGCTGAGAACGTCTTAGCCGGTTTATCAGCATTGGAGAAATAGCCTGAATAGTGGTCCGTGAGCACCGGAGTGACTTGTGGCTTTAACATTCTATAAAATTCTATGGGCAGCCCATCTGGGCCCGCCACTTTACCCAAAGCTAAAGATATGATCATCTTATCTACTTCTTCCCTGGTAATAGGTGCGTTAAGCTTGTCCAGCTGTTCGTCCGATATTCGCGGCAGTTTAATAGAATCCCAAAACTCTTGCAAGACTCCCTCTGAACTCGGTGGACTACTAGTGTATAGCTTGGTGTAGTAAAATGCAAATGCCTCTGCAATATGTTTGGGGTCCTTGACAAGCTACCCCCTATCTTTAAGTGCAGCAATAATTCTTGCAGATGTTTTTAGGTTAACCAAAGAGTACCTACCCCTAGTTCTTAAAAGCGTTTGAGAAGCTTGAGAAGCCAGAAGTGCATCATACTCCTTTTTGGTAGCAACATATTTTTGATTATGGAGTCATGTGGGTGCATCCCGAAAAGTAAGATAGGAAGCTGCTAGGTCATCCCTCAGCATCTCCAGTCTCTCTGTGTGTTTTTTTTTTTCTACAAGACTAAATATGCCAATATGTTTCCCGTAAGTACAACCTTTGCCATGTGCCAAAAAAGTTCTGGGGTCACCAGGTGTCACACATTATTAACCTGAAAATCATCCCTGCACTCCACCATATATTGCTGAAACTCCTGGTATGTAACCAGGTATTGTGAGAATTAACGAGTTCTTCTGTTACCCGAGGATACTGATGTGTCTAGAAAAAGTCCTATGGGCGCATGATCAGAGACAACCACCTCTCCTATCTTGGCATCTATGATTTGGGGGATCAGGGAGCTTGAGGTCAAAAATAAGTCAATGCGAGACATGGTAGGTGAGACCCGCGAGACACAGGTGTAGTCTTTTACATCTGGGTTTAATTTACGCCAGATGTCTATCACATCCAACGAGGATGTCAAGGCCTGAAATTTGTTGCTAGTGTTAGGTTGAGGCCTACAGCTGCCTCTACTGGTATCTCTGAGCCTGTCGCACTGCGGGTTGGGGGTTAAGTTGAAGTACCCTAAAATTATGATAGCGGTATCCAGAGAGGGGGTCAGAACCCTAATTAAGTCTTTCCAAAAGGCTTTGTTTTTCTGATTAGATGCATAAAGATTGCACATTGTATAGGTTTTGTCAGCAATTTTGGCTTGAACAATGATGTATCATATTTACCCTTTATACAGCACAACCCATCAACCCTCTCCACCCCTGGAATGACCAGGGCTCCTAGAGCTCTTTTCTGCATCTAAATACTCTTGCGCTGTCTGTGGGTAATCAAAGAATTTTGGGGCTCTAACAGTGACTATCTTAAGCTTAGCAGGGTAGAGTAAACAAGTCTGTCTTTCCTCTCGGTGGAGCTTAGAGCACAGTGAGAAAAATTCTCTACGCCTTCTCATCAAATCCACTGAGTATTCCTGAAACAACAGAATTCTAGAATTATCATAAGTCAAGGCCTCCACTTTCCTATATGCCCTGAGTACAGTAAGTTTCGTTTGAAAGTGGAGGAATTTAATCATGACTGGGCAGGCTTGTGCATTGTTGTCCATAGCGGATCTCTCTGGGCCCACTCTGTGTGCCCTCTCTACACTGCCCAGCAGGCTTTCAGGTGGAATGTTTAATAAAGAGGGTAGGGTGGTCTCAACAAATTTTAGAATATCAGCTAGTTTTACAGATTCGGGCAGCTCTAGTAGGCGAACATTATTCCGCCTCAATCTATTTTTGAGGTCGTCAATTTTTTGTTGCAGTTTTAAGGAATGTTTCTCTAAGGATTCAATTTTGCTATTGATGACAATTTGTGTATATTCAAGGTCAGAAATCCTAGTCTCTGCCTCTGTTGCCCTTGTTGAGAATTATTTAACATCCTCTGCCAAAGTGTCTACACCCTTTTGGAGGTTTTCAATTTTGGGCAGGAATAAAGTAGAAATTTGCTTAACAATGGGGTGTGGATCCAAGGTATGGCCCCCTTGCAGGGATTCATAAGATTGTGCCTGACTAACAGTGTCTGATCCAAGTTTGGCCCTGCGGTCAGCATTTTTATTGCGGTTCGCCATTGGAGTTTAAATGAGATATTTCTTCACATAAGTTATATCCAAGAAAACAAATTAGGTCAGCAACCACCACCCAAGCAGGGTATATCTGCGCCAGGTATGTTATACCCTAATCAAGAGTACCCCCTACTCTGCAAGTGAAGTCATAACATTTTCAAACAAACATTTTACAGTCATTCAAATGAAAAGCACAGAGCATGCAAAATATCAAAGATCAATAACAACACTTTGTTCCCTCTCATCACAGTTGTAGACAACATATAGTATACACGTTACAAGCCAAAGTCCAGGATAAAATATGTAAGGCAAATGTGTGTACACTTCCCCTTGAGGGTCCAGGAAAACATTGTTCCTGTAGTGGTATAACGTTTAAATTGAGATATAACTTAGGGAGTTGTATCAAAGGAAAGTGTCTCCGTTATATACCCTCAGCTGGGAGCTTGCTTGTGTAAAAGAAAAGAAGGCTGAAACAACTGAGTCTGTGCCGTGTATTTATGTAGCTAGTAGACAACTACAGCATTTCCTCACTTAGTCTTGTTAGATCTAGTAAGTGCCAATGTTTGCAGGAATCATCTATCCCCAGTTCCAGCTCCTTGGGGCACCTTGTATATCTATGAAGGCAATGTTGCTGTGGTACATGTGTCCCCCTACAGGGTGTTAATTACAGAAAATGACAGTCACCACAGTGAAACCATCTCAGCCTGTGTCAGAGTTTCAAGGGTTACATAATTTGAGTCAGTGGCCTAAAGCAGTCTAAATTTAAGGTAGTGCATCAGTACATAACGTTCAATACTAGGCGTTTTCGCTAATTATGAGCATAACATAAACCATCAGTTGAACCGTTAAAAAAATGGAGCAATCACTGATGTATTACTCTTTTAGCACTTCTAAGCGTTATGCAGGCTATATAGGGCCCAACATCCAGTAACATATAAGCATTTCCATACAATAAATGTAAGTAAAGACCAAATTCACAATGATGTAATAAAAGTCATATACTAAAAGCATTCCTGTTATGGGTTATGAGGGTACCATGTTAAGGATTGTTATAACAAATCAGGACTCTAGAAAATTGTGGTTATGTAAAGGTAATGAGACCTTGTGCCGGTTCCAGTATTTGTGATAGTTATCTGCCAGTAGACTCCTTGTCTCAGGACTTGTGAAGTGAGTTGCCTGCATTGCACTAGACAGCTGTTATAAGAAAGTGGCCATGTGGAGCTGTTCAAAGTAGACAAAATGGGCCCCATGGTGTTATAAAGGGTCTGCCTCTGCTCAGCACAGTCAAATAAATGCACCAGCCTCTCTTTACATACTACTGTACTATCCACCCAGTACCCGTGCTGCAATAAGTGCCTATGAGGCAGGGTTTCCCAAGGGAAATGTGCCACTTAGCAATGGCTATGTGCGGTAATGTTATGGGGTCGTGGGAGGTTCTATCTTACCCAAACCAAGGACCCAGTGCAGCATCCAAGGTGCAGTTGTCTGTGTGGTCTACGGATGTCCGTGGCAGGCTTGAGGGATGAGATAACCCTAGGGTGAGGAGAGCTCCTTGTCTGCGTGTGGCTAAAATGGCACCAACTGTTTCGCGCCTCTTTTTTTCCCCACTCCACTCTACGCTCTGGCTGTCCTGTGTGAGAAGTCATCCAGGAGACCAATGCCGGCCGTCTTTAGCACCTCCACAGCTACCGTGGCCCATCTTGCTTTTCTCCAGCTGGTTTCCAGCCATCAGAGTCTTCTGCGTGTCCACCTCAAAATGGCGCAGCTGCGGGTTTTGGTCAGCTCTCTCAGGCGCGAAACCGGGCTGTAAGGGCTAGCGATGTGTTGGCTTATCTGTGTTAGGGTGTTTTCAGGCGTCTTTCTGTCCCTGCTTGTTCTTGCCTTCCGATCCAGCCGACAAGGTGTATGAAGCAGCTCTGCACCGTGGAGTCCCTATGACTGTTGATCCTGGTGCGTAACACTGTCTAGTGGTGTCAGGTCTTCAGTGGTGGAGTGATGTTGTTCTCCAGCTGTAAGTGATGTCCGGGCACAATTCTTGCCAAGGACCAGTTCATTCGGGCTGAGTTTGTCTCCTGAAAATAGCCACGATCTCAGGAGTTTCACTGAGCTCTGAAACGGAGCTGCTTACTCTTGGCCCGCCCCCGGGACTCTTAAATTATCCATATTTTTTAGCCTATATTTTCTTTGTGAAAATTAAGTTTATATGTTATTCTGTACCCATTTGTGTTTTGTAAAATTATCATGATCAAATGCAATTGCACTGAATGTCATGACACGCTGGTAATGACTGTAAAATATATGCACATCACAAAACATCTAAACTATGGTTTTGAGATTATTTGTTTACTCAACAGCTTAATTTGAGTGCAAACATATTTTAATGTTTGGTGTGTTTAAAAAAGTTAAATGTGGACCAAATATTAACTGAATTTTCCATATACTCGATTTTTGAACACATTTGATAAAGTATAAAAATTGTAAACAAAAATAGTAAGCAATGCTTTAGAATATACAGTGAGTATTGGATAGAATCACCCTTGAAAATAATCACATTTTGTTTCTTTGCAGCATGCAATAACGACAGACACAGTTTTTGTTTATCTAGTTGTAATTACTAGGTGCAACTCGTAACATCCAAGTGAAAGATATAACACCAACATCAACATGTCAGGCAAAAATAAAGACAATTCAAAAACACAAGCACTGAGTTGCAAAAAGGATCACCCCCCCCCACCCCCCACCCTTGTGTCAGTATTTTGTTGAACCACCTTTTACTTTATTTACAGCCTTTAGTCTGTTAGGATATTTCTCTACTAACTTTGCACATCTAGATGTGCAATATTTGCCCACTCTTCTTTGCAGAACTGCTTGCATCACATTTGATGGTGACTGTTTGTGGACTGCAGTCTTCAAGTCATGACACAGATATTCAATGGGGTTTAAGTCTAGGCCATGCAAGGACATTCACCTTTTTCTCCTATAACCACTGTGTGGTCATTTTTGCTGTGTGCTTTGGGTCATTGTCAACTTCCTGGCAGAGCAACACGTGATTATTTACAAGGGGGTGATTATTTTCAATACCCACTGTATGTGTGTACATATGTATTTATATGTGTGTGTATACTGTATATGTATTTACAGACATATATACACATATAAACACATAAATACATATGTACACATATACAGACATATATATAAGTGCATTGGAGCCCTTTTCAGTCAAGTAAAATCATATTTATGCAATATTCATATTTATATTTAAGTGTGTTTGTACTGTAAATATTTCACATTCCAATGTTCTTCCCATAGGCGAATATGTTCTAAGTATTTTTAAATAGATATTCCTATATATATATATCTGTCTATATATCTATACCTACATATAAACATGTGTGTGAGTATATATATATATATATATATATATATATATATATATAGGTAAAGATATATTTACCAAAAAGCCATCAGATATATAAAGAAATATGTATTTAATAATAAATAGAATATGTGAAGAACATTGGAATGTGAAATATTTACAATAAATACATAGTTAAACACTTTATTGAAAGGACAAGAAACACATTTTTTCTTTTATGATTTAGAAAGAGTATACAATTTTAAACAACTTCCTACAATGGAAATAAAATATTCTTCAGAAATTTCTTCCCAACGCTGTTTCAGATGTTTCAATAATTTTTTTGCCTTGCTTTAATTCTTGTATCAGTTCATCCCAGACCAGCTTGATAGAGTTTCAATTATTCAAAGCCTATCGTCTTGTTCTTTTCTTCAAATTTAGTTCTGATATAACCTAGAGGTATGTTTTGGACCATTATCCTGCTGTAGGATGAAGCCCTGACCAACTAGGCATATACTAGAGCAGTGCTTTTCAACCAGTGTGCCGTGAGAGATCCTCAGGTGTGCCGCAGCAACAGTGTGACATATTTTTTAAATTTTGCTTGTTTTTTATTATGGGCCGTTTTTTTATTTTGAGTGAGATGATGATTGAGGGTAACAGCGCAGTGGCAGCTCGCTCCCCCCAACCCGTGTTCACACTTGGAAGGAACCCCCACCCACCACAACACTAGTGTCTAGTGCCGGCTTTACACGCCGCAACACTTCAATCCCCCATGCATGCTGGCGCAGCTTTGCTCCTCCTCCAGAACAGTTCCAGCCAGCGGGGGTGTCCCGCTTTCAAATTTTGAAATATTGGGAGGTATGTGATAGGCTCATCAGGCATCATTTACAACCATGACATATTGACATTCATTCACAGACAATCATTATGATTGTTTGTGAATGAATGTCAATATGTCATGTATAGTTTGTAGGAGGCATGGCAGCACAGTACAGTGTGTGTGTGTGTGTGTATGTATGTATATATATATATATATATATATATATATATATATATATATATACTGTATTAGGCTACAATGTGTGATTTTGTAAAAGTTTGGGATGGTGGTGTGCCACAGGATTTTTTAATGTAAAAAAGTGTGCCACGGCAAAAAAAAGGTTGAAAATCACTGTAAAATAAAAATGTAAAATACTGTAGTAGTGCTTTTGGTTCACGATGCCACTCACTCTGTGCAAGTCAACAAATCAAGAAGATCCATAAGAAGTTCCAAACTATCACATTTCCTTCTCCATGTTTGAAAGTTGGAGTCACACATTTTAACTTACTTGACCCTTTACAAAACCCTATGTGATGAATGAAAGATGTCAGATTTTGATTCATTGGTCCATAAGCCCTGCTTCCAATCTTTATTAGTCCACTAGGTGCTTAATGGCCAGAAACGCCCCTAAATGAGGTCATAGTGATGGGGTAGTTGTTTATAGAAGGTAAGCTGATAGTGGTTATATTATTTATCAGAGAACCAGGCTGCATTAGTCCGGTTACATCAGGTACTGTTTACTGTAATACACTTTCGGTAGAAGTGGATTTATTTATGGTTGGAGATCATCTGATTACATTGGACTGAGCTATTTCTTTCATTTTATTGTAAAAGACGGCTTTCTGCATAGAGAGACGTCCCTGGTGTTCTTAAAGTTTTCTAATTGCGTTTTATATTTATTAAAGTGTTTTATGCTTATCTATTTAACTATTGTATAAGTATGACTACTTTCATTGTATATTTCCATATAAGCCCCCAGCTTGTAGCACCTTCATTTTCTTTTTTGTTATTTCTGTATTTGCTTAATTCCATTTAAAGGAGTGGAATACCGGAGGTCAGGTATCAGGGTAAGGTTATAGCACACAGACATTTCTCTTGTATACGTGCTTCATGGCTCTGACAAGCCTCTTTTTCTTATTTTTCCATCTTAGCAACAACTTTCTTGCTGTTACTTGGCCTGTCAGACCTGCAGCTTGAAGTTTTCTCTTCACAGCTGAAAGTAAGATTTGCTTACATTGACCAGTGTAAAACTATGCTTGAAGCTCATGTCCTGTGAGCTGCCTATCACGCAAGCTGTTGAGTCTCAGAAACTTGTCTTCAGATTCTATTAAGGCTTTGGGTCTGCCATACCTTTTTCTGTCAGAGTTTCTTCCAGTTTTCAAATGTGTTTTGATGGTGTAGAAAACTGTACTCAAAACATCTTGGCTTTATTTGCTTGCTATTTCTTTTAGGGGTTATAATGATCTGTGTGTCTTCCTTTCTAAATTGCCTGTTTCTCAGTATTATGATTACAGTATATACACTATTACTTCATACACTACAACACTGCCCAAATAATGCTTAAGACTGTGTAGTAACACAGTCTGTTCCAACACTGCTTTTATACTGCCAGAGTTTTTAATTAATCAACACTAGTTGGAACACATATAGGAATCAACATTTTAGGCCTAATCTATTTCCATTGCTGGAGAACAGCTATAAATTGTTAGCCCATTACTTGTTCACTGAAAAAGGCCTTTGTAATATTTCAGGTAATTCGCTGGACGTGAACTGCTTAGATTTCAGTAAAAATGGAAAAATGGAAGTGTTCTAAATCGTTTGACAGGTAATGTATGTCCAATAGCGTGATTCCAAATTTTAACAGGTGCTTTGTTATAGACAATGGGCTAGATTTAACAAGTCTGCTAGACATTGCTTAATGTGGTCAGCGTATATATCATTGCACATCACCAGAAATGCTTGTGCAATGCCAACTGGCCGCAAGCAGGGCCTGTCAATCATCCTGATCATATTGGATTGAGATGAATTAAATCTGCTACCTTTTAAGTGGCAGAGAAGTTAAGGAGCAGCTGTACTTCCTTTTCAGATGAGCCTGAAACTATGGGCCTCCGAATCAGCATCCGCTGCTTAATAAATGGAGCCCAATGATTTCCCACATGTATAAATGTATTATTGTATAAGGATTTTCTTCATATCCTGTCAATGCAGTCTCTGAAAACTTTAAAATATTATATTAAATTTGTGTTTTTGCTAAAAATGCACTTTATTCTTCAAGTGAAAGTGCATAGATTAAAGTTAATGTATTACTTCCATAAATATCTAAATGTTTCACCTCTTATTTAAAAGTACACATTTGTTTATAATTATTATTTAAGTCAGTTAATACCCTGCAAATATATTCACCATGAAACTAAATTTGCACATAAAAATAGCCATATGGTAAAAATACAGGAGATTAAGATAACCAAGTCTTTCAACAATAAATAATATCACAATAACTTCCCCTATGAGACAGCTTGAAATGTTAAACAAATTCATTTTCTTCGTGAGTTTTATGTTTCGTTTAAATAATTACCATCTTTTTTCTAAAACTAGAGTTAAAGGCCTACAAAAAAGTCAGTCAAAAATAGCCAAAAATACTTTTTTTTCCTTTAATTACAACGATTAGAATAAATAACCTTGAAATATTTCAGTAATCTGTTATTACATTTATAAGAATGAGTTACAAATGTTGCTGATTATATCTAAAAAGTGGGAAAAAAAAACATATTAAAAGTTTAAGCTGCATAATTAATATTGTATGTTCAGTTTATTGTTAGAGTGGAAGTCTATTAAAAAAAAAAATGCCATGTTGTTATATAACTAAATGAAAGGTAAACCACCATTAACCATGAGTATGTAAAAATATCATTAAAGAGACAGGAAACCCAACATTTTTCTTTTATTATTCAGATACACCTAGATTACGAGTTTTGAGTGCTATAGGGAAAGTAAAGAACGCCACAAAATTGGCATTAAAAAAACACTGCTTGTGCGGGCGATATGGAGATTTTAAGCTTCATACCGCTCCCAAAACAAGCGCTGTGTTTGACGTGCTCATGCACGCTTTCCCCATAGACATCAATGGGGAGAGCCGGCAAAAAAAAAAAGTCTAACTCCTGCGATCGCGGAAACAAAAGCTCCATAACGCAGCCCCATTGATATCTATGTGGAAAATAAAATACAGTATAAACCTAACACCCTAACATAAACCCCGAGTCTAAACACCCCTAATCTGCTATCCCTGACATCGCCGACACTTGCCTACAGTTATTAACCCCTAATCTGCCGCTCCAGATATCGCCACCACCTAAATAAAACTATAAACCCCTAAACCTCTGGCCTCCCACATCACTACCACTAAATAAAACTATTAACCCCTAAACCGCCAGCCCCCCACATCGCAACAACCTAAATTAAACTAAACTATTAACCCCTAACCCTAATGTAACCCTAACCCTAACGTAACCCTAACCCTAACACCCCCAAACTTTAACATAATTAAAATAGATCTAAATTAAACTTACAATTATTAACTAAATAATACCTATTAACCCCTAAACCGCCAGCCCCCCACATCGCAACAACCTAAATTAAACTATATTAACCCATAAACCTAACCCTAACCCTATCATAACCCTAAACCTAACCCTAACATCCCCTAACTTTAACATAATTAAATTAGATCTAGATTAAAGTTACTATTATTAACTATATAATACCTATTTAAAACTAAATACATACCTGTGAAATAAAACCTAAGCTAGCTACAATATAACTAATAGTTATATTGTAGCTAGCTTAGGTTTTATTTTTATTTCACAGGTAAGTTTGTATTTATTTTAACTAGGTAGACTAATTAGTAAATAGTTATTAACTATTTACTAACTACCTAGTTAAAATAAATACAAAGTTACCTGTAAAATAAAACCTAAGCTACCTTACACTAAAACCTAACATTACAAAAAAAAAACCCCACTAAAATCACAAAAAAATAAAAAAAACTACCATTACAAAAAATAAGGGGCTAGGGGCGCGGCGTCTCCTTTCCTGCTTGTTGCCAGGGGTAGTGTCAGCTAAGATGCGTGCAGCGCTGACGACATCGCTGCACGCTCCTGATGCCAGTCAGACCTCAGTGGCGCGAATCCTGCACCTATTTAAACTTTCCACAAAAGATCTGTCACTACCGAAGTATAGGTGTTACTTTCTGTACTCCTGGGTGTGACAGATCGTTCTTTCTAAGTGCCTAAATACCGTTACTGAACCTGCCTGCCTGACTACTCTCCTGCCTTAACCCTTAACTGCTGGTTTGATTACTATTGCTGAACCTGCCTGTCTGACTACTCTGCCTGCCTTAACCCTCAATCTGCTGGACTGCTTTACTGTTGCCAAATCCTGCCTGCCTGACCATTCTAGTGGTTTATCCTTGGACTGCTTTGCTGTTGCCAAACCCTGCCTGCCTTACCATTATAGTGGTTTATCCTAGGACTGCTTTGCTGTTGCCAAACCCTGCCTCCCTGACCATTTTAGTGGCTCATCTTTGAACTGCTCTGCTGTTGCCGCTGGGGACTGTCCTGCCTGTGGTTAGTGCCGCCTTCCTCATATCACTAACTTTCTCTGCTCTGGGATATTCCCTATTATTCCGGCTCAACGCCAGGATAACAAGACTACTGGCCGAGTTTGGTCTGATAGAGGAGTATCCCATGAGCGTTACACTTACCATTACAAAAAAAAAAAAAAATCCAAAAAAATAAAGATTATTCCTATTCTAATACCCTTTTAAAAAAAAAACACCCCAAAATAAAAAAGCCTAATCTAGAATAAACTACCAAGGGCCCTTAAAAGGACCTTTTAGGGGGCCATTAAAAGGGTCTTTTGTAGGGCATTGCCCTGAGATAAACAGCTCTTTTGCTCCAAAAAAAACACCCCCTAAAAATATACATTACATAAAATAACAACAAACAAATTATCAAAAATAAAAAAATTACCCATAAAAAAAACCACCCAAAAATAAAAAACCTAATCTAGAATAAAATACCAATGGCCCTAAATATATCAGCTCTTTTATTGAAAAAAAATTACAAAGACCCACTAACATTACAAACCCCCCCCCAACCCCCCAAAATAAAAATAAAAATATCTAAAAAAAACCTAAGCTACCCATTGCGCTGAAAAGGGCATTTGTATGGGCATTGCCCTTAAAAGGGCATTTAACTCTTTCACTGCCCAGACCCTAAACAAAAAAATAAAACCCATCCAATAAACCCTTAAAAAAGCCGAACACTAACCCCCTGACGATCCACTTACAGTTTTTGAAGTCCCGCTTAAACGATCTTGATCCCGGCGAAGTCTTCATCCAGGTGGCCTCTTCAATCTTCTTCCCGGCAGAGACGTCCTGATCCAAGCGGCAAGAAGTCTTCATCCAGGCGGCCTCTTCAATCTTCATCCAGGCGGCATCTTCTATCTTGATCCCGGAGGAGCGGAGCAGGTCCATCCTGAAGACATCCGGCATGGAGCATCCTCTTCAGACGGTCACCACCGTACACTAAATCTTCAATGCAAGGGACGTGATTAAAGATGGCGTCCCTTGCATTCCCATTGGCTGAAAAATTTGAATCAGCCAATAGAAATGAGGGCTGCTAAAATCCTATTGGCTGTTCAAATCAGCCAATAAGATTTAAGCAGCTCTCATTCTATTTGGCGATTCGAATTAGCCAAAGGAATGAGAGCTGCTTAAATCCTATTGGCTGATTTGAATAACCAATAGGATTTTAGCAGCCCTAATTCCTATTGGCGGATTCAAACGTTTTAGCCAATAGGAATGCAAGGGACGCCACTTGAATCCAGTGTACAGCGGCGACCATATGAAGAGGATGCTCCGCACCCTATGTTTTCAGGATGAACCTGCTCCGCCCCACTGGGATCAAGACAGAAGATGCCAAAAGGATGAAGATTGAAGAGGCCGTCTGGATGAAGACTTCTCGCCGCAGTGCCCATACAAATGCCCTTTTCAGGGCAATGGGTAGCTTAGGTTTTTTTAGAATTAGGTTTTTATTTTGGGGGGTTGGTTGGGTGGTGGGTTTTACTGTTGGGGGGGGGTCTTTGTGTTTTTTTACAGGTAAAAGAGCGGATATCTTTGGGGCAATGCCCCACAAAAGGCCCCTTTAAGGGCCATTGGTAGTTTATTTTAGGCTAGGGTTTTTTTTTTATTTTGGGTGGGCTTTTTTATTTTGATAGGGCTATTAGATTAGGTGTAATTCTTTTTTATTTTTGATAATTTCGTTTTTTATTTTTTGTAATTTAGTGTTTGTTATTTTTTGTAACTTAGTTTTTTTTATTTTTTGTAATTAGATATGGCTAGATTACGAGTTTTGTCGGTAAAAACTTGCGTTGCTAACAAGCCTTTTTTTTCCAGCGCTCACTTTAAACAACGCTGGTATTACAAGTTTTCTGAATGGCTGCGTTAGCCTCAGAAAAGAGAGCGTTGAGCAAATTTAGCGCCACTTCTCACTGTAATACCAGCGTTGCTTAAGGTAGCGTTAAGCTGGCTAAAACGTGCTCGTGCACGATCTCCCCATAGGAGACAATGGGGCTGAGACGGCTGAAAAAAACAAAAAAGCAGCGTTCAGCTCCTAACGCAGCCCCATTGTTTCCTATGGGAAAATACTTTCTAAGTCTACACCTAACACCCTAACATGAACCCCGAGTCTAAACACCCCTAACCTTACACTTATTAACCCCTAATCTGCCGCCCCCCAACATCCTCGCCACCTGCATTATATTATTAACCCCTAATCTGCCGCTTCGGACACCGCCGCCACCTACATTATACCTATGAACCACTAATCTGCTGCCCCTAACATCGCCGACACCTACATTATGTGTATTAAGCCCTAATGTGCCGCCCCCAACGTCGCCGCCACCTACCTACAATTATTAACCCCTAATCTGCTGCTCCCAACGTCGCCGCTACTATATTATATATATTAACCCCTAAACCTAAGTCTAACCCTAACCCTAACACCCCCCTAACTTAAATCTATTTTTAATAAATCTAAATAAAATTACTATAATTAAATAAATTATTCCTATTTAAAACTAAATACTTACCTATAAAATAAACCCTAATATAGCTACAATATAACTAATAGTTACATTGTAGCTATTTTAGGATTTATTTTTATTTTACAGGCAAGTTTGTATTTATTTTAACTAGGTACAATAGTTATTAAATAGTTATTAACTATTTAATAGCTAACTAGCTAAAATAAATACAAAATTACCTGTAAAATAAACCCTAACCTAAGTTATAATTACACCTAACACTACTCTATAATTAAATTAATTACCTAAACTACCTACAAATAAATACAATTAAATTAAATAAACTAAATTACGAAAACAAACACTAAATTACAGAAAATAAAAAAGAAATTACAATATTTTAAACTAATTACACCTAATCTAATCCCCCTAAAAGAAAAAAGCCCCCAAAATAATAAAATTCCCTACCCTACACTAAATTACAAATAGCCCTTAAAAGGGCCTTTTGCGGGGCATTGATCCAAAGTAATCAGCTCTTTTACCTGTAAAAAAAAGAAATACAATACCCCCCAACATTACAACTCACCACCCACAGACCCCTACTCTAAAACCCATCCGATCCCCCCTTAAAAAAACCTAACACTACCCCATTGAAGATCACCCTACCTTGAGCCGTCTTCACCCAGCCGGGCACCAGTGGTCATCCAATGGGGCAGAAGAGGACATCCGGACCAGCAGAAGTCTTCATCCTATCCGGGCAGAAGAGGACATCCGGACCGGCAGACATCTTTATCCAAGCGGCATCTTCTATCTTCATCCATCCGACGAAGAACGGCTCCATCTTGAAGACATCTGGCGCGGAACATCCTTCTAGGCCGACCACTACCCGACGAATGGCTGGTCCTTTAAATGACGTCATACAAGAGGGCGTCCCTCGAATTCCGATTGGCTGATAGGATTCTATCAGCCAATCGGAATTAAGGTAGGAAAAATCTGATTGGTTGATCCAATCAGCCAATCGGATTGAACTTCAATCCGATTGGCTGATTAAATCAACCAATTGGATTTTTCCAACCTTAATTCCGATTGGCTGATAGAATCCTATCAGCCAATCAGAATTCAAGGGACGCCATTTTGGATGACGTCATTTAAAGGACCAGCCATTCGTCGGGTAGTAGTCGGCCTAGAAGGATGTTCCGCGCCGGAGGTCTTCAAGATGGAGCCGTTCCTCGTCGGATGGATGAAGATAGAAGATGCTGCTTGGATGAAGATGTCTGCTGGTCCGGATGTCCTCTTCTGCCCGGATAGGATGAAGACTTCTGCCGGTCCGGATGTCCTCTTCTGCCCCATCAGATGACCACTGGTGCCCAGCTGGGTAAAGACGGCTCAAGGTAGGGTGATATTCAATGGGGTAGTGTTAGGTTTTTTTAAGGGGGGATCAGGTGGGTTTTAGAGTAGGGGTGTGTGGGTGGTGGGTTGTAATGTTGGGGGGGTATTGCATTTCTTTTTATTCCAGGTAAAAGAGCTGATTACTATTATTTTGGGGGGCTTTTTTATTTTATTAGGGGGATTAGATTAGGTGTAATTAGTTTAAAATATTGTAATTTCTTTTTTATTTTCTGTAATTTAGTGTTTTTATTTTCGTAATTTAATTTATTTAATTTAATTGTATTTAATTGTAGGTAGTTTAGGTAATTAATTTAATTATAGAGTAGTGTTAGGTGTAATTGTAACTTAGGTTAGGGTTTATTTTACAGGTGCTTTTGTATTTATTTTAGCTAGGTAGTTATTAAATAGTTAATAACTATTTAATAACTATTGTGCCTAGTTAAAATAAATACAAACTTGCCTGTAAAATAAAAAAAATCCTAAAATAGCTACAATGTAACTATTAGTTATATTGTAGCTATATTAGGGTTTATTTTATAGGTAAGTACTGTATTTAGTTTTAAATAGGGATCATTTATTTAATTATAGTAATTTTATTTAGATTCATTAAAAATAGATTTAAGTTAGGGGGGTGTTAGTGTTAGGGTTAGACTTAGGTTTAGGGGTTAATACATTTAATATAGTAGCTGCGACGTTGGAGGCAGCAGATTAGGGGTTCATAATTGTAGGTAGGTGGCGGCGATGTTAGGGATGGAAGATTAGGGGTTAATAACAAATTTTATAGTGTTTGCAAGGCGGGAGTGCGGCGGTTTAGGGGTTAATACATTTATTATGGTGGTGGCGATGTCCGGTCGGCAGATTAGGGGTTAATAATTGTAGTTAGGTGGCGGCGACGTTGGGGGCGGCAGATTAGGGGTTAATAAATATAATGTAGGTGTCAGCGATGTTAGGGGCAGCAGATTATGGGTTCATAGGTATAATGTAGGTGGTGGCAATGTCCGGTCGGCAGATTAGGGGTTAAATAATTTTATTATAGTGTTTGCGATGTGGGGGGGGCCTCGGTTTAGGGGTTAATAGGTAGTTTATGGGTGTTAGTGTACTTTTTAGCACTTTAGTTAAGAGCTTTATGTTCCGGCGTTAGCCCATAAAACTCTTAACTACTGACTTTTATATGCGGTAGGAGTCTTGGAGGTAGAGGCTGTACCGCTCACTTCTTCCAAGACTTGTAATACCAGCATTAGGAAAATCTCATTCAAAAGATAGGATATGCAATTGACGTAAGGGGATTTGCGGTATGGAAAAGTTGCGGAAGAAAAGTGAGCGGTACACCTGTACCTGCCAAACTTGTAATACCAGCGGGCGTTAAAAAGCAGCGTTAGGACCCATTAACGCTGCTTTTTAAGGCTAACGCCAAACTCATAATCTAGCCAATAGTTTGTAATTTTTAGAGTAGTGTTTTTTAGTTTAATTTAATTGGTAGTTTAATAGTTATACTAGTTTAATTGTTAGTTTAAACTTAGTTTTTTTTAACTTGACAACCCCAATTTAAGATAGGGAAAGCCAGCTCTGCACCTCTGCTCCGCGCCCCCTTCGCTCGGGATGAAGATAGAAGATGATGGAGCCGCCTGGAAGAAGTTAAGGGGGATTTAGTAAATTTAAATGTAAAAGAGCTGTTTAACTTAGGACAATGCCCTACAAAGGACCATTTTAAGGGCTGTTGGTAGTGATGTCGCGATGTTCGGTCCGCCCCCTATTCCTCATCATTGAGTAAACTTTGACCCTGTACCTCACAGTCAGAAGACACATTACAGCCAATCAGCAGCAGACCCTCCCTCCCAGACCCTCCCACCTCCTGGACAGCATGCATTTTAGATTCATTCGGAAGCTGCATTCTTCGTGAGAGGAGGGACAGTGTAGCTGCTGCTGATTTAACCCCTTAATGACCACAATGTACCCTGTATGTCAGTGGTCGTTAAGGGTTTTTTCAGGACATAATAGCACAAGTCTAGCAAGAACACGTTATTAATACCCTCCCTCCAGCAGGCTTTGTGGAGTAGAGCAGTCTCAACGCTGGTGGCAAGGCCGCGCTATAAAACAATCAAGTCCCAAAAAAAGGCCAGTGACATACAGGGTACGTCGCTGGTCCTTAAGGGGTTAATAGGGAAATCGATAGCTAGGCTAGTGTATTCAGTGTCCACTACAGTCCTGAAGGATTCATCTGATCTCTGCTGTAAGGACAGCACCCCAAAAAGTCTGCTTTTTTTTTTTTCCCTGTGTAATCTAATTGCAGTTGCCTGCCTGCCAGCATGTGTGTCAGATTCACAGCGTATACTGTGCCCACTTGCCCAGTGCCACCACTCATATCTGGTGTAACAGTAGTGTACATTTAAAAAAAAACAACACTTTTTTGACTGTGAAATAATAGCAGACAGCTGCCAGTACCCAAGATGGCCGCCAATAAGGCAGATGGGGAGGGTTAGAGAGCTGTTTTGGGGGGGATCAGGGAGGTTGGGGGCTAAGGGGGGATGCTACACCACAGCATATGTAAATATGCTAAAAATAAAAATTAAAAAAATAAATGAAAACCTTTCATTTTAGTACTGGCAGACTTTCTGCCAGTACTTAAGATGGGGGGACAATTATGGGGTGGGGGAGGGAAGGGAGCTGTTTGGGAGGGATCAGGGGGTCTGATGTGTCAGGTGGGAGGCTGATCTCTACACTAAAGCTAAAATTAACCCTGCAAGCTCCCTACAAACTACCTAATTAACCCCTTCACTGCTAGCCATAATACACATGTGATGCGCAGCAGCATTTAGCAGCCTTCTAATTACCAGAAAGCAACACCAAAGTCATATATGTCTGTTATTTCTGAACAAAGGGGATCCCAGAGAAGCATTTACAACCATTTGTGCCATAATTGCACAAGCTGTTTGTAAATAATTTCAGTGAGAAACCTAAAATTGCGAAAAAATTTAAGTTTTTTTTAAATTTGATCGCATTTGGCGGTGAAATGGTGGCATGTAATATACCAAAATGGGCCTAGATCAATACTTTGGGTTGTCTACTACACTACACTTAAGCTAAAATTAACTCTACAAGCTCCCTACATGCTCCCTAATTAACCCCTTCACTGCTGGGCATAAAACACGTGTGGTGCGCAGTGGCATTTAGCAGACTTCTAATTACCAAAAAGCAACGCCAAAGCCATATAAGTCTGTTATTTCTGAACAAAGGGAATCCCAGAGAAGCATTTACAACCATTTATGCCATAATTGCATAAGTTGTTTGTAAATAATTTCTGTGAGAAACCTAAGGTTTG
The DNA here is from genome assembly GCF_027579735.1 of Bombina bombina. Lineage (NCBI taxonomy): Eukaryota > Metazoa > Chordata > Amphibia > Anura > Bombinatoridae > Bombina > Bombina bombina. The sequence goes on along the minus strand of NC_069503.1, from coordinate 514,709,064 downwards.
TGAAAAAGTGAAAAAAAATGCTTAATTTGATCGCATTTGGCGGTGAAATGGTGGCATTAAATATACCAAAATGGGCCTAGATCAATACTTTGGGTGGTCTACTACACTACACTTAAGCTAAAATTAACTCTACAAGCTGCCTACATGCTCCCTAATTAACCCCTTCACTGCTGGGCATAAAACACGTGTGGTGCGCAGAGGCATTTAGCAGCCTTCTAATTACCAAAAAGCAACGCCAAAGCCATATAAGTCTGCTATTTCTGAACAAAGGGGATCCCAGAGAAGCATTTACAACTATTTATGCCATAATTGCATAAGTTGTTTGTAAATAATTTCTGTGAGAAACCTAAAGTTTGTGAAAAAGTGAACAATTTTTTTTTATTTGATCGCATTTGGCGGTGAAATGGTGGCATTAAATATACCAAAATGGGCCTAGATCAATACTTTGGGTTGTCTACTACACTACACTTAAGCTAAAATTGACTCTACAATCTCCCTACATGCTCCCTAATTAACCCCTTCACTGCTGGGCATAAAACACGTGTGGTGCGCAGTGGCATTTAGCAGCCTTCTAATTACCAAAAAGCAACGCCAAAGCCATATAAGTCTGCTATAATGGCATGTCTGGCACACAGTGTTGGGGCAAGGGTCCATCTGACCACTGATATCTGGTCTGCAAAGCATGGTCAGGGCAGGAATATCACCTACACTGTGCACTGTGAAGCGGGCGTAACCCTTACACTACCTGATCGATACAACATCATACCTGATGTTTTAAAGCACGTTATCCCAAACAATTTAGGAATGTTAGGTGATTTATGCCCTTTATGGATTAAAACCAGACTCTGCATCAACTATGTAATTTTCCATGGGAGTTTTGCCATGGATCCCCCTCCGGCATGCCACAGTCCAGGTGTTAGTCCCCTTGAAACAACTTTTTCATCACTATTGTGGCCAGAAAGAGTCCCTGTGGGTTTTAAAATTCACCTGCCTATTGAAGTCTATGGCGATTCGCCCGGTTCGCCGGTTCGTGAACTTTTGCGGAAGTTCGCGTTCGCCGTTCGCGAACCCAAATTTTTATGTTTGCGACATCACTAGCTGTTGGTAGTTTAGATTAGGGGGTATTTTTATTTTGGGGGGGCTTTTTTATTTTCTTAGGCCTAGATTTGGAGTTTGGCGTTAGCCGTGAAAACCAGCGTTAGAGGCTCCTAACGCTGGTTTTAGGCTAACTCTGGTATTTGGAGTCACTCAAAAAAGGGTCTAACGCTCACTTTTCAGCCGCGACTTTTCCATACCGCAGATCCCCTTACGTAATTTGCGTATCCTATCTTTTCAATGGGATTTTTCTAACTCCGGTATTTAGAGTCGTGTCTGAAGTGAGCGTTAGAAATCTAACGACAAAACTCCAGCCGCAGGAAAAAAGTCAGTAGTTAAGAGCTTTCTGGGCTAACGCCGGTTTATAAAGCTCTTAACTACTGTACTCTAAAGTACACTAACACCCATAAACTACCTATGTACTCCTAAACCGAGGTCCCCCCACATCGCCGCCACTCGATTAAAATGTTTTAACCCCTAATCTGCCGACCGCCAACTACGCTATACTTATGTACCCCTAATCTGCTGCCCCTAACACCGCTGACCCCTATATTATATTTATTAACCCCTAACCTGCCCCCCACAACGTCGCCGCCAGCTACCTACACTTATTAACCCCTAATCTGCCGACTGCAAAGCGCCGCCACCTACGTTATCCTTATGTACCCCTAATCTGCTGCCCCTAACACCGCCGACCCCTATATTATATTTATTAACCCCTAATCTGCCCCCCTCAATGTCGCCTCCACCTGCCTACACTTATTAACCCCTAATCTGCTGAGCGGACCGCACCGCTACTATAATAAAGTTATTAACCCCTAATCCGCCTCACTAACCCTATAATAAATAGTATTAACCCCTAATCTGCCCTCCCTAACATCGCCGACATCAAACTTCAATTATTAACCCCTAATCTGCCAACTGGAGCTCACCGCTATTCTAATAAATGTATTAACCCCTAAAGCTAAGTCTAACCCTAACACTAACACCCCCCTAAATTAAATATAATTTTAATCTAACGAAATTAATTAACTCTTATTAAATAAATTAATCCTATTTAAAGCTAAATATTTACCTGTAAAATAAATCCTAATATAGCTACAATATAAATTATAATTACATTGTAGCTATTTTAGGATTAATATTTATTTTACAGGCAACTTTGTAATTATTTTAACCAGGTACAATAGCTATTAAATAGTTAAGAACTATTTAATAGTTACCTAGTTAAAATAATTACAACATGCGCATTATTTTAGAGCTCCAGCTCTAAATGCTCCAAAACCACATCAGAATAGCAATCAAAATGCAAATTAAGGCTTGAGAAGCTATGGGCTAATTGCCTAACTACAGAATAAAGAGAGGACCGCATCTCCCTGCCAACACAACTACCTAAAAGTGAGTCCGGGAGCTTGTATACAGCCCGTAGACAGCAGCCATAACTGAGACCCCTGACCACGTGGACCAGCGCTGCAACTCATAATGGAGAGCGCTCACTGGATCTTATTTGCCATTCGCAAACTCCTGGACTCTTACCAACACGAGTTCACAGCCACTTTAAACACTACGCCTGGTCTTGCGGCTGACAATGAGACCTTGACAGTAAAATGTTTTCATACCACTGTCGCCGTAGGAGCTAGTGGAGCCGACTCAGAACCCCAACACTTACCGCGCACTTCTGATACCAATAGGAGAGTGGATAGCAGCTCAGCATGTCAAGGACTTGAACAGAGGCTAGAAGAGCATACAACAAGGCAAGCTAAGGCAGGTTTGTTGGAGCTTGATAGTGGAGGGAAACCCAGAGCTGCGGGCATGGCAGTGACGTTGGGGTCCGGGATCTCGGATCCAGCTCTCGGGCCTCTTACAGTAACCCTAACAGCGATGACTATTCAAGACCCGCATACCATTGTTGGAGCACATCCTACAGGACTGTCCGGGGAGCTGATATCACAAAGGGTAAGAATTCCCCAGAAGACAAGCCCGCTGAGACATAGATCCCTACAAGGACTATTTATGAACGCTCACCTAATATCCTTGCTAAAATGGTCTCCAATAGCTGGTCGGCTATGGAGCTTGCTCCCAACATGCACACCAGTCGGCTGTGGAGATTGGTTGCTCCAGTATGAGGGGAGCTGGAGGGACTCTCCTCATCACTCTAAAACCGGAGTAGGATAATTTGCCCGCAGCCCCAGTGCCCATGACAGGTGAGGTGTTAGCGGTTGCAGGGGCATCTCTATGAACTTGAGCTATACGATACTTCACTTTGTCATGGCTATGGAGTGGGTCCTCGCTTACAATTGGGACTGCTCTTAGAACTCTATCTACTCATGCTGACTGTATTACTGCATCCTATTTAAGTTGCAAGGCATAGAACTTACTATCTTCCAATGTCTCCAAGGTTCTACATCTGACAAATAGTAGCTCCCCATAAAATTTTGTACATAGTTTAGAGTTGGCTAACTTTTGGCTTCATAGTTGTTTGCAGCCCCTCAAACAACCTAGTTATCTTGCTCACTCCCCATGAAGCTCACATGTTGGCTAAAGCTATAGCTGCATCAGATATTTTGACCTGCTACAGTTATGCTTTTATGGTGATCATACACATATTGATATTACAGCATAAGGTGATTGATCTATATGTCTATAGGGAATTACTGTAATTTAACCATACAACTATATGTCTATGTGATATTCGAGATAGTTATTGTTAAGGATAGATAACACTTATTTTTGAATTAGCATATAGCACTATCTGTCTTGTTTGTAACATTTCGCACAGTGAAGATAGACCTTTATTGATACAGGTTCATGGTTCAGATAGTTTGTTTTCCCGCCAGATGCCTTGTGCTCCCAATGTTACTCACATTGTTCCTATACTTACTATATATTCAAGCTCTTAGTTAGCATGCATATGTTTTCACTCTCTTTGTATATGTTGTGTGCCCTAATTCTGTACAAACCTGTTTTTGATATTATATTCTGCATATGGTTAATTGAATTCCCTCACTGTACTGGCTCCCTAGGCGCATAACTAACTATTTAGTTGGCAAATGTAAAGCTGTATTATAACCGCCCTTGTATTGCCCTGATGCACCCTATCTGACTTGCATGCAGAGCACCCATATCATCTATTGCCAGATAGTCATAAGACCTTACTGTATCTCCCATTGATATTGTCTCTGACTTTGCTATGATAAATAGAGATTACTGTGTTATTCCCTTTGACATGGTTACCTAGTATATACATCTCTAGATGTTCTCCTGCTGATGGGCATAGGGCCCGTGCCCAGGCGACAGGATGCATACCTATTTTTTGGTTTTTCTAAAAGTTTATGAGACTGTGGTTATTATTTACTGTGCCTGCCTTCTTAATATACCCTAAGGGATAACTAGTTTGAGCAGAAGACAACTTTACAGCCTTATATAAGCACATTAAAATACTAGTCAGGTTTCTCAATGCAGGCTGGTCCTGTACCACCAACAGCAAAAATGGTCTCCCGTGAGTCTCCCTATATAGACTAATAGTCTAGCAACATTTCAACATTAGTATTTAGAGGCATCATACCATAATTGTCCTTGCCCCTCACTACAAGCATAGAACTTATTATTATCCTTGAACATAAGCTGTTTCTCATACTATATCTAAGTAACAACCTCCCCCCCCCACTTATGCCTAATATACCTCCTTGATCTGGAGGTCGAATTAAGCGGTTAATCTTGCCTATACCGCATCCTAAAAAATTTTATTTCATAAGTTATAACTATACATTACCTGTTGTTCCCATTGTGAAATATACTGTAACCCTGACTACTATATATGTATATCTATATAATAAACTAATCTAAGATTACAGGTCTTGCAGGGACCGTTACAGTAACTTAAATTCCCCTCTCTAGAATGTATTACACGTTTTTCAAAGCACAATAGTTGCCTATAATATCAGGTGAGGGAACAGACTTTGTTTAGCCCATGTTAAAAAGAAAAAGAGGTTTCAGCATTCTGTATAGCATATATTATAATGCGAATCTTGTATATCTATAATGTAATCATTGAATTGTATTGTACCATTTTAAGTTTGACTTATGACATGTTACTCAAAATAAGCTGTAATGTTTCGCATAACCTCAATAAAAATCTATGTAAAAAAAAAAAAAAAAAAAAAATAATTACAACATTACCTGTAAAATAAATCCTAACCTAAGTTACAATTAAACCTAACACTATACTATCATTAAATTAATTAAATAAAATAACTACAATTACCTACAATTAAACCTAACACTACACTATCAATACATTAATTAAATACAATATCTACAAATAACTACAATGAAATAAACTAACTAAAGTACAAAAAATAAAAAAGAACTAAGTTACAAAAAATAAAAAAATATCTACAAACATAAGAAAAATATTACAACAATTTTAAACTAATTACACCTACTCTAAGCCCCCTAATAAAACAACAAAGCCCCCAAAATAAAAAAATGCCCTACCCTATTCTAAATTACTAAAGTTAAAAGCTCTTTTACCTTACCAGCCCTGAACAGGGCCCTTTGCGGGGCATGCCCCAAGAAGTTCAGCTCTTTTGCCTGTAAAAAAAACATACAATACCCCCCCCCAACATTACAACCCACCACCCACATACCCCTAATCTAACCCAAACCCCCCTTAAATAAACCTAACACTAAGCCCCTGAAGATCTTCCTACCTTATCTTCACCATACCAGGTTCACCGATCCGTCCTGAAGAGCTCCTCCGATGTCCTGATCCAAGCCCAAGCGGGGGGCTGAAGATGTCCATGATCCGGTAGAAGTCTTCATCCAAGCGGGGCAGAAGAGGTCTTCCATCCGATTGAAGTCTTCATCCAAGCGGGGCAGAAGAGGTCTTCCATCCGATTGAAGTCTTCATCCAGGCGGCATCTTCTATCGACATCCATCTGGAGCGGAGCGGCAGCATCCTGAAGACCACCGACGCGGAACATCCATCCTGGCCGACGACTGAACGACGAATGACGGTTCCTTTAAATGACGTCATCCAAGATGGCGTCCCTCGAATTCCGATTGGCTGATAGGATTCTATCAGCCAATCGGAATTAAGGTAGGAATATTCTGATTGGCTGATGGAATCAGCCAATCAGATTTAGCTTGCATTCTATTGGCTGATCGGAACAGCCAATAGAATGCGAGCTCAATCTGATTGGCTGATTGGATCAGCCAATCGGATTGAACTTGATTCTGATTGGCTGATTCCATCAGCCAATCAGAATATTCCTACCTTAATTCCGATTGGCTGATAGAATCCAGTACGTCGCTGGTCCTTAAGGGGTTAATAGGGAAATCGATAGCTAGGCTAGTGTATTCAGTGTCCACTACAGTCCTGAAGGATTCATCTGATCTCTGCTGTAAGGACAGCACCCCAAAAAGTCTGCTTTTTTTTTTCCCTGTGTAATCTAATTTCAGTTGCCTGCCTGCCAGCGTGTGTGTCAGATTCACAGCGTATACTGTGCCCACTTGCCCAGTGCCACCACTCATATCTGGTGTAACTGTAGTGTACATTTAAAAAAAAAAACAACACTTTTTTGACTGTGAAATAATAGCAGACAGCTGCCAGTACCCAAGATGGCCGCCAATAAGGCAGATGGGGAGGGTTAGAGAGCTGTTTTGGGGGGGATCAGGGAGGTTGGGGGCTAAGGGGGGATGCTACACCACAGCATATGTAAATATGCTAAAAATAAAAATTAAAAAAATAAATGAAAACCTTTTATTTTAGTACTGGCAGACTTTCTGCCAGTACTTAAGATGGGGGGACAATTATGGGGTGGGGGAGGGAAGGGAGCTGTTTGGGAGGGATCAGGGGGTCTGATGTGTCAGGTGGGAGGCTGATCTCTACACTAAAGCTAAAATTAACCCTGCAAGCTCCCTACAAACTACCTAATTAACCCCTTCACTGCTAGCCATAATACACATGTGATGCGCAGCAGCATTTAGCAGCCTTCTAATTACCAGAAAGCAACAACAAAGTCATATATGTCTGTTATTTCTGAACAAAGGGGATCCCAGAGAAGCATTTACAACCATTTGTGCCATAATTGCACAAGCTGTTTGTAAATAATTTCAGTGAGAAACCTAAAATTGCGAAAAAAATTAAGTTTTTTTAAATTTGATCGCATTTGGCGGTGAAATGGTGGCATGTAATATACCAAAATGGGCCTAGATCAATACTTTGGGTTGTCTACTACACTACACTTAAGCTAAAATTAACTCTACAAGCTCCCTACATGCTCCCTAATTAACCCCTTCACTGCTGGGCATAAAACACGTGTGGTGCGCAGTGGCATTTAGCAGACTTCTAATTACCAAAAAGCAACGCCAAAGCCATATAAGTCTGTTATTTCTGAACAAAGGGAATCCCAGAGAAGCATTTACAACCATTTATGCCATAATTGCATAAGTTGTTTGTAAATAATTTCTGTGAGAAACCTAAGGTTTGTGAAAAAGTGAAAAAAAAATGCTTTATTTGATCGCATTTGGCGGTGAAATGGTGGCATTAAATATACCAAAATGGGCCTAGATCAATACTTTGGGTGGTCTACTACACTACACTTAAGCTAAAATTAACTCTACAAGCTGCCTACATGCTCCCTAATTAACCCCTTCACTGCTGGGCATAAAACACGTGTGGTGCGCAGAGGCATTTAGCAGCCTTCTAATTACCAAAAAGCAACGCCAAAGCCATATAAGTCTGCTATTTCTGAACAAAGGGGATCCCAGAGAAGCATTTACAACTATTTATGCCATAATTGCATAAGTTGTTTGTAAATAATTTCTGTGAGAAACCTAAAGTTTGTGAAAAAGTGAACAATTTTTTTTTATTTGATCGCATTTGGCGGTGAAATGGTGGCATTAAATACACCAAAATGGGCCTAGATCAATACTTTGGGTTGTCTACTACACTACACTTAAGCTAAAATTGACTCTACAATCTCCCTACATGCTCCCTAATTAACCCCTTCACTGCTGGGCATAAAACACGTGTGGTGCGCAGTGGCATTTAGCAGCCTTCTAATTACCAAAAAGCAACGCCAAAGCCATATAAGTCTGCTATAATGGCATGTCTGGCACACAGTGTTGGGGCAAGGGTCCATCTGACCACTGATATCTGGTCTGCAAAGCATGGTCAGGGCAGGAATATCACCTACACTGTGCACTGTGAAGCGGGCGTAACCCTTACACTACCTGATCGATACAACATCATACCTGATGTTTTAAAGCACGTTATCCCAAACAATTTAGGAATGTTAGGTGATTTATGCCCTTTATGGATTAAAACCAGACTCTGCATCAACTATGTAATTTTCCATGGGAGTTTTGCCATGGATCCCCCTCCGGCATGCCACAGTCCAGGTGTTAGTCCCCTTGAAACAACTTTTTCATCACTATTGTGGCCAGAAAGAGTCCCTGTGGGTTTTAAAATTCACCTGCCTATTGAAGTTTATGGCGATTCGCCCGGTTCGCCGGTTCGTGAACTTTTGCGGAAGTTCGCGTTCGCCGTTCGCGAACCCAAATTTTTATGTTCGCGACATCACTAGCTGTTGGTAGTTTAGATTAGGGGGTATTTTTATTTTGGGGGGGCTTTTTTATTTTCTTAGGCCTAGATTTGGAGTTTGGCGTTAGCCGTGAAAACCAGCGTTAGAGGCTCCTAACGCTGGTTTTAGGCTAACTCTGGTATTTGGAGTCACTCAAAAAAGGGTCTAACGCTCACTTTTCAGCCACAACTTTTCCATACCGCAGATCCCCTTACGTAATTTGCGTATCCTATCTTTTCAATGGGATTTTTCTAACTCCGGTATTTAGAGTCGTGTCTGAAGTGAGCGTTAGAAATCTAACGACAAAACTCCAGCCGCAGGAAAAAAGTCAGTAGTTAAGAGCTTTCTGGGCTAACGCCGGTTTATAAAGCTCTTAACTACTGTACTCTAAAGTACACTAACACCCATAAACTACCTATGTACTCCTAAACCGAGGTCCCCCCACATCGCCGCCACTCGATTAAAATGTTTTAACCCCTAATCTGCCGACCGCCAACTACGCTATACTTATGTACCCCTAATCTGCTGCCCCTAACACCGCTGACCCCTATATTATATTTATTAACCCCTAACCTGCCCCCCACAACGTCGCCGCCAGCTACCTACACTTATTAACCCCTAATCTGCCGACTGCAAAGCGCCGCCACCTACGTTATCCTTATGTACCCCTAATTTGCTGCCCCTAACACCGCCGACCCCTATATTATATTTATTAACCCCTAATCTGCCCCCCTCAATGTCGCCTCCACCTGCCTACACTTATTAACCCCTAATCTGCTGAGCGGACCGCACCGCTACTATAATAAAGTTATTAACCCCTAATCCGCCTCACTAACCCTATAATAAATAGTATTAACCCCTAATCTGCCCTCCCTAACATCGCCGACATCAAACTTCAATTATTAACCCCTAATCTGCCGACTGGAGCTCACCGCTATTCTAATAAATGTATTAACCCCTAAAGCTAAGTCTAACCCTAACACTAACACCCCCCTAAATTAAATATAATTTTAATCTAACGAAATTAATTAACTCTTATTAAATAAATTAATCCTATTTAAAGCTAAATACTTACCTGTAAAATAAATCCTAATATAGCTACAATATAAATTATAATTACATTGTAGCTATTTTAGGATTAATATTTATTTTACAGGCAACTTTGTAATTATTTTAACCAGGTACAATAGCTATTAAATAGTTAAGAACTATTTAATAGTTACCTAGTTAAAATAATTACAACATTACCTGTAAAATAAATCCTAACCTAAGTTACAATTAAACCTAACACTATACTATCATTAAATTAATTAAATAAAATAACTACAATTACCTACAATTAAACCTAACACTACACTATCAATAAATTAATTAAATACAATATCTACAAATAACTACAATGAAATAAACTAACTAAAGTACAAAAAATAAAAAAGAACTAAGTTACAAAAAATAAAAAAATATCTACAAACATAAGAAAAATATTACAACAATTTTAAACTAATTACACCTACTCTAAGCCCCCTAATAAAACAACAAAGCCCCCCAAAATAAAAAATGCCCTACCCTATTCTAAATTACTAAAGTTAAAAGCTCTTTTACCTTACCAGCCCTGAACAGGGCCCTTTGCGGGGCATGCCCCAAGAAGTTCAGCTCTTTTGCCTGTAAAAAAAACATACAATACCCCCCCCCCCAACATTACAACCCACCACCCACATACCCCTAATCTAACCCAAACCCCCCTTAAATAAACCTAACACTAAGCCCCTGAAGATCTTCCTACCTTATCTTCACCATACCAGGTTCACCGATCCGTCCTGAAGAGCTCCTCCGATGTCCTGATCCAAGCCCAAGCGGGGGGCTGAAGATGTCCATGATCCGGTAGAAGTCTTCATCCAAGCGGGGCAGAAGAGGTCTTCCATCCGATTGAAGTCTTCATCCAAGCGGGGCAGAAGAGGTCTTCCATCCGATTGAAGTCTTCATCCAGGCGGCATCTTCTATCGACATCCATCTGGAGCCAATCGGAATTAAGGTAGGAATATTCTGATTGGCTGATGGAATCAGCCAATCAGAATCAAGTTCAATCCGATTGGCTGATCCAATCAGCCAATCAGATTGAGCTCGCATTCTATTGGCTGTTCCGATCAGCCAATAGAATGCAAGCTAAATCTGATTGGCTGATTCCATCAGCCAATCAGAATATTCCTACCTTAATTCCGATTGGCTGATAGAATCCTATCAGCCAATCGGAATTTGAGGGATGCCATCTTGGATGACGTCATTTAAAGGAACCGTCATTCGTCGTTCAGTCGTCGGCCAGGATGGATGTTCCGCGTCGGAGGTCTTCAGGATGCTGCCGCTCCGCTCCAGATGGATGTCGATAGAAGATGCCGCCTGGATGAAGACTTCAATCGGATGGAAGAACTCTTCTGCCCCGCTTGGATGAAGACTTCTACCGGATCATGGACATCTTCAGCCCCCCGCTTAGGCTTGGATCAGGACATCGGAGGAGCTCTTCAGGACGGATCGGTGAACCTGGTATGGTGAAGATAAGGTAGGAAGATCTTCAGGGGCTTAGTGTTAGGTTTATTTAAGGGGGGTTTGGGTTAGATTAGGGGTATGTGGGTGGTGGGTTGTAATGTTGGGGGGGGTATTGTATGTTTTATTTACAGGCAAAAGAGCTGAACTTCTTGGGGCATGCCCCGCAAAGGGCCCTGTTCAGGGCTGGTAAGGTAAAAGAGCTTTTAACTTTAGTAATTTAGAATAGGGTAGGGCATTTTTTTATTTTGGGGGGCTTTGTTGTTTTATTAGGGGGCTTAGAGTAGGTGTAATTAGTTTAAAATTGTTGTAATATTTTTCTTATGTTTGTAGATATTTTTTTATTTTTTGTAACTTAGTTCTTTTTTATTTTTTGTACTTTAGTTAGTTTATTTCATTGTAGTTATTTGTAGATATTGTATTTAATTAATGTATTGATAGTGTAGTGTTAGGTTTAATTGTAGGTAATTGTAGTTATTTTATTTAATTAATTTAATGATAGTATAGTGTTAGGTTTAATTGTAACTTAGGTTAGGATTTATTTTACAGGTAATTTTGTAATTATTTTAACTAGGTAACTATTAAATAGTTCTTAACTATTTAATAGCTATTGTACCTGGTTAAAATAATTACAAAGTTGCCTGTAAAATAAATATTAATCCTAAAATAGCTACAATGTAATTATAATTTATATTGTAGCTATATTAGGGTTTATTTTACAGGTAAGTATTTAGCTTTAAATAGGAATAATTTATTTAATAAGAGTTAATTAATTTCGTTAGATTAAAATTATATTTAATTTAGGGGGGTGTTAGTGTTAGGGTTAGACTTAGCTTTAGGGGTTAATACATTTATTAGAATAGCGGTGAGCTCCGGTCGGCAGATTAGGGGTTAATAATTGAAGTTAGGTGTCGACGATGTTAGGGAGGGCAGATTAGGGGTTAATACTATTTATTATAGGGTTAGTGAGGCGGATTAGGGGTTAATAACTTTATTATAGTAGCGCTCAGGTCCGCTCGGCAGATTAGGGGTTAATAAGTGTAGGCAGGTGGAGGCGACGTTGTGGGGGGGCAGATTAGGGGTTAATAAATATAATATAGGGGTCGGCGATGTTAGGGCAGCAGATTAGGGGTACATAAGGATAATGTAAGTAGCGGCGGTTTACGGAGCTGCAGATTAGGGGTTAAAAATAATATGCATGTGTCAGCAATAGCGGGGGCGGCAGAATAGGGGTTAATAAGTGTAAGGTTAGGGGTGTTTAGACTCGGGGTACAAGTTAGAGTGTTAGGTGCAGACGTAGGAAGTGTTTCCGCATAGCAAACAATGGGGCTGCGTTAGGAGCTGAACGCGGCTTTTTTGCAGGTGTTAGGTTTTTTTTCAGCTCAAACAGCCCCATTGTTTTCTATGGGTGAATCGTGCACGAGCACGTTTTTGAGGCTGGCCACTTGCGTAAGCAACTCTGGTATCGAGAGTTGAAGCTGCGTTAAAAATGCTCTACGCTCCTTTTTTGGAGCCTAACGCAGCCTTTATGTAGACTCTCAATACCAGAGTTATTTTTATGGTGCGGCCAGAAAAAAGCCGGCGTTAGCTACGCGGGTCCTTACCGACAAAACTCTAAATCTAGGCCATAGGGATTAGGTATACATTTTTTTTATTTTTGATAATTTTGTTTATTTTTTCTATAACGTTATTTTTTGTAATTTAATGTTGGAATTTTTTATTTTGATTGTAATTTAGTAGTAATTGGGGTTAATTTAGGGGGTGTTAGGTTAGGGGGCTTAGTAATGAAATTAGTTATTTGTGTTCTGGGGGGTTGACGGTATAGGGGTTAATATATTAATTAGGTTTATTGTGATGTGGGGGTTTGACGGTTTAGGGGTTAATAGGTTATTTAGGTTTCTTGTAATGTGGTGAGTTGGCAGTTTAAGAGTTAATAGGTTAAATAGGTTTATTGCGATGTGGAGGTTTAAGGGTTAAAAGATTAATTAGGTTTATTGTGAGGTGGGAGTTGGCAGTTTAGGGGTTAATATTTTAATTGTGTTATTTGCGGATTAGGGGTTAATTACTTTATTGTTTTGCGATGTGGGGGTTGGTGGTTTAGGTGTTTGTTAATACTTTGTGCGGGCGGTTAGTTTTTTTTGTTATACTTTGTGCAGGCGGTTACATGTTTTTCTTTTTATTTCTTGCGGGCAGTTGCATGTTTTTTTTTTTTTTTAAGGCTTTGGGTTTGCCTACGCTGCATCCAGGTGGATTCTTTTGGCTGCGCGCGCAGCCAACATTCTTTTGGCTGCCTTGCGCAGCCAACATTCCTTTGAGGATGCGTGCACAACTGGCAACGAACGAGTTACAAACCCGATTATAGTATAGATAGATATATATATATATATATATATATATATGTGTGTCTTTATATGTGTATACATACAGTATGTATTTATGTGTTTATATGTGAATATATGTCTGTAAATACATATATACACATATAAATACATAAATACATATGTACACATATTTTGACATGTGTATGTATCTATCTCAATGTTAAATCCTTTTGCCTGCCTTTTTTTTCCTAACATCTGAGCTCTCATGTCTTTGAATCCTTATAACTTTTTTTGTGTACTGTACTTTGTAATGTATTTTTGATGTGTTTTGTGACACTTTTTTGTTTGGTGAAGCAGTTAACCAGTGCTCTGTGGTCGCGCTACCTGACATGCATTAACTTCAATTGCTCTCAAGTGATTGCATTTACTTTCAACTTTTGATATGAGCAAAAAATCTAACGTGTGCAAACAGCCACAATAAACCCATTAACTCTCCACTCGTAATTTAGCCAATAATTAATAATTTTTTTATTAATTTTTTTGTTGGCTTTTTAGAAATCGTTCTGCGTGGACTATAGAGGTTGTAATGGACATTTTTACTGGAGAAACAGTCCTGTAAGTCACATTATATACAGCTATTCCTATGGACCCAACCTATAAGAAATAAAGGTCTTTTTAATGCTTTTGGAGGCTGGAAATTGTGTTAATATTGAGAGTCTGAGGCTGGCAGCATCCTACAAACAGGGAAATTACTACACTTTCTGTGTTTTTTGTCTCTACTGTTGTACTTCTCAAGGCTAGCCCTGCTACATATAATTCCCTAATTAGCTTTAAAGGGACAGTAAACCTACCAAATAATGTTATGTAATTCTGCACATAGTGCAGATTTATATAACATTAGCTTGGCACCAGCAAAGAACTGGAGAGATATTTTACTTTGATAATTAATTTTACAGAGCGGGTCTGCTTGTTTTCCTAAGCGCAGCGCGACATGTTGTCTAATCGCAGCCGGCCCGATCGCGCCATTAAACTCAATGAAGCTCGCTCCCACTAAAAGACCAGAGTTTAATAGCGTGATCGGGCCAGTTGTTATTAGACAGGGTGCCGTGTGATTAGACAGTGTGCCGCGATGCATTTAGGAAAACAAACAGACCTGCTCTCAGTAGAGCCAGGAGCAGCGTTCTGTAAAATTAATTTTCAAAGTAAAATATCTCTCCAGTCCTTTGCTTTATAAAGCTGGCGCTAAGCTAATGTTATTTAATTCTGCACTATGTGCAGAATTATATAACATTATTTGGTAGGTTTACTGTCCCTTTAATAACTGCACAACAATGCACTTTATACTAACATAAGGCTGTGGTTAGCCTTGTTGTCTGCAGACTCAAGCCCAGATTGGTTTCTCCAAATAAAGCAACTGGTAGGTGGAGTTTGGCTATTGAAAAATTATTTGAGCAAAGATCATTTGTTTTAAAAAATGTTCAACTTGGCTTATATGCTGTTCTATTGAAATGGCTTGTAATTACCTGATGTTGACAGTTCCTTTAAGGTTTAGCATGGGTTGTATAGCCATAGTATTAGTAATACAGTACTTGTTAATTAAATAGAAAACAAGTAACTCATACACAATAATAATCATACTCAATATTTCAGATTCCTTTTCATTTGTCACTGATTATAGCTCCCAGTATGAGGAGATTTGTAAAATAGTGAAACATAATTTTACAATGCTTGTTGCAGATGATAGACTCATTAACTTCAGGCAGGAGTTAGATGTTCCTATCGTAGGAATAAGACCCTGGGCAACTTCCTATCTCCTACTGTGCTCAAAAAACCGACCAATCAGGGCAGTGCGTGGCTGAGCAGTAAAGGGTCATACAGGTGAGGCAACTCCAAATGTGATGCATGTGAATATCTTACCATCTCAGACAGTTTCCGGTGGACTGTAACTGGAAAAACATACAGTGTTATCTTTTGCTTAAATTGCACTTCTGTATATGTTATATATTGTATTACCTGTACAAGATGTGGAAAACAGTACATAGGTCTCACCACTAGAGACATCAGATCAAGGGTGAGAGAACACCTGTCCACAATTTGTGTAGGAAAAGCGACTACCCCACAAGTGCAACATTTTTCGCAACTACACAATAAGATCTTTCCTGTTTTTCCTGGCAACCAATTAATATGATTCCTCCACAAAAAGAGGAGGAGATAGAGATACTACCTTATGTAAGAGAGAAATGCTGTGGATATTCAAACTTGAGACTAGTGTACTTTGGGACTCAATTCTGAGTTCAGTCTAACAAACTATTGGGATTGATATCCTATATAGATCAAATATGAGTATGTAACCATATGCCCTACCATTAGCATCCTTCCTGTATAATATATATACTTATTCAATCATATATATATATATATATATATATATATATATATATATATATATATATATATATATATATACTGTATATATATATATATATATATATATATACAGTATATATATATATATATATATATATATATATATATATATATATTTATTTATTTATTTGAAACTGACCCTTCTAGCTCTCCAATAACTGAGGTATCACGACAGTCCATTTTTGAGTTACATTTGTATGTTTAACTATACTCTATATCACTATCTACAGTTGTGTCCCTCTGACTGATACTGGCTTTGTTACCCATCCTTTCAATTACATTAATAGTAGTATACAAGTACCCTTCTTGATAAGTCAAATGTGGCCTTTATAGGAATGTGTGTACTATATAATTATGATACTAATAATGATTTCTAACAATATATGCCTCTGCTCTTCATGTAAATTGGAAAACAGGGTCTATCATCTCTGTATTGTTTATCATAATTTCTGTTGCAAGCTCCTTAGTAATATGTGGAGTTTGTTTCTTCCCCCTATTCAGTCTGGCACTATGTGACTTAGAAGCCACTTTTTGTTTTATGTTATTTTGTATATACTTATCTAGGTATATTTGTGTATTTAGTAGATGTTTTTAAAGTAAATACACCCTACACTTTTCTTGTTTAATACAAGTGGGTTTTTGTTCCCTATATGGAAGTATGACTTCTAGGGGTGTTAAATACTCATTTGCTGTTATCATAAAAATATATGTATTAGAATACTTTGTATTTGTTCATGATCAGGTTTCACTTCACCAGACCGAGGGTTACAAACTCTGGGCGTGATGTTTTTATAATGGCAATTCTGTTTTTAGCCAATGAAAATGCATGCCATTTTGTATATATGTCTCACCTGTGACTGGCTTTCCACAGCTTTGATTACAGCTCTATGCCGAAATGCGTAAGCAAGCCAGCCAGATGACTTTTGACCGTGTGACAGTCTTGCTTTTATGATTATTTTGGAATAAATGCTACGTTTTATACTACAACCTTGCTGCTGCCCCTTTTATTTTCTTTGGACTGTACTGTGATAGCCTGATGCACGCAACAGCACCCTGCACTGGTCCCTTTTTATTCCACATTAGCTCCAGGATTCTATTGGGAGCACTATCTAGAGCACTACAATGAGGTTTCTGTGTGGCGGTACCGTGTCCGCGCTTCGGCATTTATCTCTCCAGCGGGATAGCCCTTGTATACACGGAGAAGAGAAAAAGAGCCAATAGGAGTACCTGATCGTCAGGCTGTTGGACCAGAGGTGTTATGTGATTGGCTACAGTATCGCTCTATCCACCAGGTTTCGACCACGCCCACCGAAGACGGACCTGGATTTCGTTGGGCGCCGTGAGCTGCTTTATGCCAGAGAAAGGGCAGAATCTGCAGCAGGACCACTGATAAATGATAGCCATATCCTCTGAACTCCTTTACACATATTGGTGCACACTGCACTTTGCATAAATATCAGTATGATACTATGAGTCACAGAATCTCTGCCTAAATAATTTTATTCTCCTTGTTGCTCTCACATATGTAAGTGCTCTTCTTGTCTCCTGTGGGGCTGAATTGGCATAGCCATTCTCCCCTAGAGGCGGGACATCTTCATTTCGTATATATTTTTCAGTATTCTCCTTACTTTTTTGGTATTTTGTACCTTGTATCTAAGCCTCTGCAGACTGCCCCCTTTTTTCACTTCTTTTGACAGACTTGCATTTTAGCCAATTAGTGCTAGTGCTGACTCCACAGTAGTGAGCACAATGTTATCTATATGGCACACATGAGCTAGCAATGTCTAACTGTGAAAAACTGTCAAAATGCACTGAGATAAGAGGCGGCCTTCAAGGGATTAGAAATTAGCACATGAGCCTACCTAGGTTTAGCTTTCAACAAAGAATACCAAGAGAACAAAGCAAATTTGATGATAAAAATAAATTGGTAACTGGGAGTGAGCACAATGTTATCTATATGACACACATGAACAAACATTACATGTTATTAGTTATTCACAGCCAGACTTTGAGATAAGAGGTGGACTGCAGAGTCTTAGAAATCAGACTATAAGACTTCCTAGGTTTAGCCTTTAAAAAAAAATACCAAGAGAAAAAAAGCAAATTTGATGATAAAAGTAAATTGGAAAGTTGTTTAAATTACATGTCCTATCTGAATCATGAAAGTTTAATTTGGACTTTACTGTCCCTTTAAAATTGTTTGCCCTATCAGAATCATGAAAGTGTAATTTTGACTATACCGTCCCTTTTAACAGATAAAAGTGCAGTGTTTAAGTTTTGACTTTCCATTAAGAGAGATGAAGCCAGTAATTTATCTTCTGGTTATTTTTCATTTGAATTGAATTTCTGGCATGGATGGAGTTTTTTCCCATTCAATTTCCTTTTTTTTCATTTTAGACATATATGACAATTTTTTTAAATCACTTGGCTTCAACAAAATGCATTTCACTAAAGGTTACTTGAACCAAGAACTTCATATTTTAATATGCATAAGCTATACACAAATGCTGCAATTATCTTTCAAGTTAATGTAACTTCTGTATGGGCTCTTATACAAAATGATTACAAATAAATAAATTAACTGATTTGATTGTGATTTGAACATGTTAACTTTAACAGTGAGACATCTAGATACTTAATGAGCCATAATAGTTGAAAAATTAATATATTATTAATCCCTAATCTGCCGTCTGCCCACATCGCCCCCACTATACTAAATTTATTAAGCCCCACACCACCGCCACTATAATAAACCTATTAACCCCTAAACTGCAAGCCCCCCACAACGAAATATACTAAACTATAAACTCCTAAACCGAAAGCCCCCCACATCGAAATAAACTAAATTAAACTATTCACCCCTAAACCTAACGCCCCCCTAACTTTATATTAAATTTACAATTTCCTTATCTTAAATTAAATTAAAACTTACCTGTCAAATTAAAAAAAATAAGTTTAAACTACCAATTAAACTAATATAATTAATATAACTAACTACCAATTAAATAAAACTAAACTACACATTAAAAAAATCCTAACACTACTCTAAAAATTAAAAAGTATCTAATTACAAAAAAATAATAATACTGAGTTACAAAAAATAACAAACACTAAATTACGGAAAATAACAAACGAAAGTATCCAAAATAAAAAACAGTTACACCTAATCTTATAGCCCTATCAAAATAAAAAAGCCCACATAAAATAAAAAAACCTAGCCTACAATAAACTACCAATGGGTCTTAAAAGAACCTTTTGTGCGGCATTGCCCCAACGATATCAGCTCTTTTACCTGTAAAAGATAACACAATTCAAATTAGCCAATAGAATGAGAGCTGCTTCAAATCCTATTGGCTGATTTGAATAGCCAATAGGATTTTAGCAGCCCTAATTACTATTGGCTGATTCAAATTTTTCAGCCAATAGGAATGCAAGGGACGCCATCTTGAATTGCGTACTTTGCATTGAAGATTCAGTGTAAAGCGGCGACCGTATGAAGAGGATGCTCCACGCCAGATGTCTTCAGGATGGACCCGCTCCGCGCCTCCGGGATCAAGAAAGAAGATGCCGCCTGGATGAAGATTGAAGAGGCCGCCTGTATGAAGACTTCTCATGCTTGGATCAGGACTTCAAAGCCGGGATGAAGATTGAAGAGGCTGCCTGGATAAAGACTTCTCGCCGCCTGGATGAGGACTTCAACTCCAGGATGAAGATCATTCAAGCGGGATTTCAAAAACTGTAACTGGATCGTCGGGGGTTAGTGTTAGGGTTTTTTTAAGTTTTTTTTGGGTGGGTTTTATTTTTGTTTAGGGTTTGGGCCGTAAAAGAGCTAAATGCCCTTTTCAGGGCAATGGGTATCTTAGAATTTTTTAGAATTAGGTTTTTATTTTGGGGAGTTGGTTGGGTGGTGGGTTTTACTGTTGGGGGGGTCTTGGTGTTTTTTACAGGTTAAAGAGCTGTTACATTTGAGGCAATGCCCCACAAAAGGCCCTTTTAAGGGCCATTGGTAGTTTATTGTATGCTAGGGTTTTTTTGTTTTTTTTTGTGGGGGCTTTTTTATTTTGATAGGGCTATTAGATTAGGTGTAATTCTTTTTATTTTGGATTATTTCATTTTTTGTAATAAAGTGGGGGGGTTGTAATTTTAGGTTTTAGTGTAAGGTAGTTAGGATTTATTTCACAGGTAAGTTTGTATTTATTTTAACTAAGTAGTTAGTAAATAATTAATAACTATTTACTAACTAGTCTACCTAGTTAAAATAACGATTAGTTATATTGTAGCTAGCTTAGGTTTTATTTCACAGGTAAGTATGTATTTAGTTTTAAATAGTTATTATTTAGTTAATAATTGTAAGTTTAATTTAGCTCTATTATGTTAAAGTTAGGGGTGTAAGGCTTAGGGTCACATTAGGGTTACGTTAGGGTTAGGTTTAGGGGTTACTATAGTTTAATTTATATTTTTGCGATATGGGGGGCTGGGAGTTTAGGGGTTAATAGGTTTATTTAGTGGTAGTGATGTGGGAGGCCAGAGGTTTAGGGGTTAATAACTTTATTTAGTTGTGGCGATGTCGGGGAGAAGCGGAATAGGGGATAATAACTTTAGTATAGTGGCGGCAATATCGGGAGTGGCAGATTAAGGGTTAATAGCTTTATTTAGGTGGTGGTGATATCGGGAGCGGCAGATTAGGGGTTAATAACATTATGTAAATGCGGCGATGTCGGTGGGGGGCAGATTAGGGGTGTTTAGACTCTGGGTTTATGTCAGGGTGTTAGGTTTAAACGTTAGTTTTCTTTCCCCATAGACATCAATGGGCTGCGTTACGGAGCTTTCATTCCGCAATCGCAGGTGTTAGGTTTTTTTTTTTTTACACCTTCTCCCGATTGATGTCTATGGGGGAAGCATGCACGAGCACATCAAACACAGCACTTGTTTTGTGTGCGGTATGGAGCTCAACGCAGCCATATCGCACGCACAAGCCGGGTTTTTTAAAACTTGTAATGGCTGCGCTATAGGGGGTTAAATAATGCAACTTATGTTGCATTATTTACTTTCCCTATAGCGCTCAAAACTCGTAATCTAGGTGAATGTCTTCAGCTCATTAGAGTAAGTACTAAGTGAGCAGTTATCCTTCAGCTACTATTTTACTGCCCTCTGCATGGTGGAATAAAACAACAGCCAATCAGCATCATCTGTGCTGCGTTCACATTTTGTTTTACTGTGATTTTACCATAATGTTGTGAGATTTCATAATACATTTCCATAGACTGCAGTGAGAAATAAAGTGACTGTGCCTTCACATGCAAGATGCACTCTCAAGTCCTGGGATAAGCATCCTGATTGGTTACTGAAAGTCCCTTTATAATAGTATGTGACTACAGAGAAAATTTGAGGTAAAATATTTCCCTTTTTTACATAAAGATGTTCATATGATACTTTTTAATCAGTTTTTACACAAATGTTGTATCACTTTCAACTGATACAGCATTTGTATGGCAGGTCCTTTAATTTAAAAAATGTTATCAAATGTCACTATTATCATTTGTGGGTATACTTTTACCAGGTAAATATACTGAACTTATCAAATATTGAAACACTAGTGTCAGATTTATATATTTAGAAAAAGTATCTGCTTATCCAATTGTCAAGCACTACAAATAGAAAAAACCCCATAATATATGAGGATGCATTATTTCCATTACTGAAGTCTGTAAGTATTTTCCTCATTGTGGAATTAAATTGGCAAATGTTCTGTTATAGCTATAAATATAGAAAGTGCATCTCATCCACTCCTAATTTAACAAAAGTTTAATTGAATGGTCATAAGTTCTTCAACCTACATCAACCTACATCAATTTTACTAAAAATTAATGAGCTTCTCAGAAAAAGAGAACATTCATATATCTGGAACTAATTAACGTTCAGTTGATAGGCAATAAAGTTTTGCACGATTAAAAAAAAGAAGAAGCAAAAGAACAGGATATATATATTGAACTATTAAATCTCAAGATTTCTGCCAATAAGGATTTTCATTACTATTTTACTCAACACATATCTGACGGATATCAATTTTTTTTATTAAAGTAAATTGAAAAAAAACTATATTTTATGATGGCTGACTTTTTATTTTGTATGGGCCATTGCTTACCATTACAATAATACAATTCAATAATATAATATAATATATTAACTGTATATTAATGATTAAAGAATGGAAAGTGATATTTGCTATCATTGATTTTAAAATAGATCTTCTGAATGAAAGGAAAGTATATGATAGGAAAGAAAAGGGAGGAAAGAAAGAAAGACCCAACAAGCGCAAAAAGCTTTCTTCTAGCACAATTAACGCTCAAGCTGAAGTGTTAATTTGTGCTCCACTTGTAATCTGGCCCTAAATACATTTGATGGACCTCCCTCTAATCCCGGGTGCTGCCACTTTGGAGCTTAAAGGGATATTATACCCAAAAAAATTCTTTCATGATTTAGATAGAACATAACATTTTAAACAACTTTCTAATTTACTTCTTTTTCTTGTTATCCTTTGTTAAAAAACAGAAATGTAAGCTCAAAAGTGTGCATGTGTCTGCAGCACTATTTAGCAGCAGTTTTGCAACAGTGTTATACATTAGCAGGAGCACTAGATGGCAGCACTATTTCCTGTCATGTAGTGCTTCAGGCATGTGCACGCTACCTACCTAGGTATCTCTTCAACAAAGAATAACACAAGTATTAAATAAATTGATAATAGAAGTAAATTGGAAACTTTTTAAAAATGGTATTCTCTATCTGAATCATGAAAGAAATTTTTTGGGTTTAATGTCCCTTTAAGTTACACTGCAGGTATCTGAAGGAGAGTTACTGCACATGTGCAAACAGATCAGCACTGGAATGTAGTGATAGAAAGATAGATTTCAACATGGCAGCACCCATGACTAGAGAAAGGCAGGGAATAACCGCAATGCTATGATTATAAAATGTATTAAGGCCTAGATTACAAGTGGAGCGCTATTTAATGCTCCTGCTCGAGCGTTAACTGTGCTAGAAGCAAGCTTTTTGCGCACATTAGGTTGCGCTCCTATTATGAGTTGAAAGTAAACTTTTTTTTGCTCGATAACCTATTCCCACATAGGAGTCAATGAAGAAAAACCCGATCACATATTCTCAAGTACGCTAACCTGACATGAAAATACTAATATTTCACATTCCAATGTTCTTTACATAGAAAAATATGTTCTATTTATTCATAAATACATATTTATATTTACAGTATATATATATATATATATATATATATATATATATATATATATATATATATATATAAAGCTTTTTGTAAAATATTTATCTATGCCTATATTTATATATAGATGATTACATATAGGTACAGATATAAACAGATATATTTTGGAATATCTATTTAAAAATATATAGAACATATTCTGCTACGTGCAGAACATTGGAATGTGAAATATTTACAGTAAATACACAGTATAATACTTTATTAAATATAAATATTACATAAATATGCTTTTACATGTTTTCATCTACTTAACTGCAAAGGGCTGAAATGTACTTCTATATATGTGTACATTTGTATTTATGTGTTTCTATGTGTATATAAGTCTGTAAATACATATATACACATATAAATACATTTGTACACACATATAAACATATATAGATGCATAGACATTTTTAGACATGTACTACTGTATGTATCTCTATGTTGAAGCTCTTTGCCTTTATTTTTTTATAACACCTGAGACCTCATATCTTTGAGCCTTTATACATTTTTTGTGCAATATTTTTTTGAAATATTTTTTTTTAGATGGTGTTATGAGTGTAACTGTACTTTGTAATGTATTTTTGATCGGCTAGATTACGAGTTTTGCGTTATCCTTAAAAAGCAGCGTTGAGAGGTCCCAACGCTGCTATTTTCCTAACGCTGGTATTACGAGTCTTGCAGGTACAGGTGTACCGCTCACTTTTTTTCCACGACTCAAACATACCGCAAATCCACTTACGTCTATTGGGTATCCTATCTTTTTAATTGGATTTTCCTATTACCGGTATTACGAGTCTTGGAAATAGTGAGCGGCAGACCCTCTCCTGTCAAGACTCCTACCTCATTTAAAAGTCAGTAGTTAAGAGTTTTATGGGCTAACGCCGTAACATAAAACTCTTAACTAAAGTGCTTAAAAGTACACTAAGACCCATAAACTACCTATTAACCCCTAAACCAAGTACCCCCACCCCACATCGCATAACTTTAATTAACTAAATAATTCCTGTTTAAAACTAAATACTTACCAATAAAATATACCCTAAGCTAGCTACAATATAACGTATAGTTACATTGTACCTAGCTTAGGGTT
This sequence comes from Bombina bombina, assembly GCF_027579735.1. Lineage (NCBI taxonomy): Eukaryota > Metazoa > Chordata > Amphibia > Anura > Bombinatoridae > Bombina > Bombina bombina. Next base: position 514,684,722 of record NC_069503.1, on the reverse strand, counting down.
TATTTTTATTTTACAGGCAACTTTGTATTTATTTTAACTAAGTACAATAGTTATTAAATAGTTATTAACTATTTAATAACTACCTAGCTAAAATTAATACAAATTTACCTGTAAAATAAAAATAAACCTAAGTTACAATTACACCTAACACTACACTATAATTAAATTAATTCCCTAAACTAACTACAATTAAATACAATTAAATAAAATTATCTAAATTACGGGAAAAAAAACACTAAATTACAGAAAATAATAAAATAATTACAAATTTTTAAAACTAATTACACCGAATCTAATCCCCCTAATAAAATAAAAAGCCCCCCAAAATAATAAAAATCCCTACCCTATACTAAATTACAAATAGCCCTTAAAAGGGCTTTTTGCGGGGCATTGCCCCAAAGTAATCAGCTCTTTTACCTGTAAAAAAAATACAATACCCCCCCAACATTAAAATCCACCACCCACACACCCAACCCTACTCTAAAACCCACCCAATCCCCCCTTAATAAAACCTAACACTAACCCCTTGAAGATCACCCTACCTTGAGACATCTTCACCCAACCAGGCAGAAGTGGTCCTCCAGACGGCCAGAAGTCTTCATCAAGATGGCATCTTCTATCTTCATCCATCCGGAGCGGAGCGGGTCCATCTTCAAGACATCCGACGCGGAGCATCCTCTTCCTTCCGACGACTAACACTAAATGACGGTACCTTTAAGTGACGTCATCCAAGATGGCGTCCCTTCAATTCTGATTGGCTGATAGAATTTTATCAGCCAATCGGAATTAAGGAAAAAATCCAATTGGATGATCCAATCAGCCAATAGGATTGAGCTCTCATTCTATTGGCTATTCCAATCAGACAATAAAATGCAAGCTCAATCCTATTGGCTGATTGGATCAGCCAATAGGATTGAACTTCAATCCTATTGGCTGATTGCATCAGCCAATAGGATTTTTTCTACCTTAATTCCGATTGGCTGATAGAAAGTTATTTTATTTAGATTATTTTAAATTATATTTAAGTTAGGGGGGTGTTAGGGTTAGGGTTAGACTTAGGTTTAGGGGTTAATATATTTATTATAGTGGTGGCGACGTTGGCGGCGGCAGATTAGGGGTTAATAAGTGTAGTTAGGTGGCAGCAACATTGGGGGTGGAAGAGTAGGGGTTAATAAATAAAATGTAGGGTTCGGCGATGTTGGGGGCAGCAGATTAGGGGTTCATAAGTATAATGTAGGTGGCGGCGGTGTCCGGAGCGGCAGATTAGGGGTTAATAATATAAAGCAGGTGTCGGAGATGTAGGGGTTAATAAGTGTATTATTAGGGGTGTTTAGACTCGGGGTTCATGTTAGGGTGTTAGGTGTACACATAAAATGTATTTCCCCATAGGAATCAATGGGGCTGCGTTAGGAGCTGAACACTGCTTTTTTGCACTGCTTTGTTAGCCCCGCAAGCCTTACCGACAAAAACTCGTAATCTAGACAGATGTGTTTTGTGACACTTTTTTGTTTTGCAAAACAGTTAACCAGAGCTCTGAGGAAGCAGTAATCATTCTAGTGTAAATCGTTATTGTGTTCAGCGATCGTGTTTACTTTCAACTTGTAATACGAGTGGAAAACCCAACGCACACAAACAGCCTCAATAAACCTCTTAATGCTTGCACGTAACTGTTAACGCACCACTCGTAATCTGGCTCATGGTGTTTAATGTCCCTTTAATATTGCATCGGTATATTTAATACAATACAAAGTGTAACATCGGTAAACATAGAGAAGGAACCTTAGCCATCTTCCTGTGGTATGTTATAATGAAGAAGGTAACTAAATGATGAAGATATAAAAGATGGATGATGTGATTAAACATAGACATGTGATTAAAAGTTGGATTATGGTCTGATCATAGATAGAGAATGTTGGACAGCATTGTTATAGATCAGGTGGGCTAGAGTCATAGACGCTAGTACTGAGGTTACAGAGATTGCTTCTCTTTCTGTATTTGTATTATGACCCTGGGGAAAGTCTCCCTAATGGTGGAAATGTGGACTCCTTGCCCAATGTGCCTAGACGGATATGGCTGCACCTCAATGATGGGTCCAAAGAGGCAAAAACGATTATCTGGGGTTGTCATTTCCCTTGTTCAGAGGAGAATTTACATTCGGCTAGATTACGAGTTTTGAGCGCTATAGTGAAATTAACGAACGCAGCAAAAGTTGCGTTATTTAATCCCCTATAGCGCTGCCATTACAAGTTTTAAAAAACCTGGCTTGTGCGGGTGATACAGTGCTTTTAAGCTCCATACCGCACCAAAAACAAGCAGTGTTTTGACGTGCTCGTGCACACTTTCCCCATAGACATCAATGGGGAGAGCGGGCTAAATACACCTGCGATCATGGATTAAAAAGCTCCGTAATGTAGCCCCATTGATGTGTATGGGGAAAAAGAAAATACTGTTTAAACCTAACACCCTAACATAAACCCCGAGTCTAAACACCCCTAATCTGCCGCTCCCGATATCGCTGCCACCTAAATAAAATTATTAACCCATAATCTGCCGCTCCCGATATCGCCGCCACTATACTAAAGTTATTAACCCCTATTCCACCGCACCCCAACATCGCCCACACTATACTAAAGTTATTAACCCCTATTCCGCCGCTCCCTGACATATTTGCCACAACTAAATAAAGGTATTAACCCCTAAACCTCTGGCCTCCCACATCACTACCACTAAATAAAACTATTAACCCCTAAACCGCCAGCCCCCCACATTGCAACAGCCTAAATTAAACTATTAACCCCTTCCCCTAAACCTAACCCTAACACCCCCTAACTTTAACATAATTAAAATAGATCTAAATTAAAGTTACAATCATTAACTAAATAATTCCTATTTAAAACTAAATACCTGTGAAATAAACCCTAAGCTAGCTAATAGTTACATTGTAGCTAGCTTAGGTTTCATTTTTATTAAACAGGTAAGTTTGTATTTATTTTAACTAGGCAGACTAATTAGTAAATAGTTATTAACTATTTACTACCTACCTAGTTAAAATAAATACAAACTTACCTGTGAAATAAAACCTAAGCTACCTTACACTAAAACCTAAAATTACACAAAATAAAAAACACTAAAATTACAAAAAATAAAAAAACCTGCCATTTTTTGTAGGACCTTTTGTAGGGCATTGCCCTAAGTTAAACAGCTCTTTTGCTACAGTATACAACCCCCCCCCCCCTCCCAAACTACCAAGGGGCCTTAAAAGGGCCTTTTGTAGGGCATTGCCCTAAATTAAACAGCTCTTTTGCTACAAAAAACAACAACCATCCCAAACAGTATACAAACCCCCACCTCCAAACTACCAAGGGGCCTAAAAGGGCCTTTTAGAGTTAAACAGCTCTTTTGCTACAAAACCAAAAACAAACACCCCCTAAAAAAATACATTACACAAAATAACAAACAAATTATCAAAAATAATACAAATTATTCCTATTCTAATACCCATTAAAAAAAAAAACACCCCAAAATAAAAAACCTAATTTAGAATAAACTACCAATGGCCCTTAAAAGGGCCTTTTGTAGGGCATTGCCCTAAAGATATCGAGGCCCATTTATCAAGCTCCATATGGAGCTTGAGGGCCGTGTTTCTGGCAAGTCTTCAGACTCGCCAGAAACACAAGTTAAGTTAAGTTACGCTCTGATGAGGCGAACAAGAATCACCGGAATTCAACCCGATCGAATAAGATCGGGTTGATTAACACCCCCATTGGCCGCGAGTCTGCAGGGGGCGGTGTTGCACCATTGCTGGTGCAATGCTGAATACGGAGAGCGTATTGCTCTCCACATTCAGCGAGGTCTTGCGGACCTGATTCGCACTGTCGGATCAGGTCCGCAAGACCTTTAATAAATTGGCATTATCAGCTCTTTTTGTGAAAATAAATACAAATACCCACTAACATTACAAACCCCCGCCCCCCAAACCCACAAAATAAAAAAACTATGTAAAAAAACCTAAGCTACCCATTGCCCTGAAAAGGGCATTTGTATGGGCATTGCCCTTAAAAGGGCATTTAGCTCTTGTATTGCCCAAACTCTAAGCTAAAAAAAACCCCACCCAAAAAACCCTTAAAAAAACCTATCACTAATCTATTGGATGAATAATCCAATAGAATGAGAGCTGCTTAAATCCTATTGGCTGATTTGAACAACCAATAGGATTTTAGCAGCTCTATTTCCTATTGGCTGATTCAAATTTTTCAGCCAATAGGAATGCAATGGACGCCATCTTGGATCGCGTACCTTGTATTGAAGATTCAGTGTATGGCGGTGACCGTACGAAGAGGATGCTCCGCGCCGGATGTCTTCAGGATGGACCCGCTCCGCGCTGCCGGGATCAAGATAGAAGATGCCGCCTGGATGAAGATTGAAGAGGCTGCCTGGATGAAAAGATCTCGCCGCTTGGATGAGGACTTTGCCGCTGGGATGAAGATTGAAGAGGCCGCCTGAATGAAGACTTCTCGCCACCTGGATGAGGACTGCTCCACCGGGATGAAGATCGTTCAAGCAGGACTTCAAAAACTGTAAGTGGATCATCGGGGGTTAGTGTTAGGTTTTTTAAGGGTTTTTTGGGTGTTTTTTTTTCATAGTTTAGGGTTTGTGCATGTAAAAGAGCTAAATGTTCTTTTAAGGGCAATGCCCATCCAAATGCCCTTTTCAGGGCAATGGGTAGCTTAGGTTTTTTTTAGATTTAGTTTTTTTTTATTTTAGGGGGATGGTTGGGTGGTGGGTTGTACTGTTAGGGGGTCTTTGTATTTTTTTAACAGGTAAAAGAGCTGTTTAACTTAGGGCAATGCCCTACAATAGGCCCTTTTAAGGGTCATTGGTAGTTTATTGTAGGCTAGGGGTTTTTTTTTATTTTGGGTGGGCTTTTTTATTTTGATAGGGCTATTAGATTAGGTGCAATTCTTTTTTATTTTTGATAAATTAGTTTGCTATTTTCCATAATTTAGTGTTTGTTGTTTTTTGTAATTTAGTCTTTTTTTTTTTGGAATTAGATACTTTGTAATTTTTAGAGTAGTGTTAGGATTTTTTTAATGTGTAGTTTATTTTATTTTAATTGGTAGTTTAAAATTAGTTTAATAATTATATTAGTTTAATTGTTAGTTTAAACTTAGTTTTTTTAATTTGACAGGTAAGTTTTAATTTAATTTGAGATAAAGGAAATTGTAATTTTAATATAAAGTTAGGGGGCGTTAGGTTTAAGGGTTACTAGTTTAAATTAGTTTATTGCGATGTGGGGGCTTTTGGTTTAGTACTCCAGAAACACAATCCAATTTTTTTTGTTTTTTGTAAATGTTTGTAAGTTTTAAACTATTAGCAAATAGCATGTCTCTTCTGTTATAGTAGTAATGGTGGAAAGAACAAAAGGTGTTTCGTTATTTTCACAGGCAAAACCAAGGGTTATTCCAGGGTATTCTAGAAATGTGGTTTGGATTTTTCACCTACACTTAGGTCCATGTGGAATTCATAACACCACTATTGCACTTGTGAAGTATCTCACCTCTGGGATACGTCTAACTGTTTTCTTTTTTTTCTTTTTTACATATGTTAGTGTTTTATAGAGGGGTTTTTTTTTATTATTTCTTTGTTCAGTTTGTTTGTTCAGTAATGTTTTGAAGGAGTTTGTGTAATGTCAGTGCCCTTCACAATGAGACTTGTTCTATGTTACAAGATAGATTTGATTATAACTGAGAATAACTTACAACTTGCAGATTTTATAAGGGGGTTACAAATATTTTTGAATTCCACAATTTTCAAATTGCAGCAAGTTTTTCCATGGCATAATAGATTCACAAACAGGTTTTACTGAGACTAGGCCAGGGAGTGGTAGGAGCAAACCCAACTGTGGGTGATATCTCCAACTTCACAGGCCTCGCCAGGATCTACAACTTCATCAGTTTTATGTTGTTCAACATAGCTGATTTTAAAAAGGGGAGATGAAAGAGCTTTAGTGGAATAACACAGCAAGCTATGGCACAATGATGAGTGTGGTACTTTGAGTAATTTCTAAAGGCACTTGGAGTGGTGCACTGAGGAGTCACACATCCTTACTTAGGTCCCACTGTTGTCCCATTTGTGTCATGTAGAGGGGTAGCCAGACCCAGTGTTATCCTCCGCTTCACTCTCCCCAAACTAGCACTATGCACAGTACTTGAGTAACAGTTTGCAACTAGGGAGGCTGGGGGGGATTACATTTAGGGGCTGACAGAGGAACTTTAGGGCCAGGTGACTACGTTTTGAGGTCTGATATGGCAATATGGTAACAAAGGGGCTGTAGCGCTAAGGGTGTGATCTGATCTTTATTCCTAATTATTATTAAGTAGAAAGTTATACTCAGCCCATTTTTGTGTTTAACATTTAATCTTCCCAGAAAGCAACAGATGTTGCTATTCATACATTATTTATTCGTTTTCAGCATTGCCTCTCTCTAGACAGTAAACATTGTTATACAAAACATTAGATTAAATGTAAAAGCTAAGCATCTGCTTATTTATCCCTTCATCCCTACAGTTTATACTTTATAAGCTCAGGGAGTCAAATAGATGTTTAAAAGCATGTTTTACAGTAATGAAAGAGAACACACAGCATAGGAATCATTAAAACAGCTTAGAAGAGAACAAGAGCAATAAAGATAACAAATGAAGTGACAACAATCACCTGCAGTCTTAAATCTGGAATAGTCTTCAGTCACATCCATTTCCTGGCCTAGGTCAGATCAGAATTAGATGTTGTCTGAGGTATTGATTTACAGATGTCTCTCTGTGCTCCTCTTTATGCTTGTGGAAAGCTGCAATGATTTCACCTCCAGTGTTCATGAAAACCGCATTGCACAAGGGACCCAACAAAATATGTTTCTTTTTTTCTATTTTGAAACTCTGCCTGTGTGTTTGCCTTTTTAAAGTAGAATCATATTGTTTGGCTCTGAAAGAGCACAAGATGAAACCAGGCAACAGTGCAGCAAGTCCTCTGCTTAAATAGCTGTTTTGGCCACAAGTAACTTCTACCTTAAAGGGACACGGTACCCAAAAAAATTATTTCGTGATTCAGATAGAGCATGAAATTTTAAGCAACTTTCTAATTTACTCCTATTATCAAATTTTCTTCATTCTCTTGGTATCTTTATTTGAAATGCAAGAATGTAAGTTTAGATGCCGGCCCATTTTTGGTGAACAACCTGGGTTGTCCTTGCTGATTGGTGGATAAATTCATCCACCAAGAAAAAAGTGCTGTCCAGAGTACTGTTTTTCAGCAGTATACGCACATATCCTGTGAGGGACATTGCACAAGTATTCAAACCCCATGCCTGTTTTGAGAGGTGGCTGTGATGTTTATTGCTTCTGATGTGTCATACAAGCTACTGCTGACCCTCTAAGAAGGTGTGGTGTTTGAATGCTGGTGCATGGGTCCTCCCAGGATATGTGCGTATGCCGCAGAAAATCAGTAATAACTTTTACTAGAAGCATTTTTGCTAATGGAAGTATATTGCAAAAATCCTTATATCTCAAATTGAAATGCACCCTTGCACATTTCCTTTTTGACTTTTCTATCCTTTTAATGTGACTGTACCTGCACATGTCAGATGTACAATCCCTTGCAAGTCCTGGGATGCTTGAGTAAAATATCTTCTTTTTTTACAAAGGATTTTTTTAAGCGATTTTTTCATTTGAGTAGCATGTCCCTTTTAATTTTAACAATTATCTTATTATTTATTATCATTTATTTGTATAGCACTGTAAAATGCTGTAGCAATGGGTACAAAGGTAGAAAGGTAGGGGGTGTATAGAGATTAACATTTTTTTAAAAGCAAATTTATTTTGAATATATTTAAATGCTACTCATACATATGCATGGTAGAACATTTTTGAGTACAATATCCTTTTAAACCAGTACAATAAGATAGTGTTTGCTTACCAGACATATACAGAAAGCCATTTGAAATACCTTACTTTTAAATAAAAATACTTCTGAACAACCATGTGCACGCTTGGGGGTCGATTTATCGATGTCTGGCGGTCATGGTCCTCTGTAGCGGATCATGTCTGCCAGACATCGCTGAATGCCGACAGCATACGCCGTCGGCATTTAACATTGCACAAGCAGTTCTGGTGAACTGCTTGTGCAATGCTGCCCCCTGCAGATTTGAGCAGAGGGTGTCAATCAACCCGATCATACACGATCGGGCAGATTACAGACCGCAGCCTCAGAGGAGGCGTATGAGTTAAAAGGATGTAAAACCCAATTTTTTTTTTCATAATTTAGATAGAACATAAAATTTGAAACAACTTTCTTATCTAATTTATCATATTGTCTTTGTTTTCTTGTTATCCTTATTTGAAAAACAGAGATGTAAGCTCAAGAGTGTGCACATGTCTACAGCACTATATGGCAGCAGTTTTGCAACAATGTTATACATTAGCAGTAGCACCAGATGGCAGCACTATTTCATGTCCTGTAGTGCTTGAGGCATGTGCACGCTACCTACCTAGGTATCTCTTTAACAAAGAATAACATGAAAATTAAACATTTTTGATAATAGAAGTAAATTGGAAACTTTTTAAAAATTGTATTCTCTATCTGAAAAATTAAAGAAAATTTTTGGGTTTAATGTCCATTTAAGGAGCATCGGTCTTAAGACAGCTGCTTCTAAACTCCTGCTTCCAGTGAGTCGAAACAGCTGCATTGGGGCTGATTCGGGCAATGGTAAATTGGCGCCTTGGGCTGTACTCTTGGGATAAAATGTGAGAATTTATTAGTATATAACTGTGCATTTATTTGTTATTTCATATTTTATGTTTAAAAAAATTGTTATCATATGCTACGGTCTTTGCAAATAAATAGGAATCAGAATTTTGATGTGAATAAAACTCTGTGCTAGATTCCTAGATGCTTGCGCTGTTGCTGAGGGTTCTCGTTGTTAAAGGGACACTGAACCCAATTTTTTTCTTTCAAGATTGAGATAGAGCATGACATTTTAAGCAACTTTCTAATTTACTCCTATTATACATTTTTCTTCATTCTCTTGCTATCTTTATTTTAAAAGCAGAAATGTAAATCTTAGCAGTCAGCCCATTTTAGGTTCAGCACCATGGATAGCGCTTGCTTTTTGGAGGCTTATATTTACCCATCAATAAGCAAGAATAACCCAGGTTTTCAACCAAAAATGGGCCGGGTTCCTATGCATCACATTCCTGCTTTTTAAATAAAGATAGCAAGAGAATGAAGAAAAATTGATAATAGGAGTAAATTAGAAAGTTGCTTAAAATTGCATGCTCTATCTGAATCATGAAAGAAAAAAATTGGGTTTAGTGTCCCTTTAAGGCAAGGTCCTGTTCAAAATGAATTGAGCATTGTTAGTGGGTCATTCATGCAATTAACATCTATAATTGCAATAAGTGAAATGAACTTATTGCTAAGTTATTAATACAAATATAATGCAGCAGTGTCAGAAACATACTTTAAACATGTTAAAGGGGCATTCATTTGGGCTTCACTCGTAATCTGGCCCTAACTGTCTTGCTGGATAGGACAAGAGATGCCTCAGAAATGTGCTTTTCCCTCTGTTAAAGGAACAGTCTAGTCAAAAATAAACTTTCATGATTCAGATAGAGCATGTCATTTTAAACAACTTTCCAATTTACTTTTATTATCAATTTTGCTTTGTTCTCTTGGTATTCTTAGTTGAAAGCTAAACCTAGTTAGGCTCATATGCTAATTTTTTAGCCCTTGAAGGCCCCTTTTATCTGAATTCATTTTGACAGTTTTTCACAACTAAAAGCCGTTCATATATTCCTTATAGATAACATTGTGCTCATGCCCGTGGAGTTACCTAGGAGTCAGCACTGATTGGCTAAAATGCAAGTCTGTCAAAATAACTGAAATAAGGGGGCTGTCTGCAGAGGCTTAGATACAAGGTAATTACAGAGGCAAAAAGTTTATCAATATAACTGTGTTGTTTATGCAAAACTGGGGAATGGGTAATAAAGGGATTATCAATCTTTTTAAACAATAACAATTCTATAATTAACAGAGGGAAAAGTGATTTGGAGTTGGTTTTGAAGATCAGCCTTAGGGAGTGTCTGATAAGAGTGACTATCTGAATTGTAATCAAACCTTGAACCCGATTCAAGAGGGATATCCCTGTAATTGAACTGTGTGGTAAACTAGATTGCTACATATGCACTTTGGACTGTTATATTAACTCTTTAAATTATAGGTTCCTGTGGACTGTATATGTTAAATTCTATTTTATATTTGGTTATATGGCTCCCCCTCTCAGCTAAAGGGGTTCAATCTATTAGTGTTAGGTGTAGTCTCAGAAATTTGGCAGACAAGAACAAGGGCTGGGTGTTTCAGAGTGTTCTAGAGTCATGGTTGAGAGACCTACACTTCAACCTAGAATGCAGCATTCATAAATAGCTGAGCCAACTTTGCACACTAGCTGAGAGTCATTTTTGGCCATTCTTCCTGGGGATTTTTTCCATGTGGTCCAAGTTGATTGGGTGGCACTTAAGGACTTCAATTTTCAAATAGTGGCACAGATTTAATAAGACTGAGATCAGGACTTTGATTGAGCCACTATAGGATATTCATGTTTTTGTTCTTGTGCCATTCAGAAGTTATTTTTGCTTTGTGTTTTGGATCAACCTTCTGCTAACAGGTGATCATTCTCTAAGACTAAAAAAGGTTCTCCTGCCGTATAGCCAGATATTTTGCTCCATCCATTCTTCAATTCTCACAAGATCCCCAGGCCCTGCTGATGAAATATATCTAACGCCATAATGCTGCCTCCACCATACTTCACTGCAGGGATAATGTTCGTTAAAGTTTGCACTACACATAGCATTTAGGCTATGAGACCCGGAATGAGAACCTAGCACAGTGAAGGGGGTAAGTCGCACAGTGATGGGCATTAAAATGTATATATATATATATATATATATATATATATATATATATATATATATATATATATATGAATATATGCATATATATTCATGTATCAATATGTGAATATACACATATTAACACATAAATATATATGTATATAGGTATATGCATATATATTTACAGTGAGCACACAGTCCCCATAGATCACAATGTACAAGCACTTTTCAGAATCGTTTTTTTTTTTTTCCCGAACACCCAAACCCGCTTACTTTAAGCCCTAAAAACTGCTTTGTGCAGTTATGATTTAAAAAAATATAAATGGCTACTCTTTTTTTTTATTTATAAAAACAACACTACACTTCAATTTGGGGGGCAATTGGGGGTTAATCTTTAGAGCGCTAATTGCTAACGAAAGCTCGCGGTAGCAATAACCAGCCAATTGTAATGTCAATATATTAATATAAACATGCATTACAGATCAAGCTTTCTAATCTCCAATCATTATTTCTAACATCACCTCTTTTGTTACATCCTGAGCTGTGAATAACTATCAAATCATTACCAGCGTGTTTATAAAGAGGAACATTTAAGGAAGGTATCAAATATTCAACAAGGTTTCAAAACACATTTATTTTAAATACAAGGTCACAGTGCATTTCCAGAGTCAAGTATATTTGCAATTTAGAAAAATAAAGACTTCTTAAAAAAAAGTAACTATTAATATATATATATACAGTATATATATATATATATATATATATATATATATATATATATGTATATATATAATATCCTTACAATGTGTGTATATAAAAATATATGTAAAAGCAAAAAGGGTTGTGAAAGTGCAAAAACTCTAATGTATTGAAGCATTTTATCATTGCACTATTGTTTGGATATAACTGTGTGTTTAACCCCCTCAAAGGGGCTTAAACACATAGTTAAAATCAGCTCCACAGCAGCAATGCACTAATGGGAGCTAGCTGAATACATTTGAAGAGCCACTTACAAGCAAATATAACGTGTTAAGTCTCTTAAAATGACTTCTTCTGTCTGAGCCATACATTTTAGTTTGCATGTTTCTTCAATGTTCCCAATCAATGTTAACCAGCATGGAAACATATAAAACATTAGCTTTGAAGGGAGAGGGAGGGATGGGGCCCACACAATCTAAATAAACATAGGTGGGATGGAGACCCTATGCTTATAAAGGTAGGTGGGGAGGGTGAGGGGGATCACAACATAAAAATAAAACATAAATATAACATTTTATGTTTCTGGGCAGGAGGTGTATATAGCAACACAAGGAACCAGTAATAAGTGGCTCCTTATTATGTGATCAGTACAATAGGTTATTGCAGTGATCACATGGCATACAATGTTACAAAAATTAAAAATTAAGTAACAATTCCTGGTTAACAACTGCCCAGTTGCTATTTTGCTTCCAGTCAGGCAGGATTGTTGCTCTGTGACAGAAAATCTGTTGCTATTGACAACCCATTAACCCCTTGCATGACAAAAAAAATCAATAGATTGGCATCAATAAACCAACAGCTTTTTTCAGTTATTTTATTATTTTTGGCATCAATAAACCAACAGCTTTTTTCAAATCTATTTTTTTCTGATATATATATATATATATATATATATATATATATATATATATATTGCTCTACACTGAGTATACCATATATTCCATCACTTATAGATTATCCTGAAAAACGACTTATTTACCATAAAGACATCTATAAATTGGCATCAATTTACCAAAAGCTTTTTTCAAAGCTATTTTATTTTTTTCTGATATAATAGTAATTGTAATGTTAGGACTGGTCAACATTGGGATACCTTGTAAATGGGTGACTGGCTTAGGCAGAATATGGCCATAAAGTGTGACTAAGATCCCAATTTTAACATAAAAGCATAGGTGTTTTTTTACAGGCAATTTTTTGCAGCATTTAAAAATGTTTTGTTTATTTGCAAGTGCGCCAATATTTGGTCTCATTGGCTGCATTCCCAGATATGTATTTAAACTTTTTGCTGACCAGTGGGAATCCCGCTGATGCCAACGCTCTCTGTTATTAGCCAGTAATTGAGTGATCCACTAAGTGAAGAAAAAAGAAAGATAGAAAAAAAAAGAAGCTTTGTAATTTTTGTTTTGTAACATTTTTATAATTCCTGTTGGAATTATTTTAGGGAGAGAGAAAGCAGAAGTAATCTGTACTATATTATACTAGCAGATTTTTTGTTTTCTTGTGGATATATATATATATATATATATATATATATATACACATACATATATATATTGCCACAAGAAAGCTAAAAAATCTCAAAAAGATTTTAAAATGTTGAGGGGACATACAAAATTGCTAATGATACAGACTCTGATATTGACCTATATGCCTCATATGTCCCAATACCCACAGGTAGAAGTCTAAGTGGTTAGTAGAGATATATTGGAATTTAAGAATAATAATCTCTCTAATCTGAGTAAACAAGAACTATGGGCATTAAAAGATATACAGAACTGGCGGTATGTGGTGGTGAAATCATCAGACAAAGGGGGGAATATTGTAATCTGGCCCATAGAGATGTATATAATCGAAGCCATGAGGAAATTAGGGGACCGTACGTGTTACAAAACCCTATGGGGAGATCTGACCTCATCAAAACCTCTGCATCCTGCAAAAAGCTCTGTTTTCTAAATTAACAAATAGAGGTGATTGCAAGTTATTTATTTCAAAATACAGATATGCCCCAAAACCTTTAGTGAGAGAACATACCAAGACTAACTGGCTTACATTTGCCCAGTTCTATTCCCCCTACAGCAAAGAAGGCCTAGTCCCAAAAATGCTGCAGTTTGCTCAAAAAGTGGAGTGAGGAAAGATTCACGTTTTCACTGTTTGAAAAATTGCTTTGAAATGTATCATACAGTTGAAAAATACTGGTAATAATGCTGGGAATAGACAATTTGGCTATCCCAAAATGTGTGGGTTTTTTTTGTTTTTTTTTAAATAAATTATCACGCTTGACATTAATAAGGACAGCTGGGTGCATGAAAATCATATAATTTAATGCAGGCAGTTATGCACTCGCAAACAAGAGATTAACTGCCAATTGTTGGCATGAAATATACCAAAATGGGCCTAGATCAATACATTAGGTTGTCTACTATTACAACATATATAGGGCGAGATTACATATACTGCGCAGGCTTCAGCATAACTGCTGAAATCCGCGTCACCCTTAATTTCCCCTTGCACATCAGGGAATCACATAAACCCTGCCGGCAGTTCATAAAGTGCCATAAACCGGATAATCTAGCGATGTCCACAATTGTGCTTAAATACAAATTTCTGGAGTCGCCAGTGAATTACGGCACGAAAAAATATATATTTTTTAAATCTCACTTAAAAGTCTAATACACCTCCCAAATATAAACCTGACATGTAAAAACCCCTACATCTGCAATCCCGCCACATCACAACTAATAATAAAAGTATTAACCCCTAAACCAACAACCCCCCACAACGCAATATGCCTAATTAAACTATTAACCCCTAATCAGTCATTCACCCACATCGCAATCTCCCTATTATATGTATTAACCCCTAACCTGACATTCACCCACATCACAATCTCCCTAATATATGTATTAACCCCTAACCCGCCATTAACCCACATTACAATTAACCTAATTAAACTATTAACCCCTAATCTGCCATTAACCCACATCACAATTAACCTAATAAATCTATTAACCCCTAAACCGCCAAACCCCCACAATGCAATTAACCTATTTAAATTACTAAACCACCTAACCTAACACCCCCTAAATTAATTAAACCTAATCCCTATGAAAATAAAAACACCCCCTAATCTAAACTAAACTACCAATAACCCTTAAAAGGGCCTTTTGTAGGGCATTGCCCAAAGTTAAACAGCTCTTTTGCAAGTGCCCATTAAATACATAATCTAAAAAAAAAAAATAATTCTAACTCTAAGCCCCAAATAGGTACTCACCGCTCCTGAAGTTTTGCGGAGAAGGTCCTCTTCCAGGCGACGGTGAAGTCTACTTGGAACCGGCAACATCTTCCATCTTCATCTAGAACCAAACCGGCGCAGAGTGGAGATGACCGCGGAACTGAAGACCGTCAACCGCTGAGCCATGAAGTGTGGAGAAGCCTCTTCGTACGATCGCCGCCGTGCACTGAATATGGCATCCCTTGCATTCCTATTGGCTGATTTGATTCTTCGAATTCAAATCAGTCAATAGAATGAGAGCTACTGAAATTCTATTGGCTGTTCAAATCAGCCAATAGGATTTCAGAGTTAGGATTTTATTTAAGGGCATTAAAAGAGCTGAATGCCCTTTTAAGGGCAATGCCCATACAAATGCCCCTTTAGGGGCAATGGGTAGTTTAGGACTTTTTTTAGTGTTAGGTTTTTTTATTTTGGGCTTTGGTGGGTGGGGGGTTTTACTGTTAGAGAGGGGACTTCGTATTTTTTTAATGCAAAAGAGCTGTTTAACTTAGGGCAATGCCCTACAAAAAGCCCTTTTAAGGGCTATTGGTAGTTTAGTATTAGATTAGGGGGTGTTTTTATTTTGGGAAGGCTTTTTTATTTTTATAGGGATTAGGTATAATTTTTTTACTCTTACTGTTAGGATTTTTTATTTTAATCATAATTTAGTTTCTTATTATTTTATGTTATTTGGGGTTAATTTAGGGGGTGTTAGCTTAGGGGGCTTAGTAATTAAATTAGGTTTATTGCGATGTGGGGGTTTGGAGGTTTAGGGGTTAATAGATTAATTAGGTTTATTGCGATGTGGGTGAATGGTGGGATAGGGGTTAATAGTTTAATTAGGTTAATTGCGATGTGGGTGAATGGTGGATTAGGGGTTAATAGTTTTATTAGGTAGATTGTGAAGTGGGTGAATGGTGGATTAGGGGTTAATACATTTATTAGGTTTATTGCAATATGGGTTAATAGCGGATTAAGGGTTAATAGTTTTATTAGGTAGATTGCGATGTGGGTAAATGTCAGATTAGGGGTTAATACATTTATTAGGTTTATTGTGATATGGGTTAATGGCTGAGTAGGGGTTAATATATTTTATTAGTTTTTGCGGTGGGGGTTGACGGTTGACAGGTAGATAGATATTGTGCATGCGTTAGGTGCTAGTTAATATATTCAGCCCGTTGCAGGAGCTACGGTACTTTCATACTTAGCGCAAGGCTTGCTGCACCTGCCTATGTGTGGCGAGGTGAAAATGGAGTAAAATTTCTCCATTTTCGCCTCGTAAGTCCTTGCGCTGAATATGTGATACCGATTTGTGACACGGCTCTATGTTAGCTTATGGGAGTAAAAATTGCGGGTGATGGGTGAAATATACGTGCCGTATATGTGATACCAAAACCGGCTTTTGCGGGTAATGCCGCATATGTAATCTTGCCCATAAAGTTTATTTGTGCATTTATGCAATAACAAATAAACTATTAAAAAAAGGAGAGGTCTTGTAAGGGCGCTAATAGCTGAAGATACTTATGTGAAATTATTTATATTATCTGTGATAGATATTCGTGATAAATGAAATCAGATAGGAAGAGTTTCTAAAAAACAAGTGATTTATTTGGTTACAATATGATTGGAAAAATATATAGAGACGTCTCTAATACAATTCAATTAAAAACGATACAATTAAAAACAATAATGAGAATTAGCATAAAAATAAATAAAAGTGGTACTGATTAGTACTTCATGAGAAATTTAGGTTACTGCTTAATAGTTTAGTCACAAAGAAAATTCTATTGGGGTGTGACTAAGCAATTAGCAAAGATTTCTCGTGAGTTATTAAGTTTTCATAAAGTTACATATAGATATCTATTTGAAATACAAATACCGGCTAGATAAAACTTTTGCAAAGACTATATTTTGTGCAAAAAGTATATATAGAATGGAGCTTAAAGAGGAGCTGTGCATAAGAGGAAAATTATATAGGGTTATTGCTCTAACTCGGATTAAATCAATCCTTTATATCTGTATTCTCAGCGAACTAATTGACATGTCCATATGTATGAACCAAGAGAAATGTCCAGTAATCTTATACTGCTGTTAGTTTAGGATTACAGTTCGCAATCTTTCATGCAGATGGTACCTTATAGTAAGCTTGAGTAACAGCAGGGTATCCTGTGCGTCCTGCGGCTCAGTTCTTCTGGCAGTGTCCTCGTGTTGTTGGCGTCTGACGTCACACCCGATGTGTGGGGGCTTGTCTTGCGTCTGCCAATCACTGCTTAGACAGTTGTTAGTATCCAAAATACCTTTTTGCATCCGATATTAGGTATTCACAATTCTTCTTATATCTGATACTTGTACTTGTTTAGGCACCGATCAGCAAAGAAGTATCTGTTGAGAGTAAATTCACCTGCACTTAGTGCTGTTAGCACGCAGGTTCCGATGAAGTTTCTCCTTAATGTCCTTTGTTGACAGTCAACCCGGGTTGGTTCAATCAGCTAAAAAAATAGTGGAGTCAAGAATACAGTCTTTAACTTCTACGCGTTTCACTCCCTCCAGGAGCTTTATCAAGAATGATTTGGACTGTTTGACTCCTCTCTTTAATAGGTGTATCCTGAATCCCATTGGTTCATGGTAATCCCATAGTTAAGGTGGTATAATTTATTTGCACTTGCTCCTAATACATTGCTCCATTATATTGTTGATCATAAATCTGCTAGTCATATATACCAAACATATTTAAATATCAGATTGTGGAAGAACCATAAAACATTTTTCTTTGTATTAAGACCGATAAAAGAATTGTGGTTAAAATAGACCAAATGTCTTCAAATTAAATCTAAAAGCATAAAGGATACAGGTTATGGGGAAATTAGATTAATTGTGTTTAGCATGCATAAAAAATATATATTCCCTAATCGAGAAGAAATGGTGAGATGTCCAGTTCTGAATTTAGACCTTTGGGGAATAACGTGTCAAATTTAAAGATATACTCTGCCTCTTTTAGAAGCAGTTTTTTCTGTATATCCCCACCTCTCCAGTGTTTTTCTACTTTGTATATACCCCAATAAGATAGATCTTTTGTATTGCCCTTATGCATGGTTTTAAAATGTTTATAAAGATGTGTGTCCTCTATTCCATTCTCTATATTATTGAGATGTTCCCTGATTCTATCTCTCAGAGTTCTCTTAGTTTCTCCAAAATAAAAAAGATTGCATGTGCATTTTAGGACATAAATAATGCCTTTATGTGAGCATCTTATGAGTTCTTTAATTAGTATGGTGTTATTAGGACCTATCTGAATCATATTGGATTTATTGCTGGACTTACATGTGTAACATGGAAAGAAACCTGTTAGCTTCTGTCCATGAAGATCTTTTTGTATTAATTTTTTATTCTTGGGTTTTTTTAGTTCACTGGGTGCAAGGGCTGATTTTAAATTACTTGCTTTTTTGAAAACAAAACTGGGGTTGTCTGTTACTTTTTCTCCCAAAATGTTATCTTCCTTAATGAGATGCCAGTGCCTTTTTATAATTTTTTTCACCACATTATGGTCAACGTGGTAATCAGTTATGAAAGGAATTTTTATTACATTTTCGTCTGTATTTGTTTTTTCTTTGTATACTAGCAATGATTCCCTATTGGTATTTTTAGCCCTTTCTAATGCTTTGTTGGTATGTATTGTGTTATAACCTCTTGAGTTAAATCTTTCAATTAGTGTTCCTGCCTGGTCTTCAAAATCTGCCAACCTAGAGCAGTTTTTTCGGACTCTTAGACACTGTCCTAATGGTATGTTGTCTTTCCAGGCGTCCAGATGACAACTTTTGGCATGCAGATAATTGTTACAATCAACTTGTTTGAAATATGTTTTTGTCTCTATCTTGTTGCCCAGTGCCATAATTTCCAAATCCAGGAAGGTGATTGTCTCTTTGCTTTGGTTATGTGTAAAATGCAAACCTAGATTATTTTTGTTCATTTTTTCAAACATTTGGATTAAATCGGTTTCTTGCCCTTTCCAAATTATTATAAGGTCATCAATGTACCTTTTGTAGAGTACAAGGTTTGCACCATAGCCGCCGGGTCCGAAGAAATTTTCTTCCCAGAGACCCATAAAAAGATTGGCGTAGCTAGGTGCAAACCTTGTACCCATGGCTGTTCCTTCTATTTGGAGATAAAACTTGTTATTAAAGGAGAAATAGTTGTTCTCTAGAATAAATTTAATGCTACTCAAAATAAATTCCTTATGTATTTCTGGCATGTCTGTGTCTTTTGTTAGATAGTGGTTAATTGCCTCCATACCTTTTTTGTGGTCTATCACTGTGTACAGTGACGTTACGTCACATGTGGCTAAATACATATCATCTTCCCACAAAAAAGGTATGGAGGCAATTAACCACTATCTAAAGCTCCATTCTATATATACTTTTTGCACAAAATATAGTCTTTGCAAAAGTTTTATCTAGCCGGTATTTGTATTTCAAATAGATATCTATATGTAACTTTATGAAAACTTAATAACTCACGAGAAATCTTTGCTAATTGCTTAGTCACACCCCAATAGAATTTTCTTTGTGACTAAACTATTAAGCAGTAACCTAAATTTCTCATGAAGTACTAATCAGTACCACTTTTATTTATTTTTATGCTAATTCTCATTATTGTTTTTAATTGTATCGTTTTTAATTGAATTGTATTAGAGACGTCTCTATATATTTTTCCAATCATATTGTAACCAAATAAATCACTTGTTTTTTAGAAACTCTTCCTATCTGATTTCATTTATCACGAATATCTATCACAGATAATATAAATAATTTCACATAAGTATCTTCAGCTATTAGCGCCCTTACAAGGCCTCTCCTTTTTTTCACTATACACTACTTTTAGATTGAAGGATCTAAAAAACACTGTAAGCGGTCTGATACTTTATATACCAGCGCACTATTTTCCCACATTCTTTCAAATAAACTATTAACCCTTTTCTTGAACATACTGGGCGCGATCCGATATACGGTGTAGTTTTCAGCGCAAGCGAGGGAACCCACGCCGCCCGTAGTTTCACCTCACACATCGGGGTATTACATATACCCCGCCGGCAGTTCCTAAAGTGCCGTAAGTTGGATAAACTAGCGATGTCCAGAAATAAGCGTAACTACAAATTTTTGGAGTCGCTAGTGACTTACGGCACTTTAGAAACTGCCAGCACCTAAGGAAAGTTAAAACCTTTTTTAAATCTCCCGTAACTGTCTAACACGCCTCCCAAAAATAAGCCCGGTAAGTATACCCCTATATCCGCAATCCCCCCTTTCACTCCTAATAATAAATGTATTAACCCCTAGACCGACAACCCCCCACAACGCAATAAGCTTAATTATTAACCCCTAAATTGCCATAGCCCACACCGCAATAAACCTATCCTAGTATTATCCCCTAAACCGCCACTCCCGTAGCCCACCGCCACCTACATTATATGTATTAACCCCTAAACCGCCGCTTTCGGAGCCCACCACCACCTACATTATATGTATTAACCCCTAAACCACTGCTCCCGGACCCCGCCGCACCTAAATAAATTGTTTAACCCCTAAACCGCTGCACCCGGACCCCGCCGCCACCTACATTAAATTTATTAACCCCTAATCTGACCCCCCTACACCGCTGCCATATACATTAAATTTATTACCCCCTAAACCTAAGTTTGACCCTAACACCCCCCTAACTTAATTATTATTTAAATAAATCTAAATAATATTACTATTATTAACTAAATTATTACTATTTAAAACGAAATACTTACCTATAAAATAAACCCTAACGGCTAGATTTGGAGTTTTGTCGGTAACGACCCGAAAAACTAACGCCGGCTTTTTTCTGGCCGCACCATAAAAATAACTCTGGTATTGAGAGTCCACATAAAGGCTGCGTTAGGCTCCAAAAAAGGAGCGTAGAGCATTTTTAACGCAGCTTCAACTCTCAATACCAGAGTTGCTTACGCAAGCGGCCAGCCTCAAAAACGTGCTTGTGCACGAATCCCCCATAGGAAACAATGGGGCTGTTTGAGCTGGAAAAAAACCTAACACCTGCCAAAAAGCCGCGTTCAGCTCTTAACGCAGCCCCATTGTTTGCTATGGGGAAACACTTCCTACGTCTGCACCTAACACTCTAACATTTACCCCGAGTCTAAACACCCCTAACCTTACACTTATTAACCCCTAATCTGCCGCCCCCACTATCGCTGACACCTGCATTTTATTTTTAACCCCTAATCTGCCGCTCCGTAAACCGCCGCTACTTACATTATCCCTATGTACCCCTAATCTGCTGCCCCTAACACCGCCGACCCCTATATTATATTTATTAACCCCTAATCTGCCCCCCTCAACGTCGCCTCCACCTGCCTACACTTATTAACCCCTAATCTGCCAAGCGGACCTGAGCGCTACTATAATAAAGTTATTAACCCCTAATCCGCCTCACTAACCCTATAATAAATAGTATTAACCCCTAATCTGCCCTCCCTAACATCGCCGACACCTAACTTCAATTATTAACCCCTAATCTGCCGACTGGAGCTCACCGCTACTCTAATAAATGTATTAACCCCTAAAGCTAAGTCTAACCCTAACACTAACACCCCCCTAAATCCTATATTATAAAAGACAAGAGTTTGTCTGAAGCCGTCATGCGCAGTTCAGACAAACTCTTGCCGCTGATCGCACGCGCACCCTTGGCCAGCTGTTGATCGCACGCGCAACCCACTTAGCATGTTTGTTAGCACTTTGACCCCCCTTGCTGCGCACGCACACTCACAAAACTGATTTGAGCCAACGCGCACGCACACGCGCACGCGAACCCTAGCCGCCTATCACACCCTCGCACTAGCCGTTGACAACCCACTTAGCCTACTAGCCTATCACACAATGCTCACGCGCACGCGCACGCGAACCCACGCGCACGCAACTAGCCTAGCCACCTATCACACCCTCGCACTAGCTGTTGACAACCCACTTAGCAAATAGCCGTTGAAAGCAGCTGATCAGAGACAGGGGAGAGGGAGAGAGGGAGAGAGGGAGACAGGGGAGAGGGAGACAGGGGAGAGGGAGACAGGGGAGAGGGAGACAGGGGAGAGGGAGAGAGAGACAGGGGAGAGGGAGACAGGGGAGAGGGTGAGAGAGACAGGGGAGAGGGAGACAGGGGAGAGGGAGAGAGGGGAGAGTGGGAGAGGGAGACAGGGGAGAGGGAGACAGGGGAGAGGGAGACAGGGGAGAGGGATACAGGGGAGAGGGAGACAGGGGAGAGGGAGACAGGGGAGAGGGAGGCAGGGGAGAGGGGGAGAGGGGAGAGGGAGACAGGGGAGAGGGAGACAGGGGAGAGGGAGACAGGGGAGAGGGAGACAGGGGAGAGGGAGACAGGGGAGAGGGAGACAGGGGAGAGGGAGAGAGAGACAGGGGAGAGGGAGACAGGGGAGAGGGAGACAGGGGAGAAGGAGACAGGGGAGAGGGAGACAGGGAGAGAGGGGAGAGGGAGAGAGGGGAGAGGGAGAGAGGGGAGAGGGAGAGAGGGGAGAGGGAGACAGGGGAGAGGGAGACAGGGGAGAGGGAGAGAGGGGAGAGGGAGAGAGGGGAGAGGGAGAGAGGGGAGAGGGAGACAGGGGAGAGGGAGACAGGGGGACAAGGGAGAGGGAGAGAGAGACAGGGGAGAGGGAGAGAGAGACAGGGGAGAGGGAGACAGGGGAGAGGGAGACAGGGGAGAGGGAGACAGGGGAGAGGGAGACAGGGGAGAGGGAGACAGGGGAGAGGGAGAGAGAGACAGGGGAGAGGGAGAGAGAGACAGGGGAGAGGGAGACAGGGGAGAGGGAGACAGGGGAGAGGGAGACAGGGGAGAGGGAGACAGGGGAGAGGGAGACAGGGGAGAGGGAGACAGGGGAGAGGGAGACAGGGAGACAGGGGAGAGGGAGAGAGGGGAGAGTGAGAGAGGGGAGAGGGAGAGAGGGGAGAGGGAGACAGGGGAGAGGGAGACAGGGGAGAGGGAGACAGGGGAGAGGGAGACAGGGGAGAGGGAGAGAGGGGAGAGGGAGAGAGGAGAGAGGGAGAGAGGGGAGAGGGAGAGAGGGGAGAGGGAGACAGGGGAGAGGGAGACAGGGGAGAGGGAGACAGGGGGACAAGGGAGAGGGAGAGAGAGACAGGGGAGAGGGAGAGAGAGACAGGGGAGAGGGAGACAGGGGAGAGGGAGACAGGGGAGAGGGAGACAGGGGAGAGGGAGACAGGGGAGAGGGAGACAGGGGAGAGGGAGAGAGAGACAGGGGAGAGGGAGACAGGGGAGAGGGAGAGAGAGACAGGGGAGAGGGTGAGAGAGACAGGGGAGAGGGAGACAGGGGAGAGGGTGAGAGAGACAGGGGAGAGGGAGACAGGGGAGAGGGTGAGAGAGACAGGGGGGGAGAGAGAGAGACAGGGGGGGGGAAAGAGAGAGAGACAGGGGGGGAGAGAGAGAGAGGGGAGAGAGAGAGACAGACAGGGGAGAGAGAGAGAGACAGGGGGGAGGAGAGAGAGGCAGGGGAGTGAGAGAGAGACAGGGGAGTGAGAGTGAGACAGGGGAGTGAGAGTGAGAGAGACAGGGGGGATAGAGTGAGAGAGACAGGGGGGAG
Source organism: Bombina bombina (assembly GCF_027579735.1). NCBI lineage: Eukaryota > Metazoa > Chordata > Amphibia > Anura > Bombinatoridae > Bombina > Bombina bombina. The sequence goes on along the minus strand of NC_069503.1, from coordinate 514,661,117 downwards.
AGAGTGAGAGAGACAGGGGGGAGAAAGAGGGGAGAGAGAGAGATAGGGCACAGAGAGAGAGAGAATATAAAAATAAAAATAAACCACACGGCCCGTGTGAACGGGCTTTAGGACTAGTTAAATATAATTTATATCTAATGAAATTAATTAACTCTTATTAAATAAATTATTCCTATTTAAAGCTAAATACTTACCTGTAAAATAAATCCTAATATAGCTACAATATAAATTATAATTATATTATAGCTATTTTAGGATTAATATTTATTTTACAGGTAACTTTGTATTTATTTTAACCAGGTACAATAGCTATTAAATAGTTAAGAACTATTTAATAGCTAAAATAGTTAAAATAATTACAAATTTACCTGTAAAAGAAATCCTAACCTAAATTACAATTAAACCTAACACTACACTATCAATAAATTAATTAAATAAACTACCTACAATTACCTACAATTAACCTAACACTACACTATCAATAAATTAATTAAATACAATTGCTACAAATAAATACAATTAAATAAACTAGCTAAAGTACAACAAATAAAAAAGAACTAAGTTACAAAAAATAAAAAAATATTTACAAACATAAGAAAAATATTACAACAATTTTAAACTAATTGCACCTACTCTAAGCCCCCTAATAAAATAACAAAGCCCCCCAAAATAAAAAAATGCCCTACCCTATTCTAAATTACTAAAGTTCAAAGCTCTTTTACCTTACCAGCCCTGAACAGGGCCCTTTGCGGGGCATGCCCCAAGAAATACAGCTCTTTTGCCTGTAAAAAAAAAACATACAATACCCAAGCCCCCCAACATTACAACCCACCACCCACATACCCCTAATCTAACCCAAACCCCCCTTAAATAAACCTAACACTAAGCCCCTGAAGATCATCCTACCTTATCTTCACCTCACCGGGTATCACACCGATCCGTCCAGAAGAGCTCCTCCGATGTCCTGATCCAAGCCCAAGCGGGGGGCTGAAGAGGTCCATGATCCGGCTGAAGTCTTCATCCAAGCGGGGCAGAAGAGGTCTTCCATCCGATTGAAGTCTTCATCCAAGCGGCATCCATCCGGAGCGAAGCGGCAGCATCCTGAAGACCTCCACCGCGGAACATCCATCCTGGCCGACGACTGAACGACGAATGACGGTTCCTTTAAATGACATCATCCAAGATGGCGTCCCTCGAATTCCGATTGGCTGATAGGATTCTATCAGCCAATCGGAATTAAGGTAGGAATATTCTGATTGGCTGATGGAATCAGCCAATCAGAATCAAGTTCAATCCGATTGGCTGATCCAATCAGCCAATCAGATTGAGCTCGCATTCTATTGGCTGTTCCGATCAGCCAATAGAATGCAAGCTCAATCTGATTGGCTGATCGGATCAGCCAATCGGATTGAACTTGATTCTGATTGGCTGTTTCCATCAGCCAATCAGAATATTCCTATCTTAATTCCGATTGGCTGATAGAATCCTATCAGCCAATCGGAATTCGAGGGACGCCATCTTGGATGACGTCATTTAAAGGAACCGTCATTCGTCGTTCAGTCGTCGGCCAGGATGGGTGTTCCGCGGTGGAGGTCTTCAGGATGCTGCCGCTTCGCTCCGGATGGATGCCGCTTGGATGAAGACTTCAATCGGATGGAAGACCTCTTCTGCCCCGCTTGGATGAAGACTTCAGCCGGATCATGGACCTCTTCAGCCCCCCGCTTGGGCTTGGATCAGGACATCGGAGGAGCTCTTCTGGACGGATCGGTGTGATACCCGGTGAGGTGAAGACAAGGTAGGATGATCTTCAGGGGCTTAGTGTTAGGTTTATTTAAGGGGGGTTTGGGTTAGATTAGGGGTATGTGGGTGGTGGGTTGTAATGTTGGGGGGCTTGGGTATTGTATGTTTTTTATTTTACAGGCAAAAGAGCTGTATTTCTTGGGGCATGCCCCCAAAGGGCCCTGTTCAGGGCTGGTAATGTAAAAGAGCTTTGAACTTTAGTAATTTAGAATAGGGTAGGGCATTTTTTTATTTTGGGGGGCTTTGTTATTTTATTAGGGGGCTTAGAGTAGGTATAATTAGTTTAAAATTGTTGTAATATTTTTCTTATGTTTGTAAATATTTTTTTATTTTTTGTAACTTAGTTCTTTTTTATTTTTTGTACTTTAGCTAGTTTATTTAATTGTATTTATTTGTAGCAATTGTATTTAATTAATTTATTGATAGTGTAGTGTTAGGTTAATTGTAGGTAATTGTAGGTAGTTTATTTAATTAATTTATTGATAGTCTAGTGTTAGGTTTAATTGTAACTTAGGTTAGGATTTATTTTACAGGTAAATTTGTAATTATTTTAACTATTTTAGCTATTAAATAGTTCTTAACTATTTAATAGCTATTGTACCTGGTTAAAATAAATACAAAGTTACCTGTAAAATAAATATTAATCCTAAAATAGCTATAATATAATTATAATTTATATTTTAGCTATATTAGGATTTATTTTACAGGTAAGTATTTAGCTTTAAATAGGAATAATTTATTTAATAAGAGTTAATTAATTTCGTTAGATTTAAATTATATTTAACTTAGGGGGGTGTTAGTGTTAGGGTTAGACTTAGCTTTAGGGGTTAATACATTTATTAGAATAGCGGTGAGCTCCGGTCGGCAGATTAGGGGTTAATAATTGAAGTTAGGTGTCGGCGATGTTAGGGAGGGCAGATTAGGGGTTAATACTATTTATTATAGGGTTAGTGAGGCGGATTAGGGGTTAATAACTTTAGTATAGTAGCGCTCAGGTCCGGTCGGCAGATTAGGGGTTAATAAGTGTAGGCAGGTGGAGGCGACGTTGAGTGGGGCAGATTAGGGGTTAATAAATATAATATAGGGGTCGGCGGTGTTAGGGGCAGCAGATTAGGGGTACATAAGGATAACGTAGGTGGCGGCGCTTTGCGGTCGGCAGATTAGGGGTTAATAAGTGTAGGTAGGTGGTGGCGACGTTGTGGGGGGCAGGTTAGGGGTTAATAAATATAATACAGGGGTCGGCGGTGTTAGGGGCAGCAGATTAGGGGTACATAAGGATAATGTAGGTGGCGGTCGGCAGATTAGGGGTTAAAAAAAAATATTTGAGTTTCGGCGATGTGGGGGGACCTCGGTTTAGGGGTACATAGGTAGTTTACGGGTGTTAGTGTACTTTAGAGTACAGTAGTTAAGAGCTTTATGAACCGGCGTTAGCCCAGAAAGCTCTTAACTACTGACTTTTTTCCTGCGGCTGGAGTTTTGTTGTTAGATGTGTAACTCTCACTTCAGAAACGACTCTAAATACCGGAGTTAGAAAGATCCCATTGAAAAGATAGGATACGCAATTTACGTAAGGGGATCTGCGGTATGGAAAAGTCGCGGCTGAAAAGTGAGCATTAGACCCTATTTTGAGTGACTCCAAATACCGGCGGTAGCCTAAAACCAGCGTTAGGAGCCTCTAACGCTGGTTTTCACGGCTAACGCCAAACTCCAAATCTAGGTGTAAGATAGCTACAATATAATTAATAATTACATTGTAGCTATTTTATGATTTATTTTTATTTTACAGGCAACTTTGTATTTGTTTTAACTAGGTACAATAGCTATTAAATAGTTAATAACTATTTAATAGCTACCTAGTTAAAATAATTACAAAATTACCTGTAAAATAAATTCTAACCTAAGTTACAAATACACCTAACACTACACTATCAATAAATTAATTACATTAACTACAATTATCTAAAATAAAATACAATTAAATTAAATAAACTATATTACAAAAAAAACAAACACTAAATTACAGAAAATAAAAAAAATTACAAGAAGTTTAAACTAATTACACCTAATCTAAGCCCCCTAATAAAATAAAAAAGCCCCCCAAAATAATAAAATGCCCTACCCTATACTAAATTACAAATAGCCCTTAAAAGGGCCTTTTGCGGGGCATTGCCCCAAAGTAATCAGCTCTTTTACCTGTAAAAAAAAGAAAAAAAAACCCTCAACATTACAACCCACCACCCACACACCCCTACTCTAAAACCCACCCAATCCCCCCTTAAAAAAACCTAACACTACCCCATTGAAGATCACCTTACCTTGAGCCGTCTTCACCCAGCCGGGCCGAAGTCTTCATCCGATGGGGCAGAAGAGGACATCCAGACCGGCAGACATCTTCATCCAAGCGGCATATTCTATCTTCATCCATCCAACGAGGAGCGGCTCCATCTTGAAGGCATCCAGCGCAGAGCATCCTTCCTGGTCGACGGACTAACGACGAATGACGGTTCCTTTAAATGACTCCCGGATAGGATGAAGACTTCTGCCGGTCTGGATGTCCTCTTCTGCCCCATCGGATGAAGAATTCAGCCCGGCTGGGTGAAGATGGCTTAAGGTAGGGTGATCTTCAATGGGGTAGTGTTAGGTTTTTTTAAGGGGGGATCGGGTGGGTTTTAGAGTAGGGGTGTGTGGGTGGTGGGTTGTAATGTTGGGGGGGATTGTTCTTTTTTTAACAGGTAAAAGAGCTGATTACTATGGGGCAATGCCCCGCAAAAGGCCCTTTTAAGGGCTATTTTGTAATTTAGCATAGGGTAGGGCATTTTATTATTTTGGGGGTGTAATTAGTTTAAACTTCTTGTAATTTTTTATTATTTTTTTGTAATTTATTGTTTGTTTGTTTGTTTGTTTTTGTACTATAGTTTAGTTTATTTAATTGTATTTAATTTTAGATAATTGTAGTTAATTTATTTAATTAATTTATTGATAGTGTAGTGTTAGATGTATTGTAACTTAGGTTAGGATTTATTTTACAGGTAATTTTGTAATTATTTTAACTAGGTAGCTATTAAATAGTTATGAACTATTTAATAGCTATTGTACCTAGTTAAAATAAATACAAAGTTGCCTGTAAAATAAAAATAAATCCTAAAATAGCTACAATGTAATTATTAATTATATTGTAGCTATCTTAGGGTTTATTTTATAGGTAAGTATTTAGTTTTAAATAGGAATAATTTAATTAATAATAGTTATATTATTTAGATTTATTTAAATAATAATTAAGTTACGGGGGTGTTAGGGTTAGACTTAGGTTTAGGGGCTAATAAATGTAATATAGTGGCGGCGACGTTGGGGGTGGGAGATTAGGGGTTAATAAATTTAATGCAGGTGGCGGCGGTGTAGGGGGTCAGATTAGGGGTTAATAAATGTAATGTAGGTGGTGGCGGTGTAGGGGGGTCAGATTAGGGGTTAATAAATTTAATGTAGTTGGGGTTAAACACTATATTAGTTATTGCGGTGGGGATTGCGGTTGACAGGTAGATAGACATTGCGCATGCGTTAGGTGTTAGGATTTTTTTGGAAGGCAGTTTAGGGAGTTACGGTGCTCCCATACTCAGCGCAAGGCTTGCTACGGCTGCATTTTATGGCGAGGTGAAAATGGAGTAAGATTTCTCCATTTTCGTCACGTAAGGCCTTGCGCTGGATATTGGATACCGATTTACAACGCGGTCCCATGTTAGCCTATGGGAGTAAGAATTACGGGCGACGGGTGAAATATACGGGTGTAAGTTGTATGCTACGCCGTATATGTTATACCAAACCCACGCAAAAACTGGCATCCCCGTCTTTTGCGAGTGACGCTGCATATCGTATGGGGCCCACTGCATCTAAAAATCCCCTTTCAGAACAACTGTATTTCACAGCTGCAATTAGTGGCATTTTAATTACCAAAATCAATGACAAGCCCATAAATGTCTAGTATTTCTGAACAAAGGGGATACTAGGGAAGCTTAAACAAATATTTGTCTTATGGCTACATAAGTTGTGTGTAAATAATGTCAGTGAGAAACCCAATGTTTGTGAAAAAGCAGGCAGCACATTTTTTGAGGCTATATTTATAAGAAGCTTAGAGTTATTTTAGAAGTATTATACAGGTATATAATGAGAGATTTAGCCCAAGGAGTTTAAATTGTAGGGGGGTATAATAAGAGAGTGGTCATGGAGCTTACAGTTTAGAGGTAACTCTAAACCTTCAATTTATTTAGCTAGCTATTGCCTTTAGTTTTGTTGGCTTTTAGCACTCAGTATTATGGTTCGGGAAGTAGAGTCGTGGGGGGGGGGGCAGCAAAATTTTGAGTGCCTAAGGCAGCACAAAACCTAAATATGCTACTAATATGATCACATTTAGCACACATCCGATGGCATAACGGTCACATGAAATATGCCAAAACGGGCCTTGATCAATACCTTGGGTTGTCTACTTTATATATATATAGTTTTGGGGGTCAATGTTGAGAATTTCAGCCGTTATATAATTCCAAATGGGCACTGCACCCTTTGCTTTAACAAGTCTAAAAATCCTCTTTCAGAAGTGTGGTGCACAGGTGCAATTAGCAGCCTTCTGATTACCAAGAACAATGGTAAAACCATAAATGTCTGTTAATTCTGAACACAGGGGATCATAGAGAGGCTCCAAACATTTTTCTTCTGATTATATAAGTTGTGTGTAAATAATTTCAGTGAGAAACCCAAAGTTAATGATTTTTTTTAAAGATGATGGTATTTTGCATACATGTGACTGCCAAATAGTTTCATAAAATATAGCAAAATGGGCCTAGATAAATATTTTTGGTTGTCTACTTTCAAATATATATATGGTTTTGGGGGGGGGGGGGTCAATTTTGAGAATGTTGGCACTTCTGCTATACCAAATGAGTTACCCCATTGCATCAGTTTAAAACATGGTATACATAGGTAGCTGCAGATAAAAACCGTAAAGGGACAGTCTACAATAGAATTGTGATTGTTTTAAAAGATAGATAATCCCTTTATTACCCATTCCCCAGCTTTGCATAACTAACACGGTTATATTAATACACTTTTTACCTTTGTGATTATTTTGTATCTAAGCATCTTCTGACAGCCCCCTGATCATATGACTTTTTATTTATTATCTATTGACTTTCATTTATTACTGTGTTGTGCTAAATCTTAAATAACTTCTCAGACGTGAACACATTGTTATCTATATGGCCCACATGAACTAGCAGTATCCTGTTGTGAAAAGGAAATACAAAAACATGTGATTAAGAGGCTGTATATAGTGGCTTAGAAACAGGCAGAAATTTAGAGGTTTAAATGTTATAAAGTATATTAATCTAACAATGTTGGTTGTGCAAAGCTGGGGAATGGGTAGTAAAGATGTTATCTATATTTTTAAACAATAAACATTTTAATGTAGACTGTCCCTTTAAAAATATAAAAAAGGGGCGTGGCCTGGGCGAGCAAAGAGGTGGACGCATAGGCAGATAGCTCCGCTCAGCACACTAATTAAAGATATCTTAGATGGTCCTAATTTGGGGAAAAAACTAAACATAACACAAGGGGATCCTTTGATAACACCAGTACAGTCACTGATGTGTACTTTGAATGAAGGAGACAGCGGTAAAATCGGAAGACAAGCAGGGAGCAGCGCGACCGAACAGAGCTACCGCAATACTTCAATAGCTTGATCGGCTGACATCCCATACTACCTCCAAGGGAATCCTCCGACTAAGAAGCAGAAGGTCCTAACAAGAAAAGTGCTACGGACTAATGGCAGCGACTGTTAAAAACACAGATTACCGCTACGCTGCATCCGCTCAGAACTGGGAGTGGATCCAAGATGGCGCCGACAGCATGTAACGCCTGAGAGAGACACATGCAGAAACTAACAACAGAGGTACAAGGAGACAAGAGAGTCAGCCAGAGGTGAGGGACATTCATTTATTTTACAACAGCAAATGGCAGAGGCACTAATAAACATAGTCAAGGTGGACATAATACAGTTAGACATGGCTTATAAATAGGAGCGGGGGAGAGAGAGAGAGGGGCAACAAGAAAGCTGCCGGGCCACGTGACTGCCAGATAAGAGAGGGCCGCATATACCAGTTAAAAAATATAAAGGTTCATACAGAAACTTAAGCCCCTAACTTGTTACCGATATTAATACAGATAATAGGGGAAGTTTGTGAGCAGCTCCCCAGCAGCAGAACAAATTATACCATACTCCCAGTTTTTCAACCAGGCCCAAAGAAACGCTGTATAAACAAGACCACTCGCGCTGCATTTCAGTAGACTCAGTGGTACAATATAGTGAGTGCATCGAATCATTACCAGAGCATCTCTAGCAATGTCCACCAGAAGATTAATTAAAGGAGATAAATTGCCCAAAACAGCTTCTGTCAACACATTTTTTAAAGCGGTATCGAATCCTGGTTTGAACATCACGGGAGAAGCAGAGGGAGAAGGAGAGACGCCAGACATGGCGCACACAGACACAGATGGGGACTTAACTCCAGTCACAAAAGCAGACCTGAAAGGCCTAGTCTCTAAACAAGACATTACAACTAATTTTGAAAGACTTTGGAATAAGATAGACAGTATGCATACTGCCATGACCAAAAGTCTCTCAGAGATCAAAACAGAAATTGCAGACCTTGGAGGCCGAATTGACTCATTAGAGGAACATACAGATACCCTAACTGAAGATATCACTAATGTCACGCAGTCGGTTGCCTCCCATCACCAAGAGTTAATTGAGATCCATGAGAAACTCGAAGATCTGGAAAATAGGAGCAGGAGGAACAATATCAGACTGAAAGGAGTACCAGAAACTATCCTTAGCAAAGACCTCCTCTCCTATATAGCGCAACTCTTCCACCAAGTGACAGCGGGGACAGAAGATTTCAATATGGGCATCGAAAGGGCACACAGAGCCCTTAAACCCAAGCCCAAAGATGGACTGCCACCCAGAGATATAATTATAAAAATGGCACTATTCCAAGACAAAGACAAAATTCTCCAAGCTGCGCGGAAAAACCCTACATTCAAATTCCAAGGGAACATAATACAATTTTACCAGGACCTAAGCGTGCGCACACTGCAGCGCAGAAGCTCCCTAAGACCTCTAACACAACTTTTACGGAAACACCAAATCCCATACAAGTGGGGATTCCCCTTTGCCCTGTACATCAATAAAGATTCCAAGACAATCACCCTTAAAGAACCCTCAGATATCTCCGAAGTCTGTCAAATACTAGGATTAGAGACACCGGGGTTAACACCATCTACTTTTTCAACCCGATCCCTGAAACCAGCTGACCAGATCTCTAAGCCACAATGGTCTAAATCTAACAGGAAGAAACAGAAAACTTGAGGCCCTCTGTCTCCCCCTCCCTTAAAGTCACCACCAACGAATTTACTGGACACCTATCATCTACAAGGCAGAAGCCTACTGGGACTTTTGACCTGGATACATCGCCTATCAACTGAGCCATGGTTTTACTGTATGCCAGAGCCTGGGATCTTCGGATCGACCAACAGATTAAATGGCAACCCCCCGAAACTACAGCCATATTTACGCAATGGCACAAGGCAGAACAGATCAGAGTTTGATTATAGACATTAAACTTATTGCAAAGGACTATCAGCTAACTCAACCTTAGCATAGTGTTGCAGAAGCGACACCCCCATATAAGTTATATTTATTATTTCTTCGCTTTTTTCCACCTTCTTCCTCTTACTATTGAGTACTCTTTTTTTCTTTTTCCCCCTTTTCCTTTTTGTACTCCCTGGTAGCAGGAGTGTACAGAACCCCAACTATGGGGTTACAAATTATATCACATTGTTCAGAAGTTATTGTTGTTATTGTTTTTATAGTTGGATTAAGGATGCAGAGAGTGGAGAACTATTACTGACAGTGCTCTTTGGAGCGACAGATAAGAATCTCAAGCCAGGTATGACCAGCAGCTCGACGGGTTATACATATAAGGGTGACCTTCTGAAACAAGGTAAGCTAGAGTGCACTCATCAATCTACACATGGCAGGTGACTTGAAAATTATCACACACAATGTAAGAGGGCTGAACACAGACGCCAAAAGGAGAATGGCCTTTAAACAATATGCTACACTTAAAGCTCATATACTCTTCCTACAGGAGACACATTTTGTAGCTCCCCGACTCCCTTACTACTTGACCAAAAAATTTCCCACACATTATCACGCCACTGCAGCTTCTAAAAAGAGGGGTGTATCAATATTTATTCAGTCCTCTGTAAATTTTGTGCACGAATCCATGGTAGCAGACGTAGAGGGTAGATACCTAATAGTAAAGGGTCAGATAGAAATAAAATAGATATAATCGTCTGCAACATCTACGCACCCAACGAACAGCAACATACATTCTTTGCAAACATCTCGCAACATATAACACAATGGAAACAAACCAGAGTAGTCCTGGCGGGAGACTTCAACATCCCCATGACAACACTAAATAACCAGATGACCGCAAAATCAACTAACAAACAACATAGACGTATCAATATAGTCAAAAACATACAGTCCGCACTAGGCGCACATTCTCTGATGGACTCCTGGGTCCTGCTAAATGGAAACACCAACGACACCACATTCTACTCAGCAGCACACGACACATATTCGCGGCTGGATTCTATATATACCAGCCAAATGTTACAGCCGACACTTAGCTCTACCAATATCTGTCCATGTGTGTGGTCGGACAATTCGGTGGTGACACTTAGTTTAACTGGGCTATCTGACCTTAACAGGGCAAGGTCGTGGACTTACGATGCTACCCTCCACAAAAACCCACAAATACACTCCTCAACCCTACAGCATCTCGCTGAGTATTGGGACATCAACACAGACTCCACAGATAACCCCATACATGTATGGGCAGCCCATAAATCAGTGCTTAGAGGAACACTCATAAAAGAAAAATCTATCCATAACAAAAAAAACAGAAAAGAAATGTTACAGCTACACGAGGAAATAGCACTCTTAGAAAAACAACACAGGTCAACAGGGAACCCCGCCACATTAAACATACTGACTCGCAAAAGAGACTCGCTAGCGAAGATTTTGAACGCACAAGCCAATAGAGCCATAGTTAAACTGAAGGCTCAATATTTTATTTATGCCAATAAGCCGGATAAATTCCTAGCCCATAAATTAAGAGAAAAATTTAAATCAGCTAACATACCACTTATTGAAACACAAGAAGGTGCTGTCACTACCCACCCACAGGAGATTGTGGACACATTCGGGCAATTTTATGCGAAACTGTATGATGGACATAAAGTCAACCACAACCCAAAAACAGAGAGCCTCACAAATAATTTCTTAGACACTATCCCATTAGAAACACTAACGGAAGATGACAAAAAAATGCTGAATGAACCCATAACAAAATTGGAAGTAGTTCTTGCAATCCGAGCTTTAAAACCAGGAAAAGCCGCTGGACCAGACGGCTTCCCTGGAGAGTATTATAAGCTTTTTAGGGGAACCCTGGTCCCACACCTAACTAAATTCTGTAATCATATAATGAACGGCTACCCGATACCCCCCGAGCTACTACAGGCAAAAATTATAGTAATACCCAAACCAGGCAAAGATCCAAAAAAATGCTCCAGCTACCGCCCTATATCCTTGATCAATCAGGATCTGAAAATTTTTACCAAGATTCTGGCCAACAGACTGACACAAATTTTGCCCAAACTAATACATAAGGACCAAGTGGGATTTGTGAGGGATAGGGAGGCCCCAGATAATATTAGACGCCTAGTGAATATAATCCACTATCTATGTGAAATGGGGACGCCTTCTCTGCTTCTATCACTGGATGCGGAGAAGGCGTTCGACAGAGTGGATTGGAGGTATATGACAAAGATTCTAGCACGAATGAATTTTGGGGGACCCTTTGTAGACGCGATACAAGCCATATACACAGGACCTACAGCCCAAGTAGCCTCTAATGGATACAAATAAAAACCATTTCCGATTCTAAACGGCACTCGACAGGGGTGTCCATTGTCCCCCCTGCTGTTCGCTTTATGTGTAGAACCCCTGGCAACGAAAATAAGAGCCAATCCAGATATATCGGGAGTTAAAGTGGGAAACACCGAATATAAGTTATACCTTTTTGCGAATGACATTTTGCTTACCTTAACTAGACCTATGTCATCTCTGCCCAACTTATATGGAGTTTTGGAGAATTTTTCGTTGATCTCAGGTTACCGAATCAATGTAGACAAATGTGAGATGCTACCGATAGGGATTCCCCCACATACAAAAAAACTACTCGAGATAAACTTTGAATTGAGGGAGTCAGGGCATTCCTTAAAATACTTGGGAGTCCATCTGACTGCACAGACACAACATCTCTACAAAGCCAATTATCTTCCTCTGTACAAATCCATAAGGAAAGATTTACAAACCTGGAGAGGTTATAACTTCTCCTGGGTGGGAAGGATGTCAGCAGTGAAAATGACTATACTACCCCGATTGCTTTACCTCCTTAGAGCCCTACCCATACGCATTATATACCCCGACATCAAAAGAATCAAAGCCGAAATCTTAGCTTTCATACGGGGTAAGAAAATAGCCAAAATAGCGGGGAAAACTATGACTCAACATAAGACCCTAGGAGGGTTGGGAATTCCCAATCTAATTGACTACTACAAAGCGGCTAGGCTAGCACAGGACACGTTAATACTCAGAAACAAAGAGGAAGCTCTTTGGATACAATTAGAGTCAGATATGGGAGGGTGGGACAAAACTGATGCCATTCTATGGGAACACAAGACTACCACACGAGAGGCGAGGCAATTTCATCCTATAACAAGCGAGACAACTCGATATATTTGGGCAGAATTAGCACACAAAAAAGGTATGTGCCCTAGGGGATCACTACTGCAGCCAATTAGATATCTACTACACAGGGATCCACAGAAAGAAATTAACAAATGGGAAAACAAAGGACTATACCGAGTGGCAGACCTACTAACACAGAACAAAACAATGACCTACACCCAAATAAGAGATAAAGTGTCCCCAATTGTGGTACACTGGTTTTTATACCTTCAGATATCCTCATCAATGCAAGCATTCCTCCAGACAACACCAACTAGAGGTAGATCTATCTTGGGGGATATATGCAGCTCCCCAACGAGACCAAAACGAACCATTTCCAGAATATACCTAGACATTCAAACACCTACGACCAAAACTAAAACCACACTGATGCTTAGGTGGGAAACTGACTTAAACATGACCTTAGAACCTGACGAATGGAACAAGACCTTTGGAGCAGCTACTAGAGGGTTGCTGAGTGCAGATCTTAGAGAGAATACGCTGAAAACAATATTCAGATGGTACCTGACACCACTTAGAACCTCACACATGTCAAAAACTAATTTGGGACTATGCTATAGAGGCTGCGGAGAATTAGGTACATACCACCATATGCTATGGGAGTGTATAGGAGTTCAAGTTATATGGAAATCCCTTTTTAATCTGATTAGCTATCTATTAGATGAACAGGTGCAAACTCAACATGGCACAAGCACTACTCCACGAACTAATCCAAAAGTACAATAGGCCAATAAATACATTTATCAGGATACTGTGCACAGTAGTGAGGACATGCATAGCGAAACACTGGAAGGTAGGCACACCGACATGGCAGGAAATTAAATGCAAGATCCAACACACATACAATATGTATGATCACGCTTCATGGTCGCTAGGTACTAAAAACAAGAACAACGAAATATGGTTCTATTGGATCTTTAGGGGTGGTTTTGATTAACCTAGTTAGGTTTATACGACAGTGACAAGAGGTAAGGGAGAAAGGGAGATGACGAATGGACAGATATAGGGAAACCTGGACTGCTATGGGCATCATGAAAACGCACAGTTGACGGACCACTCTCTGGCATCCGTCCAATGAACACTCTAATTTAAATTTATTATTGTCTTTTTTCCCTATTTAATTTCTTTTTATTTTTGTATACTGATTTTTACAAATGTTTTTTGCTCAGATTACTATGACTTCTTAAAATTGGAGATACAGTGACAAAAGACTTCTCACAGCTTCTGGATAGGTATGTTGCTGTATACTCCAGCTCATAATAGACATGCTAAGCCATAGTGGATTTGATCTATTTGAATAAGTTTCTTGTTATGTGTAATGTTTTTCTTATCAATAAAAAAAGATTTAAACATAAAAATATAAAAAATAATGCAAAATATATACGTGTGGTCTTAGCTGAATCAGAGGATGCCAATGGGCACATTTTGAGATTTTATGTTTCTACAGTTAAAAAAGTTACAGGTTTTTGGGGAATGTGATAATATTTTATATACTTTACCCTTTTTGGGTAAATTTACAATAATTTCTTAATTCTGTGAATGATAGCTGAAAGCTCTTTTTATGAGAAAAAATGTAAATAAAACAATATGGTGATGTTTAAATAAAACAATATGGTGACATTTCAGGGTTCCTAACCCCTTTCTCAGGCGTGTCAGGAAACGTTGACATATGCGGTTTTAACACTGAACATAGAGGTGACATATAAATTGTTGTTTTTTTTAGATGTCCCATCCACGGTCATACATGCATGATGACACTAGGATAACATTCATGAACCATCTAGAATATGAGCAGATAAGGATTTGCAAAGCTCTTTGTATACACTGCAGAAATTTAGATCCGTTTATACCCCAGGCAAACTTGCTGACGCATGAGTAATGTATGATCAGTGTTTAACTATTTTTATAGAAGAACTTGTATGTTTTAATTTATATGACACCTGAGGGGCCACTTATGCTAAATCTTGTTTTATGAATATAGACTGATATTTTTTTCTTTGCACTGTGTAATGGGTTTTAGGGTGTACTCACATTGTATTGCCATGACAAAGCTTTTGGCAATTTTTTTCTGAGGTGGGGGTGGGGCGTTTGGTCTTTTTAAACTTGTATGTTTGTCACATTCTTGTTTGGTCTAATTAAGGGGTTGTGGACCCTGAAACATCCGCATTATGAAATAAACTCTGTTGGTTAAATCATGAGGAATATCCAGTGAGTGCAGTTCCCTTTTTCATGTGATATTATCTTCTTGATCTGGCACCCTGGTTGCTAACGATAATATATTGACAGTACAGATACTCCTGGACATTGCTATTATTTTACTTATCTAGCACCCACCCATTGATTGACTTTCATTCCTCCACCTCCAGTGGGCTTGGCATTTGCTGAGCATTTTTGTCTTGGACTTTAGAAATTGAAAACACACCTGGGGTTGGACCCATTTGAAACATCACACATTGAACCACTGGGTTTTATCACTATACTTATTAAATAGATCATTGACCTACTTATTTATCAGGACAACAGGAACAACATGGAGGATAATTCATCCCAACAGACCATTGCTGATTTTGGGAATATCACAGAAGATGCCTTTACAGAAACTTTTGCCTTCACTCCAGGTGATGCAGTGAATATTCTGGTAGATAAGAGTGATTAAGCTGTGACTGGTGAGTCCCCCCATACCTTATATAATCATATTATAAGATTGAAAAAGAGAGTGAAAGATCGTGTATTACATACAGTGTAGTTATATAAATATTATCGAAAAAGGGCATATACCAAAAGGATTTTGTATACAGAATGTACCCACAATTTAGACGAATAATCCTGATTTCTGCCAGAAATGGTGCTAGATTCTAAATAAATGTTCTTTGGACCTGGTCTTGCTGGTAATAGAGGAATGTAGTACTCTTTTGGCGAAGGGAAGGGAAGAGATCACAACATTTATTTAAATAAAATTAGTAACACTGAGTGAAGATACTTCTGAGAAGTGGCTGGATAAGTTAAACAACAGGTACAGGACTATAGAAAAGAATTGCTACATTTTAAAAACCACAAGATTACTATGGTTGAGATGGAGAAAAGGGTGTATAGTTGGTTATTGGGACCAGGAGTAAGGAGACCATATAGACAAAGGAGGCAAAGACCATATAGATCCCAAAATCTCAAAACGGTTGATAGCAAATCTGGATCTGACTCAGATACTCCTAGTCAAACAATAACACAGGTTGAACAACCTACAGCTCACAATTAATTTTTATTAGGGGTGACAACTCGTTCAGGGGAAGCAACAAGAAACCGTGTCCGCACCCGCGACAGGGGGACTATTGTGGCAAGCAAAACTCCTCTACCACCAAAATGACAACCTCTAATATTGTGATCAATATTAGTGCTCACTCACTGATGTTGAAACTGGACTGCTTAATAAGGGGCTGACCTTTGTACCCTCTTTTAACCTTTAAACATATAGATATTCAAAAATTTCAGAGATCACTCAAACTAAAGGAATTCTTTGGTACAGCTGAAAGAGAGGAAGGGAATAGGTTCCCCTTTAAAACAACCAGTATAATTGAACCCACTAATACAAGTGCAAGCATTAAGACATTCACCTGGTTGTTCTTAAATGATGTTTAATAGAAATATACTGTGCATAAGAGATCGAATCTCAGCAACAGTGAGAGACAGGCTCCACATGAATTGGCAAATGACCCACAAATCGGGATTCGGGCTGCTGATAAGAGGGGTTCTATTGTGGTAATGAAATACACACAATACAGGCATGAGATTCTTTCACAATTGAATAATTGTAAGACAATCAGCCAATCACAAAATGCATATACATATGACTCTTGCACATGCTCAGTAGGAGTTGATGACTCAAATACTCTGCATTCAAAAAAAGATTGCATTTTTAGATAATAGAAGTGAATTGGAAAGTTGACTAAAATGATGTGCTCTATCGGAATTGTGAAAGTTTAATTTTGACTTGACTGTCCCTTTAAGTGCTAGATTATGAGTGGAGGGGTATTTTGCGCTCCTGCTTGCACGTTAACTCTGCTAGATGGAGGCTTTTTGCGCTAGTTGGGTATCGTGCGTATTACAAGCTGAAAGTAAAAAAGTTTTTGCAAACCCGTTGTGTGCACCCAATTAGCCATTTTCCCTCCCCTGTGTCATGTGACTTGTTAGTGTTACAAGGTCTCAGGTGTGAATGGGGAGCAGGTGTGTTAAATTTGGTCTTATCGCTCTCACACTCTCTCATACTGGTCACTGGAAGTTCAACATGGCCCCTCATGGCAAAGAACTCTCTGAGGATCTGAAAAAAAGAATTGTTGCTCTACATAAAGATGGCCTAGGCTATATGAAGATTGCCAAGACCCTGAAACTGAGCTGCAGCATGGTGGGCAAGACCATACAGCGGTTTCACAGGACAGGTTCCACTCAGAACAGGCCTCGCCATGGTCAACCAATGAAGTTGAGTGCACATGCTCAGCGTCATATCCAGACGGATTGGGTCTAATGATGCTGGTTTCTCAGATACTTAAAGTGGGTAGGTAGAGAGTGGGATAACTGCTTTTAGGTTAACTTTACTAAACCATTATATGACATTTGACAAAGGTGCGAGGGGAGTACCGAAACATTATGTCTATTCTTATCTTGTAACTATGAAATAAACGCTAAGTTTTATGAAAAGACCAGTGAGTGCCTTTTTTTGAATTGATGTCTATACTGCTGTGGAAGCGCACCCTGGCTGCTGTTAGAATTATAAGACTGTGCTTACCCTATTTGGAAGTTTACATATTTATTTGATTAGAGGGATTCAGCACTCCAACCTTGGAACATTTGTACACTGTCAATCTTGGATAGATTGAACCTGGAATATTATTTGATTATTATTTGATTATCTGTACCCTGCTTTTTGATTGTATCACCACTGACCTCATGGAAATGGCGACTACAATACAGGATATGGATAATCTATATACTGATGATGACCTTAATACTGATCCATTTGTATTTACTGATGAGGACGCAGAGAGGATAAGAGTGACAGATGATTTAAGTGAGTTGCGGGGTGACACCCCAATTAACATTTATGATAAGCTATTGAATCTGCGTAAAAAGAGATTGACTATCACCTTAATGCAGTGTATTTGTCAGGCTACCATCGCAAAAAGTATGTACCAAGGGGGTTTAGAGTGAAGAGCATACCCACTCTGGGTAGAAGAGGTAAAAAGATTAGAGAAAAAAATGAAATCTGAAATTGAGACCATTAAGATACAAAGCAACCATATCTTTGTGGAGGATAAAACCCAGGAATGGATCACTAAACTCGATAGCCTAGTTACCAAGTACAGAAGTGATTTAATTGCCTTCAAAAACAAAAAATTGAACACTGTTGAGGGTGATTATAGAGATAAACACATCTATAGATGGCTGTATGGCAAGGATGAGGTCCCTAACAACAGAAGACAAAAAAATCTGCGTACTAGGAATACGCTGAGCATTGTTGATAGTAGTGGGGGGGACTCCTCTGAGGCAGATACACACGAGAATGCTACTAATGCATTCAATATGCGTAACCAGTCAGTCTTTTTCTGGGGTCACAACAAGATCTACCGCAAAACCTCCGCTGGCACCTTTAAATGTAAAAGGTCAAGAAGACCGCACAGTAGGCGAGGCGGGCATAAACCAAAAGAAATTGCTAAAAAAGAAATAGATATTATATTCAATCTAAGCAGCAGACTCCTTAATGAGGCAGAAACATCAGTATTAAACCGCAGGTTGTGTTTTGTGCCTACCCTTGGAAATGATACATTTAACACTTTGGTGGATATACATAAGCTGCAAAGACAGCTAAAACTTAAAGATCATTTCAGGTATAGTGCACCAATGGCAACTTCAGTGTTTAAAGGGACATTATGCACTCATTTTTTTCTTTGCATAAATGTTTTGTAGATGATCTATTTACATAGCCCATAAAGTTTTTTTTTTTTAATAAATGTATAGTTTTGCTTATTTTTAAAGAACATTGCTCTGATTTTCAGACTCCTAACCAAGCCCCAAAGTTTTATGTGAATACTGTCAGCTACCTTTTCCACCTTGCTCCTGTTTGTGTAAAGGGTCTTTTCATATGCAAAAGAAGGGGGAGGGGGGGAGTGTCTTATTTGCCACTTGCAGTGGGCTTTCCAGCTGCCTTTTCAACAGAGCCAAACTGACAGCTTCTAAGTAAGTTTTTAAACAGTTTTATATTGGATTTTTATATCAGTATCTGTGCATCTTATTCTTTATAGTAGTGTCTATTACATGCAGTTATATGAAAATGAGTGTATACTGTCCCTTTAAGAAACCTTCTAATTGTGAGCTCTCTAATACACACTCTTCTATAATAAATTTTACAGGCAAGGTATGTAATGACATTAAACACACACAGCACTCTGACTTTTACCCTAATTTAAGCAAGAATGAACATCTATTAAGAGTTTAAGTAATGACAATAATATCATCATCCGCCCTGCGGATAAAGGAGGATCGATTGTCATTCAGGACTACACCAATTATAGAAAGGAGGCTCTTAGTCAACTCTCAGACACAACAGTATACATTAAATTGAAGGGTAACCCCACAGCTAACTTTAAGAAAACTATTGATGATTATTTGAAAAGAGGTTTTCAAGGCAGGCATATTAACTGAACAGGGATTTTCATTTTTATCTACATCATTTCCTAAGATACCTGTTTTGTATTTATTGTCCAAAGTCTATTAAACTTTAATAGACCCCCTGGCAGACCTATTGTGTCTGCCAGAGATTCTCTATTATCAAGTCTAGCCATATACATCGATTTCTTTCTACAACCTTTGGCAAAGGGTACTCCCACATACATCCAAGACTCACCTAGTTTGATTGAAATACTTAAAAAGTACAGTGAATTACAACCAAATCATGTTCTGGTGACCATGGATGTTGACAGTTTGTACACCGCCATCCCACATGATGGCGGTGTCAGTGCTGTCAGGTCCATGGTGACAGGGAATCTATTGTAAACAGGTCCACCAGTTGAATTTCTTAGCGAATTTTTGACTATATGCTTAGAATGCTTGGTAATGCAGCCATTTATAAACCCCCACATTAAGTATTACACAAGATATATTAATGATGTGTATTTAATCTGGAGGGGTGGAACAGAGGAACTGCAGAGGTGGGTGTCATGCTTGAACTCCATGGACTGTTCCATAAGATTTAAGTTGGAGTACAGTGAGTCTGCCATACACCTTTTGGACTTGAATATCTATAAAATTGATGCCTGTGATGGATGCCAGTTTGGCACCTCCCTATATACTAAACCGACTGATCGTAACTCTCTTCTTGAGGCCACAAGTTTTCATCCCAGGCGTCAAAAAACTGGGATTGTCACCTCGTAACTTACTAGGGTCATCCGTAACAACAGTGAGGTACCCACTATGACAACGCAACTCTCGGAAATGGAAGAAAGATTGTATTCAGGGGTTATGAAAGAAGGATGATCAACATTATTAAGGAAAGGTTATTGAGCACTCTGTGGATAAACAAGTTGTGAAGAAGATATCTCTCAAGGGAGAAAGGAAGCAATTGAACTTTATTACTACTTATGCCCCCAGGCATACAGCCTTGGTCTAATATGTAAGGTGACAGTTATGGGAGACAAAGGGATAGAGGGCCCTGCCAAGAATTTCACTGTTGTCACCTTTAAACCTGGGCACTCATCTTACCTGATTGAGGTAACAGCTGGTAAGCAGTAATTGTTCAATTGATTCAACAACTGTGATGAAATTCACCAACAAAGACTAACATTTGATCTACATATATTTAAAATATACATTGTAAAGCTGAGCGCCTCTACTTTTATATTGATTTTTCTCTTTCTATACTCATATATACTGTATATATATATATGATTTTTGGGGGTAAAATATATATAGCTATAGACATATATATATATGAATATCTTTTTATAAATTCCTAAAAACATATTCCCTCATGTAAAGAACATTGGAATGTGAAATGTTTACAGTAAATACACTTTAATAAATATGAATATTTCATAAAAATGATTTTACATGTTTTCAGCTAATTAACTGCAAAAGGCTCCAATACACGGATATATATATATATATATATATATATATATATATATATATATATATGTACACACATATAAACATATATTTTTACATACAAATACATATTTAGACATTTATATGTATGTATTTGAGCTATTAAAACATTTTATGCAATTTTATTAAAACTGATTTTTATTAGACATTGTTATTATGATTGTAACTGTACTTTGTGGAACTTTTTAGTCGATGGTATCAGTCCAAAAGCTCTGAAGTTGAGTTGTCCTGACTCACGATAAATTAAATTGCGCTCAAGCAATTGTGTTTACGTTCAACTCCTAATATGTGCACTACTTCCAGCGCACACAAAAGCTGCGATAAACCCCTTTTTTCTTGCACGCCACAGAGCGCCACTTGTAATCTAGCCCTAAGTATCCATAAATAATCTTTTATAGGAATGCAGCTACTCTTGTTTGTTTAGATATTACCTATGGCTGCTTTAGTGCTACAACTGCAGAGCTGAGTATTTGCTTTCTAAAACTGCTGCTCGATGCACTGTAATCAATGGAAAACAACAGTAAGAAAAATTAAAACTTAATCTCATTGCAGCAGAATTTCTTCATAATAAAAATATGAAAACAAAAATGCAACTAAAGTCTGTTTACAAGGGACTCATTTGTCACATATAGTTTGAATTGTGTCAGTAAGCATTTGTAGAAATTTGTTTTCTCTCTTGTTATAGAAGTACTTGCATAGGACTAGATTATGAGGGGAGCACTATCGGTTGCATGCGAGTGATATAGGGTTTTTGCGGCCGTTTGCACGCAAGTTAAATTGGTATTACACATTGAAAGTAAATGTGAATGTGTGAGCGCTCTCAGCGATTTATATTAGAATGATTACCGTGACTTTAGAGCTCTGGTTAACTGTTACGCTGGAATAAAAAAAAGTGTCACAAAACACATCAAAAATACATTTAAAGGGACACTGTACCCACATTTTTTCTTTTGTGATTCAGATAGAGCATGACATTTTAAGCAACTTTCTAATTTACTCCTATTATTAATTTTTCTTCATTCTCTTGGTATCTTTATTTGAACTGCAAGAATGTAAGTTTAGATGCCGGACCATTTTTGGTGAACAACCTGGGTTGTCCTTGCTGATTGGTGTATAAATTCATCCACCAATAAAAAAGTGCTGTCCAGAGTACTGAAACAAACAAAAAAAACTTAGATGACTTCTTTTTCAAATAAAGATAGCAAGAGAACAAATAAAAATTGCTAATAGGAGTAAATTAGAAAGTTGCTTAAAATTGCATGCTCTATCTGAATCACAAAAGAAAAAATTTGGGTTCAGTGTCCCTTTAACAGTAGAGTTACACTCATAATAACAAAAAAATTTTTTTTTATAAAATTGCATAAAAAAGTTATGATACAAAGATATGAGGTCTCAGGTGTTAGAAAAAAAATAGACTACAAAGGGCTTTAACATAGAGATACATTTATACATGTCTACATATGAATATGGATATTATTATTATTATCAGTTATTTGTAGAGCAGGTTCCGTAGCACTAAAGACATGGGTCTAATATGTAAGGTGACAGTTATGGGAGACAAAGGGATAGAGGGCCCTGCCAAGAATTTCACTGTTGTAAATCAGCTCACATGGAGGTGATTATATATTTATATGTGTGTACATATGTTTTATCTTATTTATAAGTGTATTTTTGTATTTACCAACACATATAAACACATAAATACATATGATCAGTATACATATATTGACATATATATATAAGTGCATTAGAGCCTTTTGCAGTCAAGTAGATGAAAACATGAAAAAGCATATTTATGCAGTAAAAGTATTTACTGTAAAAAATTATACATTCACATAGCAGAATACGTTATATGTATTTTTAAGTAGACATTCCTATATATGTATATATCTGTATTTATCTATACCTATATATAATCATGTATATATAAATATATATATATATATATATATATATATATACACACAGACCTCGATTTATCAAAGTCTAGCGGACCTGATCCGCCAGTGCGGATCAGGTCCGCTAGACCTCGCTGAATACGGGAAGCAATACGCTCTCCGTATTCAACATTGCACCAGCAGCTCACAAGAGCTGCTGGTGCAACGCCGCCCCCTGCTGACTCGCGGCCGCCAGCAGGGAGATGTCAATCAACCTGATCGTACTCGATCGGGTTGATTTCCGGCGATTCCTGTCTTTAGACCGCTGCTTCATAACTTGTGTTTCTGGCGAGTCTGAAGACTCGCCAGAAACATGGCCCTTCAAGCTCCGTTCGGAGCTTGATAAATATGGGCCACAGTATCTCACAAAAGTGAGTACACCCCTCACATTTTTGTGAATATTTTATTATATATTTTCATGTGAAAACACTGAAGAAATTACACTTTGCTACAATGTAAAGTAGTGAGTGTACAGTCTGTATAACAGTGTACATTTGCTGTCCTCTCAAAATAACTCAACATACAGCCATTAATGTCTAAACCAATGGCAACAAAAGTGAGTACACCCCTAAGTGGAAATGTCTAAATTGGGCCCAATTAGCCATTTTCCCTCCCGGTGTCATGTGACTCATTAGTGTTACAAGGTCTCAGGTGTGAATGAGGAGCAGGTGTGTTAAATTTGGTGTTATCACTCTCACACTCTCTCATACTGGTCACTGGAAGTTCAACATGGCACCTCATGGCAAAGAACTCTGTGTGGATCTGAAATAAAGAATTGTTGCTCTACATAAAGATGGCCTAGGCTATAAGAAGATTGCCAAGACCCTGAAACTGAGCTGCAGCACAGGGGGCAAGACCATACAGAGGTTTCACTGGACAGGTTCCACTCAGAACAGGCCTTGCCATGGTCGACCAAAGAAGTTGAGTGCACATGCTCAGCGTCATATCCAGAGGTTGTCCTTGGGAAATAGACATATGAGTGCTGTCAGCATTGCTGCAGAGGTTGTAGGGGTGGAGGGGTCAGCCTGTCAGTGCTCAGACCATACGCCGCAGCACTGCATCAAATTGATCTGGATGGCTGTAATCCCAGAAGGAAGCCTCTTCATAAGAAAGCCTACAAACAGTTTGCTGAAGACAAGCAGACTAAGGACATGGATTACTGGAACCATGTCCTGCCTGTGGTCCGATGAGAGCAAGATAAACTTATTTGGTTCAGATGGTGTCAAGCGTGTGTGGCGGCAACCAGGTGAGTAGTACAAAGACAAGTGTGTCTTGCCTACAGTCAAGCATGGTGGTGGGTGTGTCATGGTCTGGGCCTGCATGAGTGCTGCCGGCACTGGGGAGCTACAGTTCATTGAGGGAACCATGAATGCCAACATGTTCTGTGACATACTGAAGCAGAGTATGATCCCCTCCCTTTGGAGACTGGGCCACAGGGCAGTATTCTAACATGATAACGACCCGAAACACACCTCCAAGACGACCACTGCCTTGCTAAAGAAGCTGAGGGTAAAGGGGATGGACTGGCCAAGCATGTCTCCAGACCTAAACCCTATTGAGCATCTGTGGTGCATCCTCAAATGGAAGGTGGGGGAGCGCAAAATCTCTAACATCCACCAGCTACGTGATGTCATCATGGAGTAGTGGAAGAGGACTCCAGTGGCAACCTGTGAAGCTCTGGTGAACTCATGCACGCTTTCCCTCATAGACATCAATGGGGAGAGAGTGTTAGAAAAAAACTAAAACCTGCGATCGCGGAATGAAAATTCTCTGTAACGCAATCCCTATTGATGTCTATGGGGGAAAAAGTTACGTTTAAACCTAACACCCTAAACATAACACCCCTAATCCGCTGCCCCCGACATCGCCGTCACCTAAATAAAGTTATTAACCCCCAATCGGCTGCTCCCAACATCGCCGCCACTAATAAAAGTTATTAACCCCTATTCAGCTGCTCCCTGACATCACCGCAACTATAATAAAATTATTAACCCCTATTCTGCCGCTCCCCAACATCACCGCCACTATAAAAAAGTTTTAACCCCTATTCCGCCGCTCTCCGACATCGCCGACACTATAATAAATTTATTAACCCCTAAACCTCCGGTCTTCCACATCTCTGCAACTAAATAAACCTATTAACCCCTAAACCTCCAGCCTCCCACATCTTTGCCACTAAATAAACCTATTAACCCCTAAAGCGCCAGCCCCAACATCGCAAAACACACACCCTAACTTTAAACTAAATTTACAATATAACTATATTTAAATAAATAAAAACTTACCTGTGAAATAAAAATAAACCTAACATTAAAGTATAAATTAACCTAGCCTTACTAATCTAATAAAATAAAAAATACTACCAATTAAAAAATCTAAACTACAAATTTAAAAAAACCTAACACTACGAGAGAAATTAAAAAATCTAAAATTACAAAAAATAATAAACTAAATTAATCTAATAGCCCTATAAAAATTAAAAAGCCCCCAAAATAAAAACACCCCCTAGCCTACAACCAATAGCCCTTAAAATGGCCTTTTGTAGGGCATTGCCCTAAGTTTAACAGCTCTTTTACCTGTAAGTCCCCCCAAAAGAAAATAGTAAGGTTAGGTTAATTTATAGTTTAATTTTAGGTTTATTTTTATTTCACAGGTAAGTTTTTATTTATTTTAAGATAGCTATATTGTAATTTTAATTTAAAGTTAAGGGGTGTTAGGTTTAGGGGTTAATAGTTTAATTTAGTGTTTTGCGATGTGGGGGGCCAGCGGTTTATGGGTTAATAGGTTTATTTAGGGGCGGAGATGTGGGAGGCCGGATGTTTAGGGGTTAATAGGTTTATTTAGTTGCAGAGATGTGGGAGGTCGGAGTTTTTGGGGTAAATAACTTTATTATAGTGTCATGGATGTTGGGGAGCGGCAGAATAGGGGTTAATAACTTTATTATAGTGCCGGAGATGTCGGGTGCAGCGGAATAGGGGTTAATAACTTTATTATAGTGCCGGCGATGTCGGGGAGCGGCGGAATAGGGGTTAAAAACTTTAATTATAGTGGCGGCAATGTCGGGGAGCGGCGGAATAGGGGTTAATAATTGTTATTAGTGACGGCGATGTCGGGAGCGGCAGATTAGGGGCTAATAGGTTTAATATAGTGTTTGCGATGCGGAAGGGCGGCGGTTTAGGGGTTAATAGGTAGTTTATGGGTGTTAGTGTACTTTGTAACAGTTTAGTTATGATTTTTGTGGCACAAAACTCATAACTACTGCTTTCAGATGGCGGTATGGATCATGTCGGTATAGGCTGTAACGCAAGCTTTTTAGCCTCACCACAAAACCTGTAATACCGGCGCAAAAACGTAGAATGAGTGCGGAATGGACGTTGCGTTATAGGCTAAAATGCTAGCGGTATAGCTATAACGACATGACTGGCAATACCTGTGTTACTGCTTTTACGCTGAAATTGCCATTTTTTCAGCGTTAAAAGCCGTAGCGCAAAATTCGTAATCTACCTGATATTTAGTAATGTTTGTAATTGATATCTTAGAAATTACTCCCTTTTCATTGCTGTTATATGTGATAATATTCATTCATACATAAATATATATATATATATATATATATCTTAGTTAATTGAGTACATAAGAAAAGAACACTGTTCAACATTATCTTTGTACATTGGAACTACTGTGTGTGTATACAGGGGCTCTGTGAAGAACAAATCTGGATAATATTGCTGCATTTCCATGAACAAGTCTCCAGTGAATCACATTAACATATTTCCTTTTGATGTTCAAATTATTTACAATTTCATAACGTAAGAGATGTGATGGCGACTATCATATGATCTCATTTGCATAACACTGTTTATAAAGAGAACTTCTAAGGAAGTAAAAATCTGTATATCATTAAGAGCATTGGGGCAACATTAAATACACAAGAGATGTCTTTTTAAATTAAAGGTGAGGAAATTTGTAACTGAAAACACAAAGGGCAGGATACAAACTTTAAACATGTAAAATATTTAAAATAAGAGCAGATTACTGATAAAAATCAGGAACACTGTGTGTGACAAAATGGTATTAGATGGAAAACGTACACGTTGATTTTATATATTTGTTAAATGCGTTGATAAAATAAATCCAGTTTAATCTCATTAAACAAAATAGCAGTTCTCTTCCTATACATTTTATTTAAAGAGATGTGAAACCCAAAGAAAATGATTTCATGATACAGGTAGAGCATTTTAAACAGCTTTTCAATGTACTTCTATTAATTATTGATTAATTCTCTTGGAATCCTTTGTTGAAGGAACAGCAATGTAGTACTGGGAGCTAGCTGAACACATCAGGTGAGCCAATGGCAGAAAGCTTTTATGTACATCCACAAATCAGCAGCTAGCCTTGAGTAGTGCATTGCTTTTCTGAGCATGGGCATCCGCAGAATTTTTTCCAGGGAGGCAAAAAAATTAAATGTGCCTAGACAATACATATATGCATATTTATAATATATACATTTTGAAAATTATCCCAAAAAATGTTACCAGTCACATGAAAAAAGCTTATTAGTTTTGGAGTCACTATTTGCTAAACTTTAATATACATCGGGCGGATTGATGTCCGCAGCCTTAGAGCAGGCGGATGAGTTCAGAAGGAATGGTCTTAAGACTGCTGTTTCTTAACTCCTGTTTCCGGCGAGCCAGAAGGCTCGCACGGAAACAGGGGTATATGGCCCCATTCGGGCCAGGATAAATCAGTCCCATTGAGTAAATCAGTATTGAATATACAGAATTTGTTATATAGGTCCTACAACATAGAGTACAGTCCTATTACAATATAGTGAATTTGGACATATATTAGAGTTATAAGAAAGGTCATTATAATAAGTACTGTGTGTGTGGAGTATGATTATAATATTCAGTTTACCGATGTTGGGATATATAATTCTTTCTCCCAAATTATCAAGTATATATCATAGTCCGATTGGTGGTCGGAGTCCGGATATGGCATACGAGGGTGGGGGTTTAATCCTGACACCAGTCTACTGTTGGAGTTGGTGATCGACAATTATTGTACAAAATTACCAAGAGAAGAAAGTAAATTAGATAATAGAAGTAAACTGGAAAGGGTTTTGAAATTGTATGTTCCATCTGAATCATGAAACTTTAATTTTGACTTTACTGTCCCTTTAAGAAAAATGCATTAGGTTCTAAAGACATCAACATCACAAGTCAATGAAAATGATCTACCAGTACTGATATATAGTATCAGAGAATACAGACAATGGAAGCACAGCACAGGCTAACATAAAGGAGCCGATTTATGATGCTGAGAATGCAGCGGTTTCTGTGTGAGCCTTCAGGCTCGCTGGAAACATAAGTTAAGACGCAGCGGTCTCAAGACCGCTGCTCCTTAACTGTTCCGCCACCTCTGAGGTGGCAGACAACATTCATCCCGATCGGATACGATAGGGATGATTGACAACCCTTGCTAGCGGCCTTGAATCTGCAGGGGGTGGTATTGCACAAGCATTTCACACAAAATGCTTGTACAATAATAAATGCAGACAGCGTATGCTGTCGGCATTTATCGATGTCTGCCCGAACATGATAAATCGGCCCAAAAGAGTCTTCCTCCTGCAAGATATTTTCTTAAAAAGTTACAAATAAACTTTATAAAATAATCTCCCAGAGATTAGCTATGCTACTATAGATTCACACGCATTTTTATGAGCATAATAGGGAAGTTTGTTAGAACTGGTGATATTTTAACTCCTTCAGTGCACATGACGACCTATAGTTGTCATGAACATTGTGGACAATGTGCGCAAGACCAGCCAATCAACCACTGTTTTCTGTGATTCCCCACACTACAGGGTGGGGATCGTTGGTGGCCTAGTGGGAGGCACTTTCAGGCTTTTTGGGAGTGCCGGTGACATTGCCACGTACACATGTGGTGACATCACAAAGGGGGCAGAACCGGGAAGCTCAGTGTAGCTGAATGGGAGCTGGATGGGGAGGTTCTTCAATACCCTCAATCCCAGCTCCCATAGCATTTACAAATCTCCAAGACCCCTAATTTGAAAGAGAACTGACAGGTCTTGGAGCAGTACAAAACAACAGATCTTTTAAAATAAAGTAGGAATTTGCATGGGAATGGGTCATATTATATGGGCAATAAAAAAAATCTTGTATGTGCTAATAAAGCTTATTTTCTAGTAGACAAGTTCCTCTTCCAAAAAAATATATGAATTTTGTATGTATAGTCAGGTGGTCACTGTAGTAACAGCATCATGAAAGAAAAAAAATATATATACTGTATATATATATATATATATATATATATATATAATTTTGTGGGTCACTCACTGAAATTTTACTTACAATAGGGTTTAAATGTAGGTAGTTAAAAAGCTCAAAACTGGTTCAGCGAAGAGATTTAAAAGCTATTATAGTGATAAAATAACATTCTCTAATTTGTTGGGTTGTGAAAGTAGCACATCTGATTGGATTAGGGGTACTTTCCACCAGGGACATGCAGTGCTCTGCACGTCCTAAGCAATACTTTAGCTATGTGTTAAACGGTAAAACATCCAAATTCTTTAAAAGATAAGGTCAATGCTATTTTTTTTATCTTAGAAATGTGCTTTTGATAGTTCTGTTCCCCACCAAATTAGCTATAATTTTTTTATAATGTTTGTACATAACAGGAAATAAAATTGGCGTATCTTAAGGTGAGAAAGTAATTTTGGCTCTTCTAAGTGAACTATGTTGCATCAGACATCACTCTGTCATGTTTCAGTTATGTCTATGATGTCACCAGTTTTATTTATTATTATTTTTATTTCAGATATGTCATGTGTCAGATCTGCTAGTGTGCAATTCTGAATATAATCTTTATTTTCCCATTCTATTAGGTTATATTACATTATATTCCAGTATTACAAACTTTGCAATCCCCTGCAATCTGGTGAGCAGATGTTAAATAGATGAGCTATTGTTAGAAAGTTCATATATTACAGAACAATAATACCATAACTGAAAGTGTTTATATAAAATAATAATCAATCCTTTAAGTCCCCTATACTTTGCTTTTCCAGATTTAGTCCTGGAGCCACAATGGGACCTTCCATTTAACTCATGCAAGCCTGGGTTTTCCTATGCAAGAAGCAGAAGTTATCATCAGAGGTAGCAGAGATAAAATATAAATGTATTTGGTGTAGGAAAATATGTGAGTATAATACAATCAATTGGGTTTGGTGTGGTATGCCATGTCGCGCCCCACCTCTTGTTTTACGGATATGTATTTTATTGAAATTTGTGAAATCAGCAAGTGTCTTTTTCATTACTATTTTTTCCTAGTAAGTCATTATGTTTTCCCTGTCATTGAATAAGGGGAGGTCTTTAAAATTTATAAATGTGCATGGGTAGTAAGTTAATTACTGATCATCCATTTTATTATGAAAACACAAAGTTCTCATCCTCCTAATTGAAGGGTCAGTTGCTAAATGTTCCCTTTATCCATATTATAGATTCTCCTTTTGAATTATATTTGCTACATGATTGTAAAAGGCTCACGTTGACATTCACCCTCTCAATCATAAAATTGGCTTCCTTACTAACATAATCCAGTTAATGACCTTGAGATAAGATTTATCATCATGCTCAAGTTATTTACCAATTAGGTAACATATAGCTGTCTGTAAAACAGGGAAGCTTGGTACCTATTAATACCATCTTTTTTTTTTTTTGTTTAAAATATTGAAAATTTCAAGGATGATGATGAGATGTCACTCAAGATTTCTGTTTTTTTGGGACTGTGGACAAGGACCTTGGCTTTGATCAAGATGTACTGAAAGATTACAAAAACAGAACAATTTATATATATATATATATATATATATAGACCCTATAATTGAAACATAGGGGCCCATTTATCAAGCCGTCAACCACAAATACGCTGAAATTCCGCAGCGTAATTGTGGAGAGCTTGATTCCCCTTAGTTATCAAAGCCTACAGACCGGCAAAAGTAGAATTTTGTGACGTAACATACGATCCGCCGGTCTCAGTCTGCCACAGATTGATGCTTACGTCACTACAGATGTTCCGAATGCAAATTCGGCACTATCTGACTACTTTTGTAAGTTAACAAATACCTACCAGGTACGCTCGTCACTATTCCGGCCCAGCGTCCCTGGTTTTCAATCTGCCTGGAGGCGGCGGATGCCATAGGAATCAATGGGAGTCTGAAAGCAGCGAAAGCTTATGTTCGCTGCTGCCCAATATTCCATTGATTCCTATGGGAGAATAAAATTAACGTTTACACCTAACACCCTAACATAACACCCAAGTCTAAACACCCCTAATCTGCCACCCCCTACACCGCCGACACCTACATTATAAGTATTAACCCCTAATCTGCCGCCCCGCCACCGCTGCAACCTACATTATACTTATTAACCCCTAATCTGCTGCTCCAGACACCGCCGCCAGCTACATAAAGTTATTAACCCCTATCCCACCGCTCCCGGAGCCCACCGCAACTAAATAAAGTTATTAACCCCTAAACCTAAATATTAACTTATCCCTATCTTATAATAAATTTAAACTTACCTTTAAAATTTAATTAAACTATATTAAACTATTAATTAAACTACCCTAACTTTTATGCTAAAATTACATTAAACTATATTAAAATAAAAATTAATTTAACCTAACTTTTATACTAAAATTACATTAAACTACAAATTGAATTAACTATATTATATATTTAAACACCTAACCCTACTCAAATAATTTAAATCTACCCTTAAAAACTACTAAGTTACAAAAAACTAACAATTAAATTACAAAAAATAACAAATACTAAGTTACACAAAAAAATAAACACTAAGTTACACAAAATAAAAAAGAAATGATCAAAGATTTAAACTAATTACACCTAATCTAAGGTCCCTATGAAAATAAAAAAGCCCCCCCAAAATAAAAATAAAAACCTAACCCACAATAAACTACAAATAGCCCTGAAAAGGGCCTTTTGTGGGGCATTGCCACAAAGAAATCAGCTCCTTTACCTGTAAAAAAAATACCCCCAACAGTAAAACCCACCACCCACACAACCAACCGCAACCACCCCAAATAAAAAACTAACTAAAAAACCTAAGCTCCCCATTGCCCTGAAAAGGGCATTTAGCTCTATTGTAGCCCAAACCCTAATCTAAAACTAAAACCCACCCAATACCCTCTTAAAAAATCCTAACACTAACCCCTGAAGATCGACTTACAGTTTTGAAGATCCGACATCCATCCTCCAAGAAGCCGGCAGAAGTCTTCATCCAACCCCGAAGAAGTCTTCACCCAGACAGAATCTTCTATCTTCATCCATCCGGCGCGGAGCGGCTCCATCTTCCAGACATCCGATGCGGAGCATCCTCTTCTTACGACGTCTTCTTCAGAATGAAGGTTCCTTTAAATGACGTCATCCAAGATGGCGTCCCTTAGAATTCTATCAGCCAATCAGAATTAAGGTTGAAAAAATTCTATTGGATGTTGCAATAAGCCAATTGGATTGAGCTTTCATCCTATTGGCTGATCCAATCAGCCAATAGGATGAAAGCTCAATCCTATTGGCTGTTGCAATATGCAATGGTAGACATTCATCTTTACTGCTGCCAGTCTGCCTAGCCAGGAAAAAAGTGAATGTTTTCTATTTATTTATGTCTTTTATATCTGTATATTTAAAGGGATACTAAACCTAAATGTTTTCCTTAATGATTCAGATAGAACATGTAATTTTAAGCAACTTTCTAATTTACTCCTACTATCAATTTTTCTTCGTTCTCTTGCTATCTTTATTTAAAAAGCAGGAATTTAAAGCTTTGGAGACAGCCGTTTTAGGTTCAGCACCCTGGATAGCGCTTGCATATTGGTGGCTACATTTAGCAAACCAATAAGCAAGCATAACCCAGGTTCTCAACCAAAAATGAGCTGGCTCTTAAGCTTTACATTTCTGCTTTTTAAGTAAAGATAGCCAGAGAACGAAGACAAATTGATAATAGGAGTAAATTATAAAGTTGCTTAAAATTGCCTGTTCTATCTGATCATTAAAGAAAAAATTGAAATTTAGTGTCCCTTTAATGGAGACTTAACCACCCAACACCATGTTAACAAATAGATTGTTGACTTTCTGGCTGTAAGAATGTGGATGTTGTTTCTATTCATTATTGCCTTATAATTATATGCACTAAAATATAAGAGACTTGGTTATTCAAATCTGCACATTTATCATAGTTAATCATTCTAAAATGTATCATTACCATAAATAAATGTAATTATGATGCAAACTTACATGGAGGAAATATATTATGGGGAAACTACTGCAGTTCATTCAACCCTAAAACCGCTTTGCTACTCACTTTTCCAACTTTTCACCCTTTTATATACTTGCTTTTCACAAGAAGTATTCTGTATACATTGTTACCAATGCATCAAAGCTCTGGGTAAGATATGCACATTAGATATGCAATATCTCATGCTTTTTGCTTCTAGTACTGTGTTTAACCACGGCAATCCCGATTTATGGGGTAGGTGAAGCAAAAGTGGTTTTCTTTTTGCTGCACCTACCCTATAATTAGGCTGACCATATTGCCGCTTTAAAAAGGGACACATATAAAAAATACATATGTCAGGGCTGTTTAAAGAAATGGTTTGGAATAATGTTCCATTATGAGAACCCTGACTTATGCATTTTCCATATGTGTCCCTTTTTAAAGCGGCAATATGGTCAGCCTACCTATAATGGGGTTCGATGTTGTTAAACACAGTACTGGAAGCAAAAATTATAAGATAATTTAATATATATCTAATTTGCATATATTACCCAGAGTTCTGTGATGCATTGGTAACAATGTATACAGAATACTTCTGGGCAAAAGCAAGCGGGGGGGAAACTTGACTAGATTTGCTAATGGTCTATACAATAATTCTAATGTTCTAATGCCCTTATACATATATATTATTTATTTTTTATGAATATTTATATATATATTTGTGTGTGTGTGTACGTGTGTGTTTTTCAGTTTAAGAATTTTAAAAAAAATATTTCAGTATATGAAACATATATATTATTCAGGTAAAAATATGTGTAAAGCAACATTTCCTTACTGGAATGTGACGCATTAAAGTTAATGTATCACTTTCATGTTCCTTTAATGGTGATTTGAACCCTAGAGACAACTTTAAAGCAGTTGCGCTGCCCCTTTTCATCAGTTTTAAGTTTGATGAAATAAAAATATATTACTACCCTTCATTGTGGCTCGTTAAACAATAGTATATTAACAGCTTTTCACCACATTAAGCACATTTTTCATTAAGGGACATTTTATGTATTCGTTGAAGGATTTTTTTTTCTAATTATTCTTCATCACCACTGTTGACAGATTGTTCACATTCTACATTCTTGTTCTTGGGAAAAGTTACATTCAGGGTTGCTTTTTGCACCTTTGTTATTTGCCTGAACAGTAAATTTTAGCTACCATTGTTGTGCTATAATTTAAATAAACATTAATAAATTACCTGGGAGTAGTAATAGATAACAAGCTAAAGATGGGTGCACAATGCAGGGCAGCGGCTTCAAAGGCTAATAAGATACTAGCATGTATTAAAAGAGGCATTGATTCAAGGGAGGAAAGCATAATGCTGTCATTATATAAAGCCCTGGTAAGACCTCACCTTGAGTTTGGAGTGCAGTTCTGGGGACCGATTGCTAAAAAAGATATTGCAGAAATAGAAAAAGTTCAGAGAAGGGCCACAAAGCTAATAAGGGGATTGGAGAAATTAACCTATGAGGAGAGGCTAGCCAAACTTGTTCTGTTTTTTTTAGAAAAAAGGCGCTTGAGAGGTGACATGATTACTTTATATAAATATATTCAAGGCCCATATACAGAGATGGCAGAAGCTCTGTTTATTCCAAGAAAATTGTTTCTGACAAGAGGTCATAATTTAAGGTTGAAGGAAAGGGGATTTAATTTTCCTGCAACAGAAAAGTTTTTTCACTGTAAGAGCAATAAAATTGTGGAACTCCTTACCAAAGGAGGTAGTGAATGCCAATTCCATAGATACATTTAAAAATAGTCTGGATACATTTCTGTATATAAACAAAATTCATGGATATGATTGCTAGTATTAAATGGGTCACATTTTAATGAGGTAATTTAAGCTTAACTGGAGCTTTTTGTAAGTATTTTAGATTTGTATAGGTTGAACTCGATGGACTTTTTTCAACCTTATCTACTATGTTACCTGGTATAAAAATGTTATTATTAAAATCCAAACATTTTGGCCTCAATTACAATCTTTCTGATATTGGCTCCTGATAACTCAGTGTTAGTTTTAGCCAATATAGGAAGTTTAATTTTCAGGTGATCACAATCTACAATGAATTTGGGTGCTAAAAGCTCCACAGTCGCAAATTAGTTTTCAATTTCTGAAAACATGCTTTCAGTTGTTGTGTATTGACGTATACAATGGCCCGTTCACACCTCCTAAAGGGACACTGAACTCAGTTTTTTTCTTTCATGATTCAGATAGAGCATGCAATTTTAAGCAACTTTCTAATTTACTCCTATTATAAAAATTTTCTTCATTCTCTTGGTATGTTTATTTGAAAAGCAAGAATGTAAGTTTAGATGCCAGACCATTTTTGGTGAACAAACTGGGTTGTCCTTGCTGATTGGATAGCACCAATAAACAAGTGCTGCCCATTGTCTGAACCAAAAAATTGCTGGCTCCTTAGTTTAGATTCCTTCTTTTTCAAATAAAGATAGCAAGAAAATGAAGAAAATTGATAATAGGAGTAAATTAGAAACTTGCTTAAAATTGTATGCTCTATCTGAATCATGAAAGAAACAAATTGGGTTCAGTGTACCTTTAAGGTTACAGTACAGTTCTTTTAAATTAAGTATTTTGTATATTCTGTAAGGGAAATAATAATTTATGTTATATAGGCATGATGGGTATACTGGTCATGTGTGCTTAATGATTATACGGACACTTTTTAATAATCAAAAAGTATTGTTTTTTCAATATTTCTAATCATTGATTAAAATAACACCGTTTTTTGTTTTTGTTTTTTGGTTTAGCGAGATATACTTCTGAAATCAAGAAGAAAATTGAAGGTTTCTATTAGAAGGAAGTGGCCAAAACCTTCTAAAATGAGACTTTAAAAGATCCCCCTCTGTAAACCATAAAGCCAGTCCATTGCAATAATGTATCTTCAAATGCGTCTTGCAAATGGAATTGCACCTTTGTAACTGTGATTTTAAAACAAAAACACATCTTCATGACTGAACTTTCAAACGGGATTGAGACTTTGTAACTGAGATTTTAAAACAAAAAAATATCTTTGTGACTGAGCTTTCAAACGGAATTTAGCCTTTGTGACTGGGATTTCAATAATTTGGTAACAAAAACTGGAAACCACACTGTCCTCAATTGGATTTGTCTTTGCAATCCCTTTTGCTATTCCGATCATGAAAGGGCAATCCTGTTTGAAAGTCACAAAAATACAATCCCGTATGAAAGTCGAGTTATGAAGATGCCTGTACCGAAAGTGACAATAACAACAATGTGAATTAGAAACAAACATTTACATAAAGTGGTTGCTACACTCCATTTATAGATGTTGGGGTCCTGGTCTCACTTTTCCTGAAGATTGTCCTAGCTGTATGGGATACCACATATATATTATATGTAAATGTGTGTCCCCTGCTCACTGCAGACAGACTGTACAATAGTGATGAAAAGCGCTTTAATGAAACGACACCACGTTTGCAAATACAGCTCCCATACATTGTCTGTTGCACATGTACACCATAAAAGACCTATTTCAAATTGTCTAGGAATATTTGCAAAGATGTCAAAAAGGCCAGTTCAGAACTTTATCATGTTCCTTTAAAGGGACATTAAACCCCAAAAAATGATTTCATGATTCAGATAGAGGACTCATTTTTAAAAAGTTTTCAATTTACTTCTATTATCAAATGTGTTTGATTCTCATGTTATTCTTTGTTAAGAGATACCTAGGTAGGTAGCATGCACATGCTTGAAGCACTACACAACAGGAAATAGTGCTGCCATCTAGTGCCCCTGCTAATGTATAACATTGTTGCAAAACCGCTGCTATATAGTGCTGCAGGCACGTTCACACTCTTGAGCTTACATTTCTGATTTTCCACAAAGGATAACAAGAAAACTAAGAACATTTGATAATAGAAGTAAATTAGAAAGTTGTTTAAAGTGTTATGTTCTAACTAAATGAAAAAACAAATTGGGTTTTATGTCCCTTTAAGAGTTAAATTCAATTACAGTAAAATTGGTCTCGAAAATGTTCTGAAAGGTATTGTAAAGTGGATTGTGATCATTGAGAAATTTTGACTTAAAACTAGCTATTGTGATCACATTGAAACTAAAAGTGCACTTTCCTAGCTAAAAACCCTCTGAAAAGAAATTGGCCCATAGATTGAAATCGACCCTACATTATAAATCATCATACATAGGGCCCCCCCATTTTCGTTCAGCGTGCAGACAAAGTTATCCCAAAGAGAACCTGTCCGTGTATCTTCAGGGCCTCTGAAGCAGCAATTGACTGTTAAAATGTAAGATTGAGCACAAGCAACCACTCATACAAAGCCCCCTCTGCTATTGCATATCCAATTTCTGGAGAGCAGAGCTTGTCAGTCACGCCAGAAGAATAAGTTCAGATTGTCTGATGTCCACAGCCTCTGAGGTTGCGGACATATTAAGAAGCAGCGGTCGTACAACCAGTGCTTCTTAACTTTTGGTCAAAAACTGCCCCAAAGCTGTTTAAGAAATAAGGGCCTTAGAATAAATTAAATGTATAAGGGGAAATTATCCATCAAGACAATTAAAATGGATTGATAGGCAGCATGAGATGCTCTTTAAAGAAATTATTTTTAAAAACCTGGGACTCTGACTTCCTTAACTAATAAACAAACAATGAAATAACAATTAAAAATATATGTTATGATTATTAAATATCTTGTTTTATCTTCAAAGAATTTGTTGTCAACATAAACTTACATGTAAAGTATAATCATAAATTATTTTATTGCAGTGCTTTCAATTCAAGTGGCAAAAAAACATTAAACATACCAAATGGACTAAAGGAATAGAGTACAAATATGATACTTCCCATCCGCTGATATTTTATGAAATTATTATGTGAGTGCTCTAAAACACACGTGAAATTACAGTAAAGATAGGAAACTCAGTTCTTCCAACTGCCGCTTATTACTTGTCCTATAATAATTTGTACATTATTAACTTAAGGAGTGGGGTCTAAAGCCCTCTAAAGGAAGTGGCGTGTTTTACTGTTTATGTATTACTAATCCCTTTATATTAGTATGAAACTCGTTAGAGAGGATTGTGGGAAGGTACATTCCATGTAAAAAATAAAAAAACAATTGGAATAAATGTTTGCAATTTTAAAATGAGATGTTTCTAAATCTGTGTGTGATAATTTCTTCCAAGAACTGTGTAGTTGTGGCATGGTTCTGCCCTGTCTTGTATGCACCAGGTAACCCATGGAACCATGGGAGTTGTAGTTTAGTCTCTGCTCATGAAATGCAAAGAAATTAATTAGGTGAAGTTCCCTATAATGGGTTAAAGCGAATGTTTGTGTAAAAATAGAATAATACCTAACAGATTATGAAAAGTAGAGTTGCCCATAATAGTTGTTCAATCTGATGAAGAGAGACAGTGAGAAAATGCAAAAAACAAAATAACCCCAGCTTGAAACACTTATTTATAAAACGACATACATGTAATGCGTTGTTTTCTAAAATAGGATCCTAGTAGCATCAGCATATCAGCAGATAATTAGTTATATAAACTGTAGCGTACAAAAAATGGAGCTATTTACTGAAGTCAAGAATAGCTCATAAATCTAAGAGACTGGATATAGGCCAAGTTGAGAAGTCCTCCAGATGTTCCAATGTAAACAGATTCTCCATAAGGCAAATTTCCTAATTTACTGTTGGCAAGAACAACAGCTTCACTTCTATTGTAGTATTATCAGCCCCTTTAGATTCTGCCTAGTTAAATTATTGTTAACGGCAATGTATCTTTTCATCTTGTTAGATAAATAGGAGTAGTGGCAGGACAGCTGTGGTCAGGAAATCTGTTTTTGATGGGATATATTTGCTGAAATATTTTACCCAAAACTTTTGAACTTTGTTCTGAACATGGACTATTCTTGAATGCTATGCATCATTTATTTTTCTAACTCATATCTTGGTCTGAATCTCAAAAACTTGGAAAAGGCTTAGCAGTTACGTGATTATTTTACTTTATCAATTGTTATTTTTAAATAAAATACGCTAAACATTGCTAGAGTAACAAATTAATTAATATAGAAGTATTTAAACACTTCTGACATCTCCGTTATTCAAAATATTTAAAAAAAAAATTCCATGGTTTCTCTACTAATTACACTGCTAAATTAAATTAGGTTTAAAGAGACTTAGTTTCAAGTATTTAGAATGACTTGCTTGAAATACATTTTTTAAGCAAGTTTCAGATGCCATAGGTGCTCATCTCAGAGCAAACAGAGCAACTGTTAGCGCTGTGGAATCTGTTGGCGTTGCACAAATACCTGATAATAATAATACTGATGTGTGAAACGAGCAATGCTACTCTAGAGCACATAAGGGGCTAGATTATGAGTGAAGTGGTATTTTGCACTCCGCACAATAACTTTGCTGTATGGAGGCTTTATGCACTCGTCGAGTAGAGGTTTATTACAAGTTAAAATTTTTATTCATGAATGATCGTTTTAACTTTTTATTCATGAATAACTGTCTTAGCCTTTTTTATATATGGGATAGTATGAAACTCTTCCAATATTTGTTAAACTATGGTTCAGTATATTTTTCCTATTCTTGCTACAAATTATGTTTTTTTTTCTGACGACCTACCTACCATCAAATATTAACTGAGAAAAGTTTGTATAACCAGTTCAGACCATAATTGGTAATGGTAACTTACTTTAACACATATTTCTGGGATATAGATTGATTGCCCTATTTTTGTGTACCAGTTTAAGAAGTTGCTAGTATCGCTTTAGACATATGTCCTACTTAAAGGGACAGTCAAGTATAAATTAAACTTTCATTATTCAGATAGGACTTTTAATTTTAATTGACTTTCCAATTTACTTTTATCATCAAATTTGCTTTTTTCTCTTGGTATTCTTAGTTTAAACTAAACATAGGTAGGCTCATATGCTAATTTCTAA
Organism: Bombina bombina; assembly: GCF_027579735.1. Taxonomy (NCBI): domain Eukaryota; kingdom Metazoa; phylum Chordata; class Amphibia; order Anura; family Bombinatoridae; genus Bombina; species Bombina bombina. The sequence continues at coordinate 514,620,994 of NC_069503.1, read as the reverse complement.
GCCTTTGAGGGCTGCCTCTTATCACATGGTTTTTAAATCTCTTTTCAACACAAAGAGACAGAAATTACACGTGGGCTATATAGATAACACTGTGTTCAGGCACAGAAAGTTATTTAAGATCTAGCACAATACAATGCTAAATTTAAGACAATAGAAAGTAAACAGTCACAGTCATGTGATCACGGGGCTGGAAGAAGGTTCCTAGATACAAGGTAATCACAAAGGTAAAAAGTACATTAATATAACTGTGTTGGTTATGCAAAACTGGGGAATGAGTAATTAAAGGATTATCTATCTTTTAAAACAATAACAATTCTATGGTTGACTGTCCCTTTAAGTAGATTATTTAAGCATGTATTTGTTTTTAGTGATGGACCTTTTTTCCATAGGATTGGTCAGGTAGCCTCTCACTCAAGCAGATAAAACTATGACAGGTCCGTGTAAAATATCTGTAGCTACAAATTCTGTTGCGCATGATTAGTTGAGAGGTTTTTTATTCAATTTGTTGAAACTATGTTAGGTCTGCATACATGCATGGTCCTGAATTGGCATTCGATTGGAATATAGATACGTCAATAATTTTTACATATATTTCAGTTACGAATATATAATGCCGTTTTTATATGTATCACAATTTTTAAAATATGTATCATATTTGGAATTCTTGTTTACGCTTTGTTATTATGCGTTCTATATAAATATACTGGGTGAGCTTATAATGAAATCATTTTTTTAGTGGGAATACTCATTACTCAAGGGCACTGCTGCTGGCTGCCACAC